>NW_024070208.1:76505148-76926091 GCF_014754425.2 Oryx dammah | reverse complement strand
GTGCTCCCTAGTTGTGGTGTGTGGGTGCTCCCTAGTTGTGGTGTGTGTGGATGCTCCCTCGTGGTGTGTGGGATGCTCCCTTGTGGTGTAAGGGGTGCTCCCTAGTTGTGGTGTGAAGGTGCTCCCTAGTTGTGGTGTGTGTGGGTGCTCCCTAGTTGTGGTGTGGGGGCCTCTCATCGCAGGGCTTCTCTTCTTACAGAGCCTGGGCTCCATGGTGCAGAGGCTTCAGTAGCTGTGACAGGGGGGCTCAGTATTTGCGGCCCCCTGGGCTCTAGAGCACAGGCTCTTAGCTATGGTGCAGGGGCTCAGCTGCTCGGCCGCGTGTGGGATCCTCCCGGATCAGGAATCGGACCCCGGTGCCCTGCACTGGCAGACAGGTTCTTCCTCACTGAGCCACCAGGGAAGCCTAGCAGTTGTGATTTTAAGGAGAGTGCCAGGGAAGCTGGGTGGTTTTCTCCAGTCCTGTTCAGCTGCTTGGTGCAGTGTGGACCAGGGTTTGACTGGTAGGTCAAAGTGAGGAGGGTGGGGTGTGGGTGGTAATTATGATGATGCCCTGTGGAATCCACATGGGTAAGGCAAGATGAGAGGGCAGAGGAGGGTGAGGGAAGCTTAGCAGTCAGAGCCACCTGTATTTCCATCTTGCCATTGATTATGAATAATTTGTATCTGTCTCTACGTTCTCAGTTGCTTATAAGCCCGTGTCTCACTCTTTGATGTTCCCAACATGCTCTGTGGCAGTTTTTTTTTCTTCCAAGTAGGAAATCCATAACTGTCACTTCGATTGTGCTTTCATATTTTTTAGTCATTATACATCAGTCGCATTATGTGAAATTTTATTGAAAACATTTTTAAAAAGTCAGCTCCAAGAAAAAGTTAGCTCCATATAAATTTGTGTAAAGAACTATTCTGCTCCAAAATGCTACTTTTGATTATAGATGTATCAGAACAGATGAGGTAGACTGAGCTTTTGACGATATGGTTAATTTTGACAATTAAGTAGATGGAGAAAAAGAAATATTTCAGTAAAGTATTTGGCTTGAACTATTTGAATTGACCTGTGTACGTTTAATCAAATTGACCTAAACTCTTGCCAATTTTCCATTTTTATTTTGAGGAGAGTCTAGAAGATTAAAAAAAAAGGCAACCATCTTTTTTTTTCTTTTGAAAATAATATTTTTGTAATGATTATCAATTTGAAATTTTATTAAAGCTAGGTAGAAGAGCTAGCCCTACCTAGCTTTAATAAAATTGTTTTTTCATTAAGCCACATTGTGTGTGTGTGTGTGTGTGTTGATAGGGGGTTGAGAACATGGAATAAAAAAAGTTAGGTCAGAGGTCAATGATTGGCAAAGGGTTTCTAAAAGTAATCCTCTTGCGTGTGCCTGCCTTATATTAAAGATGAGCAGCCACAAGTATACTTTTGAGGTCCAGCAATGTATGACTTTCATCAACAAGTATGTTTTCTGTATCTTCTTGTGTGTATGCTGTGCTAGGTGTCGGGGCCACGGTAATTAAAACAGATAAACAGCAAGACAAGATTCTTACTATCATGGGGTTCAAAATCCCATGGGGCTATAAATTAGAATCCTTGTGGAGACAGAGTGGGAAAATTTGGATAACTGACGAAATGTGGGGGGGTTAGGAAGAGAGGGTTGTAGCCGATCTCACGGAAGTTCGATCCTTAGGAGACGGTGGTGTAACTTATGTCGAGAAAACTGTAGTGTCGGGAATGACGCTGACTCTGATGATGCAAGCTCAGCAAGAAGGTCCACACAGACTTGTGGATGGAAATGCCCGGTGGGAATTATATGAGAAGGCAGAACACACACAAATGGGACTGGTGCGGTTTCTGGGTGGAGGGAAGGGAAGATATGAGAAACGGTGCGAGTGGTGAGTTCTGAGCCAGGCTGTGAAGAGAATGCTAATTGTTCCTACCTCCATTAACGCAATCAGTGCTGGTATACTGTGTGTAATCTTAGTTTTTGGATGTGAGGTTTGTATTTTTTCCACACAGTAGACTTGAAATCACATGGGCGTGTACCAGGAAATAGCAGTAGGTTCTCAAGGTAGAAGAGCTAGCCCTAATAATGTCAGTTAAGTCAAATTTCATTTCAAACACTGGAATGATGAAATATATATACAAACAGAAGTTTGCCCAGGACTAAGATGAGCAAGCTTTCAAACTGTCACTGCATTTCTGTATTTGGTTTATGTATTTGCTTTTCTCCCTGTCGTCCCTAAAATATCACTGGGAGATACTCACGTTTTGTTAGCCAAGCTGATGTACTCTCAAAATCTGACCTTGCTCAGACCTAGGGAATGTGTGCTATGCGGCTCAGACCGTCCTGTTTGCCTCTTTCCTTTTCATGGGGGCACTTTTAGTGTCAAGGTTAATTCTTATGGAAAGCATGCATGGGTGCCAAGTTGCTTCAGTCCTGTCCGACTCTTTGTGATCCTGTGGGCTGTAGCCTGCCAGGCCCCTCTGTCCACGAGATTCTCCAGGCAAGAATACTGGCGTGGGTTGCCGTGCCCTCCTCCAGGGGATCTTCCTGAACCAGGGATTGAACCCTCATCTCTTACGAATCCTGCATTGGCAGGCGGGTTCTTTACCACTAGCACCACCTGGGAAGCCTGTGGGAAGCACGGGAGGGGGAAAAAAGAGGAAGCTTTTCCTTCTGGAGACTTTGCTCCTGGACATCCCCGTCTTCACTCACTCCCCACCTCTCTTTCTTTCTCTCCTCCCACCCTCCATCGTCTCCTCCCCTGAGCTGGGGGAGATGGGAGAGTGTCTGAGGGGTGCAGGTCGTGGGTAGAAGCCCGCAGCCCCAACCATTCTCTCCCTGTTTGATTTTCCTCTTGCTCTCCTGCCTACTCGCCAGCCAGTATTTCTGGTAATAGTCTGCTCATAATGGAACCGTCATAAGTCCATCCAAGCCTAAGTGCACGCTGCAAAACCTCACCTTTAAACTTTCATCTTGCTTAATTCGAGGAAGCATGATTCTGGATTCTCTGTACTGCTTTATGTTCCCGACGCATAGCTGATATCCGTTTCAGCTCTCTCCGTTTGTCTCCCAAGTGTGTTTTTAATAAATGCCCTATTTAAAAAATTATTCCTCCAAAGCATATCCCAGCCAAAAACCACACTAATTTTTCAAGGGCTTTTTTTTTTTTTTTGAGGGTGAACAGCTGAATTTGTAAATAACCATTTAATTCCATTTGTTGTATCCTTAGGGCATTTTGCTATTCATTTTGCTTAGAAAATTCCTACTGTTACAGTTCAGCTTTGATCAGAGTGAGTTTCCTAGCAATGGAGAAAGAAATAGCTTTGTCACCATCACCAAGAAAGAGAGATTCTCTTGGGAAGGGTAAAGTATGTCTTCGTGATCTTGCTTGCAGTGCGATCGAAGAAACAAATTCATATCCAGTGTCATCGTGGTGCAGAAGCACCTTGCATTTATTCAGTTTCATCCTTTCTCCTACTTGCTGCTAAGACGCTTCAGTCGTGTCTGACTCTGTGCAACCCCATAGACGGCAGCCCACCAGGCTCCCCGGACCCTGGGATTCTCCAGGCAATAACACTGGAGTGGGTTGCCATTTCCTTCTCCAATGCATGGAAGTGAAAAGTAAAAGTGAAGTCGCTCAGTCGTGTCTGACCCTCAGCGACCCCATGGACTGCAGCCTACCAGGCTCCTCCATCCATGGGATTTTCCAGGCAAGAGTACTGGAGTGGGGTGCCATTGCCTTCGTCTTCTCCTACTTGCTGCTGCTGCTTCAGTCATGTCCGACTCTGTGCAACCCCATAGATGGCAGCCCACCAGGCTCCCCTTTCCCTGGGATTCTCCAGGCAAGAACACTGGAGTGGGTTGCCATTTCCTTCTCCAATACATGAGGGTGAAAAGTGAAAATGAAGTCGCTCAGTCGTGTCCGACTCTTAGCGACCCCACGGACTGCAGCCTACCAGGCTTCTCCATCCATGGGATTTTCCAGGCAAGAGTACTGGAGTGGGGTGCCGTTGCCTTCTCCTTCTCCTACTTAGAGTTCTTCAAAAAGAGACTCACTTCATTTTGAGGAAATGGTATTGTTTCCCCAGACACTGAATCTAAAACAGATAGACAGACAAACATTTTTGAGTTCCTTTGTTCTCAGGGATTTCTCCTCCCCCTCTCACGGGATGCTTTACGTTGTTCATCTAAGAAGGAACATTTTGCTCCTTAAGAATTTGAAAAGACGCATTTATTTCTTATGAGCAGCACAGAACAATTAGGCAATCACTCTTGTGTCTAGAGCCCACTGGTGGGAAAAGGTGACAGAATTGCATGGGGCGCTCATTATAAAACAGTACAGAATAAAAACATGCATTTACCAGTAAAATGAAAAGCAGCCAAAAATGGACTATAAATTATTGCATGAAAAATGAAAATTAAAATCATCTTCAATAGACAGAATGCCTTGGTTATTCATTTGGGATCAGTGGTAATTGGTTCATTGAAAAGATCAGTTAATGAAAAAGCAGTAAAGCAGAGATATTATTAAAAAGGATACATGTGTCTTAAACAGTTTATTTTATATTAAATATATAAATGCTCACTCAACAGTCCTTTGAGATAGCACCATGGTGTTTTCTTTGATTGTGGTTGAAATGACTTGGATTGCCGCAGAAATAACACCCACAATCTATAATTTCTAATTTTGGTGTCTTTAAGTAGAGCAAAACTTGAAGAATGTGAACAATCTGAGTACAGAACTCTTCCTGACTTTCATGACATTTTCTCCCAATCTTTTATGGTACAAAAACATACATCTTCAAAGAAGTATTTTTAGCTATTTGCCTTTATCAAGTTTTTTTCAAACCATTCAGTCTATTTTTTTTTTCATAGAAATAACGACTCTTTTGCAATTATACTTGTGATTTCAAACTAATTAAATTACATAATTAAAATAACAAGTACATCTGGTATAAACAAGATTGGGGGCATGTGTTAGTAGGAACAGAGCCCCACTGCAAGGATGGTCTATGAGGGCAGCCCAGCCATGTGGTCAGATTCCCGTGGGATCCATCACGTTCCTCTTCTGAAAAACAGAAGAAATAAACAATGATTGGTTAATTCAGTTATTTAGATCCATTGTTGTTGTTGTTGCTAAGTTATGTCAAACTCTTTGTGACCCCATGGATTGCAGCACTCCAGGCTTCCCAGTCCATCACCATCTCCTGGAGTCTGCTCACACTCAAGTCCATTTAGTCAGTGATACCATCCAACCATTTCATTCTCTGTTGCCCCCTTCTCCTGCCCTCAATCTTGCCCAGCTTCAGGGTCTTTTCCAGTGAATTGGCTCTTTGCATCAGGTGGCCAAACTATTAGAGCTTCAGCTTTAGTGTCAGTTTTTCCAATGAATATTCAGGATTGATTTCCTTTAGGATTGATTGGTTTGATCTCCTTGCTGTTCAAAGGACTCTCAAGAGTCTTCTCCAACACCACAGTTCGAAAGCATCAATTCTTTGGCACTCAGCCTTCTCTATGGTCCAACTCTTACATCACACATGACTACTGGAAAAAGTATAGCTTTGACTGTACAGACCTTTGAGGGCAAAGTGATGTCTCTGCTGTCTTGAGATCCATAGATATCAGTAAAATAAAAGGAATGAATTTTTAAAATGTATTTAGTAGTTTCAAAAATATATTGGCCTATTTTGTTTATTTATTTTTATTTTACTGTTTACCTTTTGGCCGCATGGCATGTAGGATCTTAGTTCCTCGACCAGGAATCAGATCCACACCCTCTGCTGTGGAACCACTGGACTGCCAGGGAAGTCCCAACTTTTTTTTATTTTTTATTTTTAAGAAAACTTTTGTTTCAGAAGTTTTAGGTTTGTAGAAGAGTTTCAAAGATAGTACATAGAGTTCTCATGTACCCTACACCCAGTTTTCCTCCTACTTAGCATCTTAGCGTGGTACATTTGGCGTGGTACATTTGTTACAATTAATGAACTAATATTGATGCATTGTTATTAATGCAAGTTTTCCAGGTGGCGTTAGTGGTAAAGAACCCGCCTGCCAGTGCAGGAGACAGGAGACAGGATTCAATCCATCAGTTGGGAAGATCGCCTGGAGGAAGTCATGGCAACCCAGTCCAGTATCTTGCCCAGAGAATCCCATGGACAGAGGAGCCTGGCGGGCTATAGGGTCACAAAAAAGTCGGACACGACTGAAGTGACTTGGCACTCATATGCAAGATTTCATTCAGTTCAGCTGCTCAGTCGTGTCCGACTCTCTGCAACCCCATGAATCGCAGCACGCCAGGCCTCCTGTCCATCACTAACTCCCAGAGTTCACTCACATTCACATCCATCAAGTCTGTGATGCCATCCAGCCATCTCATCCTCTGTCATCCCCTTCTCCTCCTGCCCCCAATCCCTCCCAGCATCAGGGTCTTTTCCAATGAGTCAACTCTTTGCATGATTTCATTAGTTTTTACTTAACGTTATTTTTCTGTCTGGTGTTTAGTCCAGGACACCTCATGACATTGAGTAGTCATGTCTCCTTAGGCTTCCCTGGATGGTGACTGTTTTGCAAACTTTCCCTGTTTTTGATGGCCTTGACATCTTTGGGGAGCAGTGGTCAAGTGTTTTGTTCCTCAGTTTGGATTTGCCTGACCTTTTCCTCACATGTAGCTTGTGCTTACGGGTTTTTGTGGGGAGGATCCCAGAGGTAAAGTGCCCAGTCTCATCACTTCATACACAGGGGCACTTATCAATGCAATCAATCTGACTTATCACTGTTGATGCTGAACCTTGATCTCCTGGCTCAGGTTGTGCCATCAAATATCTCCTCTGCTGCATTTGTGTGATTTTGATTCTAGCAAATTTTGATTTTGATTTTGTGTGATTTTGATTTTTGGTTTGCTACAGAGACATGGGAGGTGGGTCAGTTCTTTCAACTGTGTTGTCTTCATGGTAGAATTAGATCGTGTGGCCTCTTGTGAGGGTTTTGTGAATAGCTGAAAGAAACGCACTTAATGTCATCTTAGCCCTCTTACTGAACTCCAGGTTTGCTGTCTTGTCTCATGTTTCTTGAGCTCTAGTATCTAACTGAAGGAAACACAGTCTCCAGAGATTTTTTTGGGGGGGCAATGATTTGGAAAGGAAAGAGAACACTGAGGTTATTCAGCTGTGCTTCCGCACTATGGTTCAGAGTTACAAGAACCAGCGTGGCACTGTGAACACAGCTTTGGGAGGGAAATCCTGAGACCTGGGTTTCACAGTTTCCTCTGACTCTTCTAATTCTAGGATTTAAAAATCTTAACCTTTGACTTTGCGTTGCCTGGGAGAATTTGAGGGGACAGTTATAATTGCCTTCCTTATCTTTAGAAAGGTGGTTTTAGGGATTCCGTGTATGCTAATTGTGCAAATGCATTATAAACCACACAGTGCCGAAAAATCACAGTGGAAGAAAGAATAGGAATCTGCTAAAGGGCAAGGGAGAGCCTACAGGAGCCCCTTCTGCCTACAGCGCTGTTAGGAATCACAGAGCAGGGTGTGGTGAAGATCCCTGCTGTTAAAAAAAAAAAAAAGTGGACCCGAGGGACAGAGAAGATAGTGAATTTATCTACAGTGCTGAGAACATCTCCTGGCCTAAAGCTTGGATGACAACTATTCTTCAGTGGCATCAGAACTGTGAGACGTGCAGTTAGTTGTTGAACGAAAGTCTGATAATAATAATCATGGTGATTGAGAATCCACTACAGAAATGGAAGCTGGACAACAGAGCTTGAAAGGGTTTTCTTGTTTGAAAATCCCGTTGATGATGTGGCTGGATCTAGAGTCTGTCATACAGTGTGAAGTAAGTCAGAAAGAGAAAAACAAATATCCTATATTAACACATATGTATGGAATCTAGAAGGAGGGTGCAGATGAGCCTGTTTGCAAGGCAGGGCTAGAGACGCAGACGTTGGGAACCAACTTGTGGACGCAGAGTGGGAAGGGGAGGCAGGGAAGGACTGAATGTATACACGGCCACGTGTGCAACAGAGAGCTAATGGGAACCAGCTGTGCAGCACAGGGAGCTCAGCTCGGCCCTCTGTGATGGCGAAGGCGTGGACTGGGGAGTGTGGCAGGGAGTTTCCAGAGGGAGGGGATCTATGTCTACATATCGCTGTTTCACTTTGCTGTACAGCAGAAACTAACACAACGTTGTAAAGCAGTTATACTAAGAAAAAGAAATGCATAGATGGCCAACTTGCAATAATCAAGCCAATGACTTAAGTTGGAGTAATCCATAGACCAATGGGGAAAACAAATAAAAATGAGTATTTTAAAATATTTTGAGTAATAGGCATTCACATCTAAATAGCATCAGCTTTCAAGAGGAGCACATTAACTGAGAGCTCACCATGTACCAGGTATTGTTCCCATCACCACCCTAACTCATTAGTGCTCCTGGCAACCTGAGGAGATAGATGGAGAAAGAAGACACGGAGAGAAGGGATGATTTGATGGAGGTCGTGTAGCTGGTTTTGGGGAGCCAGGACTTGTACAGGGGCCACTGAACTACAAATACGAAAATTGAAATTGGAAAGCTATCACTAATAGACTCAGGGTACAAAATAGTTCTTTTGGCAAATGGGAAAAGAAATTTAAAAAGGAAGAGGGGCTAACAAATTCAGAACCAGTATCTTCTCAAATGTTCAAAGACAAATGACAGTGTACAAGACAAGAGAATGCCTCAGTATGAAAGGAAACATCATGGAAATTAATGTTTGGAATGTATTTACTTTTAAAGTTAATCTTAGATAATTGATGGCTAATATTTAAACATTTTTTAGATAAGGCCATTCTAAAGTTATCCTAATCACATTCAGGATATATATATATATTTTTAGTCTGACTCTGAAGGACCAATGGGATACAAAGGTTAAGTAGTAGAGGAAAGGGCTATTCGCTTAAGAAAATTAATCTTTAAATATTAATAGGAAAAGCATGTGATCATATTGGGTAAATAAACTTTCTCATTGGCTTTAGTACTTTCGTTGGACCAGATCATTCATAAATTTATGCTATAAGGTTTTGATTAAAGAAACCACTCATGTTACAACAACATAAGAATCATGTGTTCCATTTGTCAGTAATGTTTTTTCTCGGTATGGTAGATGTTGTTCATTTGTTTATTTCATACTTCAGGTTTCTACTTCTGCCTTTCCCTCCCTGAATGCTCACAAAAAACTACCACACCTATGACAGGTTGCGTGATTATTCCCCCCCCCCCCCCGCATGTGTTCAATTTGTGTATTATTGTATCATATGACATCTTGAATCAAGCACCGCTAGTACCAAGCTGTCATCAGCAGCTGATGCCAAAAATATTCATTTATAACACTTCTCAGCATGCAAGTGAGAGCCCTTCAAATCACCGCCGCCTAATTTCCAGTCATTGTTCTTTTCTTCTTTGCATATTATACGGCAAAAAGAATGCAAAACCAGGGGAGATTTATTAGAAAATAATGCCTTGGGAAAATGTTGTAAAACATTTGAGTCCTTGTTCGTGAAGGTCGTGAGACTTGTGCTGCTTTAGAGACACTGTGTTGGAGGCCTGTTCCCCTTCCTTTCTTTTTCCCCCAAAGGTTTTCAAGTGGCTTTTTTTTTTTTTTTTTGCAGTCTTTGATTACATTAAAGTGCAAACCATTTACATGTCTGGAAGTAAGCAACACCCTCAGCAGAGAACCAGGAAGTGAGGCATGGAGCCAACCTTTGCCCCGGATGTGGCTCCTGTGTGTTAACACATGGGTCAGGACCATCAGGGGAACCAAGGCAATGGAAGAATCAGAAGGCTTTCTTCTCTAAAGAAGGGCCATTAAAAAACAAAATCAATAAGTAAGGTTTGTCACTTCTTCGTAAGGGGAGTGCTGAGCCTGCAGCTCTCAGCAGATTTCTTATACATGAATTCATTTTGCAAAGTGAATGCTGAGACTTGGTGGCCAAATGACAAGATGCCAGAGGCTGCCATGGTAGAGAAGAGAGGGCCTTCAGTGGCTTTCTGGACCCCTGATCTCTGTCTGTCACCGTCTTCTGGAGGAAGAACCTTAGAGCCTACTGACTGGTGGGTGAAGGGGAGGTGGTGGCCAGAGGTGGAAGCGTGGGCTTGGCGAGGGGACAGCAGTCTATGGATGCTGTCTTCCTACTGCCTGAAAAACTGAGGGTTCATCACTTTCCCTGCCGTCTTCACTGACTCCAGAGAGACTGAGCAGAGGGCTGTGGAGGAGGACGAGGGGAGTTTTCATGTCATCTGGATGAATAGGTATCAAGTACTCCCCAAATCCCTGGTTCCTGCACAGTCTCCAGCAGAGCGGGCCCAGAGCCACCCCTGCCAGTGGAAGGAAGCCAGGTCTGTTGCTGGGGTCTCCTGCATTCAGAAGAGATGCCCAAACTGCCTCTTGGCTCTCACTGCTGTCTTCTGCTTTCCCTTCTCTGCTCTTCTTTCCATAGGTTGACTCCATACTTTTTTTTTTTTTTTTTTAATCTGGCTTCCCAGGGCTTTGCCGCAGCATGCAGAATCTAGTTCTCTGACCAGGGATCGAACCTGGGAGCCCTACATTGGGAGACTTAGCCACTGGACCACCTGGGAAGCTCCCTGACTCCATATTTTTAAAAATGTATTCATATAAAGATGCTTCATATTTTGTTGCATCTCAAGCTCAGTGTTTTAGGTGAAGTGATTTCTTCTGTCTGGTTTTGTTAACTTTTGGCTTGGAAATTAAAGACTCTGATGCTGGGAGGGATTGGGGGCAGGAGGAGAAGGGGACGACAGAAGATGAGATGGCTGGATGGCATCACGGACTTGATGGACGTGAGTCTGAGTGAACTCCGGGAGTTGGTGATGGGCAGGGAGGCCTGGTGTGCTGCGATTCATGGGGTTGCAAAGAGTTGGACACGACTGAGCGACTGAAATGAACTGAACTGAACTGAACCAAAGCCTTAAAGAAAAAGCTAAGAATTCATGTTTGCTGAGCATTTAGTAAGTGTCTGATAGAGTAAATACTTTACATGTGAAAGCCCAGAACAAGCTGATGTGCTGTCTTAAAAAATAATAATAATAATCTCTTATCTGTGGAAACAGGTAAGAGGACTTCCCTGATGGCTCAGATGGTAAAGAATCTGCCTGCAGTGCAGGAGACCCAGGTTCAATCCCTGAGTCTGGAAGATCCCCTGGAAAAGGGAATGGCAATCCACTCCAGTATTCTTGCCTGGATGATTCCATGGACAGAGGAGCCTGGCGGGCTACAGTCCCTGGGGTCGCAAAGAGTTGGACACAACTGAGCGGCTAACACTTAACATCTGTGGAGACGGTGTAGGATACTGATTTCACATTTTCCTATTGCATTTGAAATTCTGGCAGATAATAACATGAAAGACTTACCCTCAAGAAGTGATACACTTGAATCTCCCACTTTGAAAATGCTCAGAAATTTCCATATTTATTTGCTCTGCAGTGTGTATATTATGAAATATTTGGCAGATAAGACTTGACTTCTGGTAAACCCCATGAGTTTTTGCCACTTCATTTAAATTTGTAAAAGCAGCCCTTTTATTAATAACTGTAACAAAGCCCCACAAAAGTTAGGCTTTCGTTAGTGGAATATGATCAAGCCATTTTCAAAAAACTCTCGGCACTTTTCAAGTTGTGACGGCAGACTTCCAAATGGGAAGGCTAGTTCAGGGTTGACCACTGATTCATGTCAGAGAATTAAGTGCATGCCAGGAGAAGGGATTTGCACCGACTCTGGTTAGCTGGCCCTCCTGCAGCTGTTGCGATTGGGCCAAAGGGGACCCGGGGTCACCAGGCAGGCTGGCTCTAACTCAGGCAAGTGGAGAGTCAGCATCGGGGTGCTGAGTCATTGCAGCAATGGGAGGCTTTCTCTCCTCTTGTAGGCACTTCCACATTGTGTGTGGAGAGAAGGCTGGACGGGCATCATATGGGCAAGCAGGAGGGGTGGCTTGGGGTCTTCCAGTCCTGTTTCTGGTGGTCAGAACCAGAGCAGGGGAGGCCACCTGTTGAATCTATCCAGGTGCACTGTGGCTGCTGGTTTCTGAGCTCTGTCTTCTTTGCCAGCCTCATTCTTAGGACCCTGCCTTATTCAGATTAAGTCCTTGACATTCTTGCTCAGTTTCTTGCCCAGGAGAAATTTCCGACATTTTTGCCCAAGAGTACTTGAGAGCATGGAGGACCCTTAGCTTGATGGATAATTACTTGGTTCTAAAATGCTTGATCCCTCCATCTATTACATGTTTGTGAATTTATTTCCTTTGGTGAATAGATAAAAATTTCTTGATACAGGGAAGAAGTGAACTCCACCAGGCTTCTGTTAGTACCATCATGAAATCTTCCCCACTGTTTTGCCCTCCCAAGCCTTCTGAGCACACCATCAAGTTCTCCTCTCTGTGTTCCACTGAGGTCT
Source organism: Oryx dammah (assembly GCF_014754425.2). NCBI lineage: Eukaryota > Metazoa > Chordata > Mammalia > Artiodactyla > Bovidae > Oryx > Oryx dammah. The sequence continues at coordinate 76,913,644 of NW_024070208.1, read as the reverse complement.
CTAAATATAGTTTCTCTGCTCTAAAGGCAAGGATCAAGTCCAGTGTATAAAATGTCCAGGGTGGTATTTGAAATCTGTCAGTTTCAAAAGAAGAAAATGCTTAATTTTAACATTTAAATGATCATTTACATAGGAATGAAGATAATTCATAATGTTATTTTGCATTATTTGATAATTAAATTAAATTAAATTACTCTTTTTAGCAAAAGCATCTTTTTAACGGGCTTCCCTGGTGGTTCAGATGGTAAAGAATCCACCTGCAATGCGGGAGGCTCAAGAGACACGGGTTTGATCCTTAACTTGGGAAGATCCCCTGGAGAAGGGCAATGGCACCTCACTCCAGTATTCTTGCCTGGAGAATCCCCATGGACAGAGGATCCTGGTGGGCTGCAGTCCATGGGGCTGCAGAGAGTTGGATATGACTGAATGACTAAGCATGCATGCATGTTTTTAATACTTTCAGAGTCATGTACAGTAAAACATGCTGCTTACTAAAAAAATTACAATTGCTCAATATTAATGCGCTCTTTATTTTATTACATTTCTTTGTGAAAGTGATACAAAGCAGAAAAGAATAATGTTATTTTTCAAAATGTGAGTGGTTATATAACTTTGATTTCTGCAACAATCTATGTTCTTTTGAGGGAAACTAATACACTGTATAGGTTTGCATGGGTGTGTAGAGCAGGTTTCACTAAGATAAGGTGGTTCTCTGCTGCTGATTCGTCATCTCTAGGGCTCAGTGGCTCCAGCAAGGACTGGTGTTGACTGCGTAGGATGAAAACTATGTGATTTAAAGGTAGGGTGTGGAGGGACAAGGCAGTAAGACTGCTAGGCAAGGGAGACAGCGGCCTTAGACCCACTTAGGATTGTCCCCTATCGCTCACTCTAGAGAGATGTTCAAGGCTACAGCCCAGGCTTGTGTGTGTAGAGAGACCCAATGCCACACTGAGGCTGGGCTCAGGCATAGTACTGGAATTTCATGGAGAAATTGGTAGTTGGCACCAGCATGAAGTAGATCAAGTCCAAGAGCCTAAGAGGGGCGGTTCCTCGGAACCTCGGAGGTTGGTGACTACTGCGTCGAGAGGCTGGCCTGGACAGGGAGCGGCTGTGACAGTTTGTAATGTTCTGGGGGGCTAATCACCGTTCCACTTACTTAGCCAAGCTTTATTTTGACGACTCAGTCAGTCCCTTTCTAAATATCTTCAACTTAATGGAAATTGATACTTTCAAACTGTGGTGCTGGAGAAGACTCTTGAGAGTCCCTTGGACGGCAAGGAGATCAAAACAGTCCATCCTAAAGGAAATCAGTCCTGAATATTCACTGGAATATTGGAATATACTAGAGTATATTGGAATATACTAAAGCTGAAGCTCCAGTATTTTGGCCATCTGATGCAAAGAGCCAACTTGTTGGAAAAGACACTGATGCTGGGCAGGGTGACCAGGGGGGTGACAGAGGATGAGATGATTGGATGGCATCATAGAATCAATGGACATGAATTTGAGCAAACTCCAGGAGATAATGGAGGACAGGGAAGCCTTACATGCTGCAGTCTATGGGGTCGCAAAGAGTCAGACACGACTTAGTGACTGAACAACAACAATGTAAGGTTCCCGTATTTTGGCCTCACTAGAGTCTTGAGAGAGAGAGGGTAAAAAAAGTTCCAACACATTCTCTCATCATAAATAAGTTAATCATGGTGTGGTTCTCAACCACAAATTATTCAGCATTTAATAAGCATGTATTGAGTACCTACAACATCCAGAGAACTATACAAGGCTTGAAGCTGTCTCTGCAAATAAAAGGGGTGCAGAATCGGTTCTTGTGGATCCTGTGGTCAGAGGCAGGGGTCAGCAAACTGTGAGCCATCCCTGACTGCTTTTATAGGGAGAACAAGCTAAGACAAAAGAAAAATCAAAACAAGCCTGATATTTTGTGGTCCATGAAACATTATATGAAATTTCAAATGTGGGGGTACAGATACAGCAATATTGTTCTACTGGAACATAGTCACACTCATTCAATTTTGTGTTGCCAAAATGGCTGTTTTCAGATTATGATGGCCAGCCTGAGCAATTAGAGAGCTTTTGGTCCATGAAGCCTAAGGTATTTAGTATCTGACTCTTTGACAAAAAAACTTATTGTTGGGTTTTCTAGTGGGATAGAAAGACATTCATCAGATTATCACACCATCAAAATATGCATGGGGTCAGTGCTGGACAGGAAAGGTGTATAAACCTATGAACTTGTATAATGGACCTAGAGATGTAACCATAGTAAAGCAGACAAGCAGTGGCCTTAATACCTTCATCGTGTTTAATTCTTTGCAGGGCTCACAAGGGACCACACTCAAGGAGTGATAAACAAATTGTAATTGGTAACATAATTCGAGTAATACTAAGCGTTTAGGGATTTCTGACTGAATCCCTTCCAATCTGGTGCTGATGGTTTATAAGGCAAAAGGGCCAGAAATAAGTTTAATGTGTGCGCTCAGTTGCTTAGTCATGTCTGACTCTTTGCAGCCCCATGGACTGACTGTAGCCTGCCAGGCTCCTCTGTCCATGGGATTTCCCAGGCAAGAATATACTGGAGTGGGTTGCCATTTCCTACTTCAAGGGAATCTTTGGACCCAGAGATCAAGCCCAAGTCTCTTGAGTCTCCTGCGTTGACAGGTGGATTCTTTACCGCTAGTGCCACCTGGGAAGCCCAATAAGTTTAATAACAGCCTCTAATTCTTAGGCCTTCATTTGTTACCCTTGGCACTTACCAGTACTTCACCTGGAAAAGGAAATGGATAAATTCACAGTAGATTGAGAAAAATGTGGAAAGACAGACACTTTTAAAAATGGGAAAAGACAGCACCTCTTCAGGTACATGAAACGATAGAAATATATTGTTCTCTATAAATGAGTGAAAGGTGCTTATCTTTGTGTTGCTGGTGGTTTAGTCGCTAAATCGTCTTGGACTCTTATAACTCCGTGGACTTTAGCCCACCAGGCTCCCCTGTCCATGGGATTTCCCAGGCAAGAATCCTGGAGTGGGCTGGCATTTCTTTTTCTAGTGGATCTTTCCAACCCAGGGATTGAACCCACGTCTCCTGCATTGCAGGTAGATTCCTTACTGACTGAGTGGGGTGACTATTTAAAGTTTATGAGAATAATGCTTTTCTTCTGAAAGATTCAAGGTACTTTTGTTTTAATTCCCTTAATAGTATTATGGAAGGCTAGACAACACAAACCTAAATAAAATCTTAGTCTGCATTTAGAATGAATACAAAGCTGAATCCATTTTAATTCAGCGTTGAACTTTGAATCGGTTTTCCTGTTATTTACTGAGAATTTGGGGACGTGTGAGAGTAAGGCGGTTCCTCCAATTTTGGCAGATGGTTTTCATGAGTCTGCAATAGGCTTTGGTTTGCAGGCATCTTTGAACACAAACCACCTTATCAGTCTTTTCTGATCACAACAGAGAGAAATAAAGACTTAATAAAGTAAACTCATTGTTTCAAAGTGGTATTGATATAAAAAGAAATTGCCAGGGTAATGTAGAAAAGGTTTTGAATTATTAGATTCTTAGATTCAACTTCAAAGATTACTTTATTTTCTGAAGCAATTTTTTGTCATCCGTCTTCAAAAGATTTTATTTCATCTGTGTGGCTTTAAGAGATTCTCATTTATTCTTTAATCAAACATTATCAAGTGCCCACAGCATGCCAGGCATTGTGCCTGAAGTGCATGGAACAGCAGGGTGACTAAAGCAAGTTCAAAGCCTGCTCACATGGGGCAAAGACAAAGGTAAAAAGTGGAACTCCAGTGGCTGAGGATTAATCCACCCAGAGATAAATTTTTGTAATGGGTGGGCTTCCCCAGTGGCTCAGTGGGTAAAGAATCCTTCGCAATCCTCCTGCAGTGAAGGAGACACAGTTTCGATCCCTGGTTTGGGAAGATCCCCTGGGGAAAGAAATGGCAACCTGCTCCAGAATTCTTGCCTGGAGAAATCCATGGACAGAGGAGCCTGGTGAGCTACTGTCCATGGGCTCACAAAAAGTTGGACATGGCTGAGCAGCTAAGCACAAAGCATAGCACACAAGTGGTTTACTGGGGGAAGTGAAACGAGTAAATATTTTGCATACTAATAATTTTATGTCTATTATTTTAAAAATCCCATTGGATGTTGTTTCATATGTCTTCTAGGGCCATTTATGTTCAGTTCAGTTCAGTTCAGAGGCTCAGTCGTGTCCGACTCTTTGTGACCCCATGAATTGCAGCATGCCAGGCCTCCCTGTCCATCAGCAGCTCCCAGAGTTTACCTGAACTCATGTCCATCAAGTCAGTGATGCCATCCAGCCATCTCATCCTCTGTCGTCCCCTTCTCCTCCTGCCCCCAATCCCTCCCAGCATCAGTCTTTTCCAATGAGTCAACTCTTTGCATGAGGTGGCCAAAGTACTGGAGCTTCAGCTTTAGCATCATTCCTTCCAAAGAAATCCCAGGACTGATCTCCTTCAGAATGGAATGGTTGGATCTCCTTGCAGTCCAAGGGACTCAAGAGTCTTCTCCAACACCACAGTTCAAAAACATTAATTCTTCGGCACTCAGCCTTCTTCACAGTCCAACTCTCACATCCATACATGACCACTGGAAAAACCATAGCCTTGACTAGACGGACCTTTGTTGGCAAAGTAATGTCTCTGCTTTTGAATATGCTATCTAGGTTGGTCATAACTTCTCTTCCAAGAAATAAGCGTCTTTTAATTTCATGGCTGCAGTCACCATCCGCAGTGATTTTGGAGCCCCCCAAAATAAGTCTGACACTGTTTCCACTGTTTCTCCATCTATTTGCCATGAAGTGATGGGACCAGATGCCATGATCTTCGTTTTCTGAATGTTGAGCTTTAAGCCAACTTTTTCACTCTCCACTTTCACTTTCATCAAGAGGCTTTTTAGTTCCTCTTCACTTTCTGCCATAAGGGTGGTGTCATCTGCATATCTGAGGTTATTGAGATTTCTCCCGGCAATCTTGATTCCAGCTTGTGCTTTTTCCAGCCCAGTGTTTCTCATGATGTACTCTGCATATAAGTTAAATAAGCAGGGTGAAAATATACAGCCTTGATGTACTCCTTTTCCTATTTGGAACCAGTCTGTTGTTCCATGTCCAGTTCTAACTGTTGCTTCCTGACTTGCATACAGGTTTCTCAAGAGGCAAGTCAAGTGGTCTGGGATTCCCATCTCTCAGAATTTTCCACAGTTTATTGTGATCCACACAGTCAAAGGCTTTGGCATAGTCAATAAAGCAGAAATAGATGTTTTTCTGGAACTCTCTCGCTTTTTCAATGATCCAGCTGATGTTGGCAATTTGATCTCTGGTTCCTCTGCCTTTTCTAAAACCAGTTTGAACATCAGGAAGTTCACGGTTCACATATTGCTGAAGCCTGGCTTGGAGAATTTTGAGCATTACTTTACTAGCATGTGAGATGAGTGCAATTGTACGGTAGTTTGAGCATTCTTTGGCATTGCCTTTCTTTGAGATTGGAATGAAAACTGATCTTCTCCAGTCCTATGGCCACTGCTGAGTTTTCCAAATTTGCTGGCATATTGAGTGCAGCACTTTCACAGCATCATCTTTCAGGATTTGAAATAGCTCAACTGAAATTCCATCACCTCCACTAGCTTTGTTCGTAGTGATGCTTTCTAAGGCCCACTTGACTTCACATTCCAGATGTCTGGCTCTAGATGAGTGATCACACCATCGTGATTATCTTGGTCGTGAAGCTCTTTTTTTGTACAGTTCTCCTGTGTATCTTTGCCACCTCTTCTTAATATCTTTTGCTTCTGTTAGGTCCATACCATCTCTGTCCTTTATTGAGCCCATCTTTGCATGAAATATTCCCTTGGTATCTCTAATTTTCTTGAAGAGATCTCTAGTCTTTCCTATTCTGTTGTTTTCTTCTGTTTCTTTGCATTGATCGCTAAGAGCCAGAAAATTTTAACAAACATTCAGTATTAGAAATTTAGTCAACTGAAATATTTTCTTGTTACAGAGATATAAGTTATATGATCTGCTCTACAGTTCTGGTCTGAAATTTAAATAAATACTAGTAGGAAACAATTGTGAGGGTGGGGCCATATATACATTAAAAAATTTCCACAAAAATTACTATAAAAGACTTGCATATCTAACTTTTAAAATGGGCTTCCCTCTTGGCTCAGCTGGTAAAGAATCTGTTTGCAATGCAGGAAACCTGGGTTCGATCCCTGGGTTGGGAAGATCCCCTGGAGGAGGGCATGGCAGCCCACTCCGGTATTCTTGCCTGGGAAATCCCATGGACAGAGGAGCCTGGTAGGCTACAGTCCATGGGATCCCAAAGAGTCGGACACGACTAAGCAACTAAAGACACACACCTTTTAAAATAGAGATGTTAATAGTTGTTATATCCCAGATAATGTTGTAAACCAAGGATCCATCATATTTAACTTCACACTCTTAGCCTAACCCAGAGTACATACACACGAGCTGCGTGCATATGCCACGTTTTCACAAAGGCCCGAGCAAAAGCGGAATATATTAATGAGAGGAACTTGGTAGCCTTGAGTCAGAAGCCTTCTTCTTGATTGCTGTCACTGTGAAAGCACAAACTTCTCAACTGTGTTTCGAAAAGAAGAACTCCTCAGGTCCAGAAGGTATGCCACGCATCCTCACTTGAAGGAAGGAAGAAAAATGTATGCCTTCTCTTGAAATGAATCCCAGAGGTTGTGTCCATAGTGTGGCTTTTATGGAATTACACAAAGTACCTTAGGCACATATTATTAAATACCATTTATTTAAAAACAAGTACTAGATTGTGTTCATAATCGTTTTTTTTCCATAACACTGCAAACGATTTCTGAGTCAGTAGAGAAGTAATTAATCAATAAAGATTTATTGCGCACTTGTTGTGGTCCACAAATGGGTGGCCTAGTGGAAGAAGTAGGCTAACACATAAATTATGATATTCATTAGCATCTTCATTGAACGAATGGCCACTAGGCATTTTGTACAAACAAATCACACCAAGGAGCATTGTAAGTGATGAGAGAGAAGTGATGCTGCACTCCGAGCTCTTTGGCTGCAGAGGTTAAGATGTTATACAGAAAACCAAAACGTTTCAATGAATGGCTTACTGATGACAGATACTGGGGCTCGTTAAGCCTTTCAAAGGAAAAGGCGGGGAAGAGGGGAAGCTTGACCAGCTCCCGTGTGATGGGGAAGCTTTGAGAGGCAGAGCATTTCTGTCAAGAAACGGCAGGTGAGTAGTGGAAGGCAGAATGGCTTGAGCAAAGATGGTGCCAGGGAATCAGTGCTGATAACGACTTCAGGCGAGAGGATGTAGGCAAACCTGGTAAAGCGCCGGTGATTGCCTTGGATTCTGGGTCTCTTATGTAAAACATCTACCGATTAGGTTACTTAACTCCATCTGTAAGGTCAGAGCTGCCCTACACAATGAGACCAATTTTGCCCTCAGTGAGCGCGTGTTCTGAGAACCAGGGATTCAGGTCGCTTCTCCTTCCTTCTGCAGCTGTGTTGCTGTGAACCCTGTCCCTGATGAATATGCTCTCCCTGGTTCTGCCGTGGCTCGTCTGTTTGTCTTGAAGTGTCTGCGTTGGCTTCATGCTGTGTGCAACTGGCTGTCGTAACCCTGGGCAAATTGCTTACCCTTTCTCTTCCTCCATTTTATCATTTGTCAACTGGGATAAAAATAGTTGCTACCTCATTGGAACTTCTGCACTGAGAACATTTAGAACAGTGCCTGGAACTTACTAAGCGCTATAAAAGTACAAAAAACTATCCAAGTGTTACTTTGGCTTGTTTACAAAGATCTGGCTTGTCCATTCCCCGGCTAAATAGCCATCTAAAAGGGTGGAATGTGTACTCTCAAAGCATCTAGGAAGAAAACAGAGAAAGATTCAGGGCCAACATCAGGTGGTGTTAATTCTTGGTGTACCTTCCAGGTTATTAGGAACTGGGTTTCTTTTTGATGTGATAAAAGTGTTGGCTAGCATTTATCCCACCCATCCTTTGTTCATCCTCTTTCTAGAAATGTAGGTTACTCCAAGGAGGTTACTTTTCTAGACATTTTGTCTTTAGAAAAGAGCTACCATGCATATATTTCATATAACACACAGAAACGCAGTGTGAAAGTTCTTAATGAAGCTGTGACACGCAGCCCCTGAAGCCGTGTTCAAAACCAAAAGCGTAGTTTTAATCTGCATGCCAAGGACATTTGTCAGATCACCAGAGGGGTTATTATGGAGTTGTGAATCTTCTCCTTTGCTCTATGAAAAATTTCATCTGCCGTCAGGAAGGTACAAGTCTGCAGTAATTTTTAAGTGAATAAAAATGTTTAATTTTATGGTCCTGCAAGATTTCTTTTTTCTTTCTTTTATGCCTTTGGTGACTCTCATTGCCTTTTTTGCAAAATATGTGATTTATACAGTTCAGACAGAGTGGTCACACACACATACACGCAGATAGCTAAAGACCTATAAACATTGTTTGCGGTAGAAACTATGGTTCTGTTAATTATTTAGGGTCTTCCACACACGGCAGTTAGTAAGAAATATCGTTCAAAATTTTAAGTAGAATTGTTTGCATTTAAACTGTGAATAAGCACCTGGGTTTGAAATCTCCACTGAAAGGCTCTAGCTTTGTGTTTCTGTTATTTTATAGTAGAATCACAAGCTCACACAGGGTCCTACGCTTGTCACCAATGCACAGATCTGCATTTAATCTTAAAAACATCCATATTAAAATTAACATAGAAACTTAACTTTTTAGAATTCCAAAGCAGTAAAATACTTTTCAGTGCCTCTAGTCTAATTCCATTTTTAAAATAAGAAATTGTAGTGAGAGCTGGCTGCACTGTTTATTCCGATTGTTCATATTATAAAAGGTAAGAAGTTAGCCAAAGTATAGAATTGCTAAAGAGTTTTTTCTTCCCCCTTAGGATTTTGCCATATTTATCCTTAGTAAGTTCTTCCTTTATCTAGCAAACTTCAATCATTTCCTTAGACCACAAATTTTATTGAGAATTTGCGTTCTATAGACTCCTTCAGGGAGGTGATGAGTAGATCAAAACGGTCTTAGAAAGTTTTGTGAATGTTCTTTGTAAAAGAGTTAAGATTTGGTGGGCTACCAGAAATATACTTGTGTGTGTTCAAGAGCTATTTCCTAGAGTTTGAGATGCTACAGGACATGAGCTTGTGTCCAAGTACTGCTCTGTCATTGGGAAAGGAAAAAGCCCAAGTTGACTACAGTGTTTCCTGAAGTGCCCAAGCCAGGAATATTTCTGCAACACCTCTTTACCCTTCACAGTTTTTTGGTCATAAAAACAGAATATTAAAGATCATCTAGTTACACTCATTTTTAGCATGTAAAACTGTTCTGGTGTTTTATCTGCATTATTATTCTATGTAAACCATTTAAATAATACTGCAGTGTGCATTTATTATCTTCAATTTACAGTGGAAAAAAAACTGAGACTTGAAAATGTTTACTGACCCACCCAAGGTGACACTGTCAGTGAGTGACATTCTTGAAATTAAGGATTAGGTAATAAAAGTGATGACTTAAAAAAAAAAAATAAAAAATAAAAGTGATGACTTAATGTCACTTAATGTCTCCCTGCTGCTGCTAAGTCGCTTCAGCCGTGTCCGACTCTGTGCGACCCCATAGACGGCAGCCCACCAGGCTCGCCTATTCCTGGGATTCTCCAGGCAAGAACACTGGAGTGGGTTGCCATTTCCTTCTCCAGTGCATGAAAGTGAAAGTTGAAAGTGAAGTCGCTCAGTCGTGTTTGACTCTTAGCGACCCCATGGACTGCAGCCCACCAGGCTCCTCCGTCCATGGGATTTTCCAGGCAAGAGTACTGGAGTGGGGTGCCATTGCCTTCTCCCTATGAACTTGTATATTAGAGAAAAATAATTGTGTTACATCTTTTCATTGTAGAATGGTTGAACTGAACAATGAGTTCCGAAAAATATTTCAATGTACATCTTTGAAAAAACTTTTATTTCATAAAAATGGCTAGAATATGGAAAAATAAGCTTATGGCAAGCTGCTGTTTTTCAGTGTGAACTTTTGGATAATGCCAGTGAACGTTTCCTTCTAGTTTGCTTAATATGTGTCCCCTGTAATTTCTTTTTTTTTTTTCCTGTAATTTCATTCACATTCGTCAAGTCTCTTGTTCACATTGATGAGAGTCTCTCGTCCCCACGTGGGTTTTATGGATGTTGTAGCAGAGATGACTAGTTCTTCTCGTCTCTCCATCCTCCTCCTCTTTTATAGCAATAGACATTCTAGCTAAGCACTTGGTCACGTCTTTAAAGACTATCTCCCAGCCTCCCTTGGAGGTAGTTGTGCTCATGTGATCAAGTCATTCCCAACAGGATAGGAGTGAAAATAGCGTGAACAATTTCCAGGGAATTTGCTGAAAATAGACGATGTAGTGTGTTCACCTTTCTTTCCTCCATTAACTGGAATATGAATGTGAGAGTAGGAACTGGTGGAGTCACCTTAGGTTACGAACCAGTGCCTGTTGAAGACCCCTGGGCAGCACTGTAGAAGGAGCCTGGCCCCTCTCATCTTGGAACCACCAGATCTGCTTTGCACTGACTGCTTCTCTGGCTCAGAGAAAGAGATCAACTTCTATCTTGTTGCAGCCACCGCACATGTTTATATTGACAAGTCGTCCCCTGACTTTTTCGGATATTATTAAGTATGACTTGAAAGAAACGTATCCAAAGACAAAAATTTACCTAAAGCTAGAGAGTGTTTTTCAGTTGCAGGACTTTTCAGAGCTCTTATTGGCTGAGTGTTAGGGGTGAATCTCTAAGAGGGGATATGCATTATTTCTAATTATGAAGATCATTTTTGAGTGGGGAGTCCTATGGGCTTACGTATGTGGACTGCGTTTTGAGACCTGTAACTTTAGAAAGCTCTTAGTAGCTGACCTTAAGATAAACATTGAAGGTGGTACATTAAGAGTAGAAATAGGCACAAGGAAGTTTTGGCTTGGGGAGCCATTCAGTTCAGCATACCTCTGCTGCTGCGGCTGCTGCTGCTGCTAGGTTGCTTCAGTCGTGTCCGACTCTGTGTGACCCCACAGACAGCAGCCCATCAGGCTCCACCATCCCTGGGATTCTCCAGGCAAGAACACTGGAGTGGGTTGCCATTTCCTTCTCCAATGCATGAAAGTGAAAAGTGAAAGTGAAGTCGCTAGGGAACATTAATTGTTGTGGAGAAAGAAACATTCTTTTAGAAAGAAAAAGAAATGTTATTATTATAAGCACTCAGATAACTATGATGTTAAGACGGAATGAAATAATGTCTAAATAAGACGTGGCTGGTGTTGCTTATGTGATACCTATAAGGAGATAGGCTTATGAGCAGGAGCAAGACTGATATCCCTGATGTCCTCTGAATATATATATGTGGAACTTATTGGTCATTATATGGCTAGGAAGTGTACAGTGCTCACAGTGCAAATACGTGTTTCTGTGTAGTTGGGAGAGGTACCTGGTGGACAGAGGGTAAATCCTGACAAGTCATCCCTTGTGGCCTCCACTTGTTGGGGCATACAGACAGTGAGATGCTTGGGGAGATATCTGGGTGGATGTGTGCAGCATGCTTTCAGGAGTAGAGGTTTAAGGCTGGAGATGAGAAGTCTTGGAGAAGTTGATTTGGGAGTCATTTTCAGTGACAGTCGAAGCACAGAATGTATGTGGAATTAAAAGACAAAACCCAGGAGAGGATTTGGGAAACAGACCATTTAAGGCACTGGTGGAGGCAGGAGAGCAGTAGAATGACTGAGGAATTTGGATCAAAATAATAATGGGACAGTGTGCTAAAAAGCAGAGACATCACTTTGCAAACAAAGGTCTGTAAAGTCAAAACTATGGCTTTTCCAGTAGTCATGTATGAATGTGAGAGTTGGACCATAAAGAAAGCTGAGTGCCAAAGAATTGATGCTTTCCAATACAGTGCTGGAGAAGACTCTTGAGAGTCCCTTGCACTTCAAGGAGATCCAACCAGTCCACCCTAAAGGAAATCAATCCTGAATATTCATTGGAAGGACTAATGTTGAAGTTCCAATACTTGATGCAACAGCCAACTCATTGGAAAAGACCCTGATGCTTGTAAAGATTGAAGGCAGGAAGAGAAGGGGGAGGCAGGGGATGAGATGGTTTGATAGCATCACCGACTCAGAGAACATGAATCTGAGCAAACTCTGGGAGATCATGAGGGACGGGGGAGCCTGGTGCACTGCTCGGGCCACAGTCAGATAAGACTTAGCAACTGAACAACAACAACAATGGGATGAACAGGAAAAACAGAACCAGGGATTCCAACAAGGGCAGATTGTTAGTCTGGATCATCAGGAGGTTGTTAGGGACCATGGTAGGGCTGTTCTGGTAGGAGGGGTGGGGATTTGGTTGCTCTGCTTTGAGAAAAGAATGGCTGTGAGAGGAAGAGGAAGGGAGGCCAGAACGTGCTAGAAGGTAGACAGGACACATGTTACTTTGCTGGTCTGCTGAACAGATTTTTCATGGGGAGGGTCGCTCTTGCTTCCTCTTCACTGGACGTTCTAGGTTCATAAAAGCTTCAAGGAACAGCGGCAGTACAGGCCATTGGGTGGCCTTCCTGTCTTCTGAGCACACTCAGAGCTTGCATCCAGGTAACTCAGTCCTGATGCTACTCGATAACCTGTAAAAGGAATGGCTTTTCATCAAAACAATGACTTGATTTCATTTAGAATGCATTTAAAATTATTTTATTTACCTTTGTAAAAATATCACTCTTCAAAGAGCCCAAGCATTTGGAAAACAAATAGAAATCTGAAGCAGAAGTGGATGAAATCCGAACTCACTTCCCCAAGCACCTGGGAAAGCCCTTCAGGATTCTGTTCCTTTTGTGCCTGTCTGACCAGAGGTTGCTTCTCTTCACAAATGGTACCCTGGTGTTAGGTCCCTTTGAAATTTACAGAGAGTTGATTCAAACTCCCAAGTCCACTTTCTGCAGGAAGCTCAACAACCTCTTGACAATTTCTGTTATTTCCCTGGGGCTCACGTTCTTATTTCCACCCCAGAGCTGTTTTTGTATTTCTGCTGACTCTAAATCTCACTTTTATCTCAGCTTCTGGAGCCACTCATATTTCTCTGTCCATGTATTCTCAAAAGTGAAGCCAAACCCACCATTCAAGGAAGGGATTGGTGCGTAATGGCTTTACTGAAGGTTTGCAGTAATGAAGGTGGTTTACCTCAAAGAACCAGACTCTGACTTGGTTAATAACTCAATGCCTTGACTTCCCTGCCATTCAGAATTTTTTTAACTGACCTCCTTTTTTGCCTGATCAGATTTTCTGTTAAGTTACTGTCTCTTACCCTATTCATGGCTCAGCGGGTAAAAAAAATCTGCCTGCAGTGCAGGAGACACAGGAGACTAGGGTTTGACCCCTGGGTCAAGAAGATGCCCTGGAGAAGGGAATGGCTACCTACTCCAGTATTCTTGCCTGAAAAATCCCATGGACAGAGGAGCCTGGCAGGCTACAGTCCCTGGGGTTGCAAAGAGTCGGACACGACTGAGCAACTAACACACACACGCCCCCTTCACTCTCACTGATGACTGGTCTTGCCTCTCTAGATGCCTCCTCCACCCTCCAAATTCTGTTAACATTTCATGGAGCAGTCAGGCTATCACTTGCTTTTGCTGTTTTCACATAAAGCATTCCCCTTGGGTCATACTTGCCTGCTTAAAGCAGTCTGTCTAGGTATTTTTCCTGAGCAAAGACAGTTCCTTCCTTTAGGAGAACTCTGGTGCCAGCTGTTAAAATGACATTTTTTTTTTCAACCTGCTACATAATTTTAAAAAGATAAATATGTTATTTATTCTTCAGTGGCTGACTTGTCTGGATACCGCTGAAATAATTGCCTATTTTGCCTGTAGCATGTCGTCTACGTAGGGACTGTTATTTGAACACAGTGAATGAAAGAAATGATAATAATAATATGTACAGACCTGCATCCACAGTATACTCAAATGATGCTGGTAATTGTTATTTGCCATCTGGAGAGCTTCCTCCCTGATATATTAAATCATTACACTCGAGGCCTGGTCCCTGGGCTCTGTGTCTGCAAGTCACTCTGTTTCCAGTAAGATACAAACTCTGGAGATAGAAACTCCAGCAATCGGCATAAACTCAGGAGCAGACTCTGAAGGCACCCTATGCATTTAGTGGGAGAAAGGATGGCTGGATATTTTCCAGGGAAGAGCCTAAAGGATTTCAAACGGAGTTCCTAAAGGACCTTTATTCCAAAGAAGATGTTAAATAGTTATATTATAAAAGCTTAGACTTTTAAGCTATGTTGTTTCTGAGAAGAGTTTTATTTTTATTTATGTGCTTTTTTAAAAAAAAATGTAATTTATTTATTTTAATTGGAGGCCCGTTACTCCACAATATTGTGGTGGTTTTTGCCATAGGTCGCCATGAATTTTTTGAGGGAAGCCAGGCAGGGAAGAGAAAACAATGGCATAGTGCGTTCGCCTCGCCAGTGGCTGTGAGACGGTATTTGATTTCATCCTCACAGTAACTCTGCAAGAGAGGGTGTTACCATCCCTATTTTCAGATGAGAAAGGGGGCACTTAGGGAGGTGAGTGCCTCTCCTATGACTGCGTCTAGAAGAAAAGAGTGGGGTTAGGATTTGACTCAGGGCCAACTCACCACCGTAGTTCAGTACATGGAAATCAGAGTTCTCCACTTCTCACCTCTTGAACTCATGACTTTGTATTCCTATTCTTTCTCTCAAAAAATTATGAGCATGACACAGTGCAATTCTACAAGAGGAGGAGTGAGACCCATGTCATCTGTGGGGAGGGTAGAGCTGTTTCGGCAAAGGAGTTGAGTCACTGGGTCCCCTTTCCTTTGTACGTTTTTTTTTTTTTTTTTCCTAAAACTGTTCCTTATCCAAATACATTAACATTCCTTTTTGAAAGTGCTGTTTTAAAAAATGGGAAAAATACTAAAATAACATGCTTAATAAACCCACGAACTTGTTCTTTAGGGAGATAGTTTAACTGACACGATTCAGAGCCGGGCTCAAGGATTCTGGCTTTGAATGCTTGATCCATTCTGTGTCGGCCTTGTGGCCTTAGAAATTAGAGCATTTTCTCCGTGGCTTAGTTTCCTTTCCTCCTTAAAGATGATAAAAGGTAAGGATGATCTTATAGTGCTGGTAAAGTTTAAGATGTGCAAATATATAGAAAGTCCTTAAAAGAGTGTTTGGTATATAGTTGGGATCAATTAAGTTTGTTAGCACTGTAAGTTGATGAGGAATGATAAAGAGCTTCCTAGGTGGGGCTTGTGGTAAAGAATCTGCCTGCCGATGCAGGAGACACCTTGGGAAGATCCCCTGGAGTCAGAAGTGGCACCCCACTCCAGTATTCTTGCCTGGAGAATCCCACGGGCAGAGGAACCTGGAGGCCTCGGTCCACGGGGCTTCAGAGAGTCGGACAGGATTGAGCGGCTGAGCACATGTGAAGTGAAGTGAAAGTCACTCAGTCGTGTCCAACTCTTTGTGAGCCCATGGATTTCTCCATGGGATTCTCCAGGCCAGAAGACTGGAGTGGGCAGCCTTTCCCTTCTCCAGGGGGTCTTCCCAACCCAGGGATCGAACCCAGGTCTCCTGCATTGCAGGTGGATTCTTTACCAGCTGAGCCACCAGGGAAGCCCTATGTAGCTCACAGTTATTAAGAAGAAAACTCAAGCAACTGAATTCATTAAATATAACATGTACATTTTTAAAAAATGTATTTATTTTTAATTGGAGGATAATTGCTTCACAGTTTTGTGCTGGCCTCTGCCATACGTCAGCATGAGCTGGTCAAGAGTTTGCATGTATCCCTGGCTCTTGAACCTCCCTCCGCTCTCCCACCCCTTCCTCTCTCCCAGGTCGTCACAGAGCCCCAGTTTGAGTTCCCTGCATCATACAGCAAGTTCCCATTGGTTATCTGCTTTACATGTGGTAGTGTCCATGCTTCCGTATAACATGTACATTACACTTTCTTAAGCTACTGCTAGTTGTACTGTTCTTTTGATAGCCCAAAGGTAGAAATAACCTGAACCTCCAACAATAGAGAAATAGTTAAACATATAAACTTATATATAATAAATAAAGAAAGAAAGATAATGTAAGTCATGCCCAACTTTGGCGATCTATGGACTGTAGCCCGCCAGGCTCCTCTGGCCATGGGATCTTTCCAAGCAAGAATACTGGAGTGGGTTGCCATTTCCTTCTCCTGGGGACCTTCCCGACCCAGGAATTGAACCCAGGTCTCCAGCATTTGCAGACAGGTTCTTTACCGACTGAGCTATGTGGGAATACAACAGCGGCAGCTACCAAAATATCATGCTTTCCACATAAATGTATTACATGGACAAAGGATTAAGACACTGTATTTAATTAATCTACATCTATTTATCTATCTGTCTACATACACATGTAAAAGACTGGAAGGAAATACAATGGTATATGAGAAACAGTAATCTTTCAATAAGTGATTACAGGTGATTTCCCCTCTCCATTTCCTTCCACAAGTTCCCAATACTTTTGTAGTCATACAGTGCCACTGAGACAGAATAAAATAAAAATGAACCTAGGTGGTAAAGAAGCCACAAAATGTATACTCTATATAAAGTATCATCAGAAAGCATCATCTTTCTTTCCTAGACACTTTGTGCAAAGCCCCTGAAAGAGCTGCCCTGTGTTTATCTGTGGCCTTGCAGTGGGCACCGTCATTATACCTAGAGCAGATGGGGCCAGACTGTCTGTTTGGTTAGACGTGATTCCCCCTTTCACAGTCATTTTCTTTCAATCATTCAGCTTAAAAGTAAATGAATGAACATCATGAGAGCAGCGGGGAAGAATTTTGCAGAGTGGTTCATACCTTGGAGCTTAATGAAAAATGTTTTTTGTACCCAAAATATATGTAGAGTGAAGCTTTTAGGGGTTACATGTCTAAAATCCTGCATTTGAGAGTATCTTGATTTTGTTTTCCAAAGAGTGATACATTTTGAACCTATGCTCAGCCACCGCCTGTTTCACCTACCCAGTCTGCTGATTAAATGGGTTAGTTTATAAAAGAATGACTTTAGGAATGGCTCAGAGCTGATGTCAAAATATGTTGCTATTTTGTTCACTCTTATCTTAGAAGCTACCCTTCTAGAAATTTAGGTGTATCCACTGCTCATTCTCCAATGGGCAAACTTTTGAGCCTCAGGAGATAGCTATAGTTAGTTCCATCTGTCTTCTCCAACCATCTCACCCTCCAAGACTCTTGTTTCTTCATCTGTGAAAAAAGGGACTCTTTAGGCCTTCCCTGGTGGCTCAGAGGTTAAAACCTCTGCCTGCAATGCGGGAGACCTGGGTTCAATCCCTGGGTCGGGAAGATCCCCTGGAGAAGGAAATGGCAACCCACTCCAGTATTCTTGCCTGGAGAATCCCTTGGATGGAGGAGCCTGGTGGGCTACAGTCCACGGGGTCGCAAAGAGTTGGACACAACTGAGCGACTTCACTTTCACTTTAGACCCTTAGCCTCTGACCAGGGAGCCTCTTTTAATGGGCTCAGACCTTAGTAGGATATCAAAGGGACTTACACAGCATTTGTGTTATTTCTCAGGAGTTCAGTTGTGAAAACTGGTAGGAGAGCCCTTTAAGCAAAACGATGGGTGGGTTCCTACCCTGACTACAGTTCTTAAAGGGGCTCTTCAAAGACCGAATGCCCACCAGTAGTGGGGAAAGGGTGTTCAGCATTCGGCTCTCTCCCCCTTCCCCTTGGTGAGATCCAGTCCACGATTGAGGATTTCCTCCTCCCCTGCATGGGATGCTTTCCAGCAAGATAATGGAAGGCGGTAGAGCTGAGCCTGGGGCTGATCTCTGCCTGGACCACTTCCTGCTCCCTCTCCCTGGGGATGGAAGAGGAAGTGCGAAGCTACAAGAGGACTGATGCGTTACGTTTATGAGAAATCTTCTAAATAATCCCAGTTTGCATGGCAGGGAACCAACACAAAGAGTGTGTACTGGCTGGAGGGTCTCAAGGCCACAGGGCATTCTGCGTAGGATGGGGACAGATTGACAGCGAAAGTTGATGTTGGGGCTGTTTCTCCTAGAAGCCTGTGAGTGTGGCTTTTCTAGGTTCTGAAAATCAGCTTAAGCACAACTTGGGAATTAAACAGGAATGCATACATTTAAGGCAAAGAGACACCGCTGTTGTTTAAAATAGGAATATAAAGTCAATAATGATTTCTAAAATAGATTTTCTTGACAGTCATTCTAAAATAGAACTTCATCAACCATAAACCCTGTTGTCTAGCATCTGTTTAAAAATAAGGTTGATAAAATTGGCCATATTCTGGTAATGTGGCAGTTGACAAAATTAAAAGCTACAGAAATGCCTGAACAGATAAAGTTATTAAAGTGAAAAAAAAAAAGTCAAGCAAAGTGTTAGCCCTTGCATCATATTTCTAGGTTGATATGCTTTAGCAAGCATCATGGCTTCATTATCTATGCTTTTTGGCCTCCACTAATTTGAAAAGGACGCTCACCAGCACAGCTACCAGAAACACACTACCAAATTAGTCCAAGTCACGTTCTTCTATTATTAATGGCAACTCTAAGACCTTGCCACCTTGAATTCTCTGCACATTTACTGTCAACTTTAAAATGTCATGTTCACAACTAAGCACACCATTCATGTGTTTGCAGTTGCTTATGTAAGATACTGCCTGAGTAAAAAAAAAGTTCTCTAAAAACATTAAGGGTCAGACGCATACATCCCTTTGTAGTGTTTTGGAAAGAAGACTACATATGCTATGACAGTTCTGTGTTTTTCAAGCAACTTGAATACTGCACCCAAGGCTTTACAACTCTTCTTAAAAGGATGAAGAATTCTTTGAACTGGCAGTGAACAGTCTTTTTAGAGCTGCACAATTTTTGTTTGACGGCATGAAGCGAACGTAATAAACTGTAAGAAAGACTCCATCGTCTAAACATGTCTGTAGTTTAGAGAAGATTCTAAGTGATCTTTGCCTATGTGCTTCTGATATAGCGATGATAAAATAATTATATATAGTATTCTATATGTATATGTTTCTAAACTGTGGTTTGCTTAGTTGCTCAGTCATGTCCGACTCTGTGACATGAGAGCCCGCTGGGCTCCTCTGTCCATGGATTCCCCAGGCAAGAAGATTGGAGTGGGTTTCCATGCCCTCCTCCAGGGCATCGAACCTAGGTCTCCTGCATCACAGGCGGATTCTTTATCGTCTGAGGCAGACACAGAAATTTCCAAAAAACCCGAATTAGTCTAACTCAGTAGTGAAAGCTAAAAGCACGATTACTGAGACCTCAACCATGCAATGGTGTTAACTTCTATCATCCCATGCAGTCCTCCTCAGGACAATGTGTTACTAGTCAAAATCTCAGATTGAGTAATATGCAGAAAACCATTCCATCAGTGCCCAAACTCATGGTCATTTCATATCCCACAGTGCTTCTTAATAATAGTATGTGCATTCCACGTTCATATTGGTAAGTCATATGAATAGTAGTGATATTTGCACAGTAGTAAGATGCTAGCCCAAGAAGTGTGTGATTCAAATTTTGTTCATTTTACTGCTTATTGCTCTTAAATCCAGCTCGAGAAGGTGTCACTTTCATGCACGACAAATCAGCCGTCAGCCGTCTCATTTGTCAGCCTTCCTATCCCAGTCGAGGTCATCAGTATCTGTGTTAGACTGTGACAGATACACACCAGGGATCCTATCTGTCTAGTTCATTTTGCATAGTGAATTTACATCACTTGAAAGTTAATATGCAAAAAATCACTTTAGGCAATTGTTCCTTTTTCGTTAGTCTTGGGAAGATTTTAGAAGGTGTTGTGTCGGATGCAGAAGAGTTTATTGGGCTTATTAGGCAGAGGTGGACATTGGGAAGAGAAATTGCCTTTGAGGGTCTGGAATTTGGACTCATGTCATGAGATAGGACTTCGGAAGTATCATATTTGTGCTAACTCTAGGAGTTCGTCAGTCACAGAAGTCTGAGACCCGAGTTCTAGGTTTGCTGTCTGCTGTTCTTTGCAAGGAGCCCTGTGAGGCACTGGGATGATGGCCAAGTTGTTTCCCAGGGGAGTGCCTGTCCATCTGAGAGCTCAGCTCATTAGTCTCAAATTCATTTTTACCTCCTTTACTATCTGAATATTCCCAATGTTATTTTTAATCTGGGGATTAGTAGAGGGATCTCTCCAGTTTCAATGCAAAATTTTCAGATTGTAAAACATGAGACAGTGATAACTCCTAGTCCAAACATCATGATTTCAATCCTTCATTGGACAGTGTGCTTTTAAAAATAGTGTGTCTATTAAAAATACCATAGACAAATCATTTATAATTTTAGAGTGAAAAAAAGAGAGAGATGTCAAGGGCCAGAGGAGCTACTTGTGCATGTGTTATAGAGAAGCCACATCACAGAGAAAGCAGTCAACCTCTGTCATTTAATGTGAAGGCAGAAAGATGTGCCTGCAAGCGCTCGGGAGAAAACTCTTCAAATATATGCTAAGATTCTCTTACAGGCAACATAAAATCTTGTTCACATAAAATCAGCATACATTTACTTCTTGTGGATTTCACACATATTTATGAGTTGAATGCTGTCATTACCATTATGTGAATAATTGATTAAATAATGATGAGTGAAAACAAAACAAAATGTCTGCATTGGGCATAAAATATATAGGCATGTTTCCCGCACTCCATAGCTGAGGATCAAAGATGAGATACACCAAATCAGACAGAACCAGGATATGGTTTAAAGCAGTGGGTTTCCACATTTCCTCCACCTACAGCTCCTTTGTGTGTGTGTGTGTGAGTGTGTGTGTGTGTGTATTGAAAAGGGTATTAAAGCTTGACTTGTACAAAAAGAAAGTTGAATATTTTTAAGATGAGTAAAGCATTTCCCATGAACTAGGAATATGGATTGACTATATGTGAGCATTAAAAAATCACTATTCTTTGTGCATTAAATTTCAGGTGTTTTAAATCAGTACACACAAAATATCTGTTACTAAAATGAAGAGATTAAGAATGAAAAATGTAACATTTTTTGTTACCCCATTCTTCTTATGTCACAAAATTTACCTCTAGGCCAATGCAATGTTTCATTTCATCATGTGGTATAAATAACCAAATGCCTTCTATCATTCTGGTGGTTCAGTTCAGTTCAGTCACTCAGTCGTGTCCGACTCTTTGCGACCCCATGAATCACAGCATGCCAGGCCTCCCTATACATCACCAACTCCTGGAGTTCACTCAGACTCACATCCGTGGAGTCAGTGATGCCATCCAGCCATCTCATCCTCTGTCGTCCCCTTCTCCTCCTGCCCCCAATCCCTCCCAGCATCACAGTCTTTTCCAATGAGTCAACTCTTCACATCAGGTGGCCAAAGTACTGGAGTTTCAGCTTTAGCATCATTCCTCCCAAAGAAATCCCAGGGCTGATCTCCTTCAGAATGGACTGGTTGGATCTCCTTGCAGTCCAAGGGACTCTCAAGAGTCTTCTCCAACACCACAGTTCAAAAGCATCAATTCTTCGGCGCTCAGCCTTCTTCACAGTCCAACTCTCACATCCATACATGACTACTGGAAAAACCATAGCCTTGACTAGATGGACCTTTGTTGGCAAAGTAATGTCTCTGCTTTTGAATATGCTATCTAGGTTGGTCATAACTTTCTTTCCAAGGAGTAAGTGTCTTTTAATTTCATGGCTGCAGTCACCATCTGCAGTGATTCTGGTGGTAGGTCACTCTAAATCTCATGAAAGACACAGCTGAACAGGTGGTACATCTTCAGATTTCCTCTTGGTGAGGGCTGTGCACAGAGAAGGAAATTACCTGTTGTGGATTAATTGTGTCTCATGCTGCTATTTCTTTTTCTCATGAATTCTATTTCCTAGGAACACCATTAGCTGATGGATCAGTGGTTTGCTATTATTAACCAGGTTAGGTGTATCTTTTAGTGTCCCTGTCCAAAAGTTCCTCAGCAGGGTTTGAACCACACCATATGTCCAGTGTTGCTGCTTTTTTGTCAAGAGAATTCAGTGCAGCTGGGTCCCATGTATTGCCCTCAGCTAAAGAAAGAGAAAATCTTTGCCTTTTTCTAAGGGTAGGCGTTGGATTTAGCTCTCCTGTAACTGCTTTTTGTTTATCTCCTGACAGGTCTTAACATATGATTTCAATCTGCTTTATTTTTAAAAGTGTTCTTCTTTCAACTCATCAGATGTGGTTTTTAATTAATTCAAAATAGATTTAAAATGGGGAGATAAAAATCTTTCTGACGATTTTGCCATCATTAGCACCTTGGGGTTCTAGACAGGCGCTGTTGTTGTTCAGTTATTAAGTCACGTCTGACTCTTTGCAACCTCACAGGTTGCAGCGAGCCAGGCTTCCCTGTCCTTCACTGTCGCCTGGAGTTCACCCAAACTCATGTCCATTGAGTCAGTGATGCCATCCAACCATCTCATCCTCTGTGGCCCCCTTCTCCTAGGTGGCAAAGTATAAAAAGGGCTTCCCTGGTGGCTCAGTTGGTAAAGAGTCTGCCTGCAGTGCAGGAGACCTGGGTTCAATCTCTGGGTCAGGAAGATCCTCTGGAGAAGGAAATGGCACCCACTCCAGTATTCTTGCCTGGAGAATCCCATGGACAGAGGAGCCTAGTGGGCTACAGTCCTTGGGGTTGCAAAGTGTAGGACACGACTGAGTGACTAGCACTTTCACTCTATTTCAAAGTATAAAAGTCTAAAGCTTATCTAACTGACATCTCTATCTTCTTGGTGACCTGTTGAACCCATCTTGTTATAGAAGCAATTAAACTGGATATGGTGTGTTTTTCCCTGTATATTTTAGTGACCTAACGGTTAATGCTAGAAATTTCCAGATGGCCTTGGTAATTTTTATTTGTTTTTAATCTAAATGGTTTAAATTATAAAATTAGCATGTTCATTATAAAAGGTTGACACAATGGGTCAGAAATGAAGACTGAAATTCTCCTTTTTCCATTTTTCACTTCATTAAAACTTCTACTGAGATTTCATATACAGTTGTATTTATAATTTTAGGCATTTTTCTGTATAAATAACATTACATGTGTATATGATGTAGTATTACTTATCTTACTTTTTTTTTTAAAGACTTTTAATTTTTTGAACACTTACAGGCACAGCAAAATTAAGCTGCAGGTAGCGAGATTTCGCATATACTCCCTGCCCCTAGAAATGCATAACCTCTGCCATTATCAGCATCCTCCACTGCAGTGGTGCCTATGTTATCATTGATCAGGCTACACTGAGACATCATAATCACTCAAAGTGCATAATTCACATTCTGCTTCCACTTGGTGTTGTACATTCTGTGGGTCTGGACAAGCTTGTGATGACATGGATCCACCATTATATTATCCAACAGAATCGTTGGCAGTGAAACTATATTACTTTTATTTGTAATATCTACCTATCTTGTTTTCAGACACATGAGATCTTTATTCTGTAGTGTTTTTTTTTTTTTTTTTTTTTTTTTTTACTGTTTTTCACAGGTGCACATTATACCTTTGCATGGGTTGTTGTGAATTCCTCCACCAGCCCTTGAGGAATGAGTCCGTAGTGCTGGCTCCTGCAGTGCCTTGACCCACACTGGCTGATGGGCTGCAGTAAACAGCACAGACCAGACTTCTGTCCTCAGGGTGCACAGAGTTTGTGCTCATAGTGTGGACACTTATATCACTTTCAATTTTCCACTATTGCCACATTTTTCTCCCTTTCCATTTATTTAGTTTTAATTGGAGGATAATTGTTTTACAATGTTGTGTAGGTTTCTGCAATGTTTTTCTCTTTTAAAAATTAAAAATTTTGTTCCATTTACATTTATTGTTTTCATGAGTTCCCTTCTGATCTATTTTCAGTTGACTGTATTCTTTTTCGTCCTTTTGGGTGAGTTAAAAATTCCAGTTGAACTAACTCGTCTCCTCTCAACTCTTCCTCGTCCCACCCAGAAGGCTGATCTTGACCTTTGACTGATGGGGAGCATTAGCAAGCAACTAGCAGGAAGTGAGGTTGGGGACTTCTTCCTCATACTGTCATCTGAAGGGTCACTATGGGCCGGCTGTGTCTCTTGACCAAAGTTCACAGCTCCTATGAGGGTTCCTCTGGCTCCCAGGCTTGAACAATCACTTGCTGCTTACTCCTTTGGCTCAGGTGTGGTTGGAACCCCCTGACCCCTGTCTTCAGTTCAGGGTCCTTTTGCTATCCCTTGCAGTTTCTATATGCCCTGCCCAGGCTCTTACATACAATTCCTCTATAAACCCACTTCTCAAACTATCCAGTTGAAGCCTTCTTCTTTCTGCTGAAAGCTTGAATAGTGCCATGGGAGGCCCTTGGACTCACTTGGCATATATAAGTATTTTTTATAGTCTCTGGAATTCCCCTAGAACAATCACAGATGGCCTGGTGGCCATACAGCTCAATCGGCTGAAATGGGGAGGACATTTATTTTTGGCCAACTTTCATGCTTTAAATGGAAACCTACATAATATTACTTCACCAAGTTAGAGAACAGCAAGTATGCCTCAATGTCATTAGTAGATGCTAATTTTAGGGAAAGAGGGGAAAGGATGCAAACTGGGTTTTTTTTGCTATTTTTTTTTAATTTTATTTTTTAATTGGAGAATAATTTCTTTACAATGTTGTGTTGGTTTCTGCCATAAATCAACATGAATCAGCCATAGGTATGCATATGTTGCACCCCTCTTGAACTTCCCGTCCACCTCCCACTCCATCCCACCCCTCTAGGTTATCACAGAGCACTGTGTGGAGCTCCCTGGTCATTTAACAAATTCCCACTGGCTGTTTTACATATCGAAATGTATATGGTTCAATGCTACTCTCTCATTTTGTCTCTCCCTCTCCTTCCCCTACTGTGTCCACAAGCTTCTTCTCTATGTCTGCATCTCTGTTGCTGCCCTGCAAATAAGTTCATCAGTACCATTTTTCTAGATTCCATATGGATGTGTTAATATACAATATCTGTTTCTCTCTTTCTTATTTACTTCACTCTGTGTAACAGGCTCTCGGTTCATCTACCTCACTAGAACTGACTCAAATTTATTGTTTTTTTATGGCTGAGTACAAACCATTTTTGAGCATGGATTTTTTTTTTAAAGAGGAGATAAGCAGTCCTATCTTTATTTAATACAGATGTATTCATTAATTAAATAAATTTTCCTCTTAAAAAAAAAAAAAGCCTTAGCCTATGAGCATGATGTAAGATACTTCTACATCTATCAGAGGATAGTCCACTGAGCAGAAACACTATAACCACTTCCCTTTAATTTTTTTTTACAAATCATTTTTGTTGGAGTATAGTTGATTAACAATGTTCTTGTCTTAGTTTCAGGTATACAGCAAAGTGAGTCAGTAATATATATACATATATCCACTCTGTTTTAGATCCTTTTCCCATATATGTCATTACAGAGTGTAGAGATGAGTTCCCTGTCCTCTATAGTAGGTCCTTATTAGTTACCTATTTTATATACAGTAGTGTGTGTATATCAGTCCCAATCTCCCAATGTATTCCCCCCCCACCCCAGGATTGATTTTGTATTGGTGTCAGTGCTCAACATCTTATTATCCTACGTAATCCAAGCAAGACTCTCCAAAGAAAGGTATCTTTTCCTCCCCTTTATAGATGAGTGTGATGAGGGTTCAGTTCAGTTGCTCAGCTGTGTCCGACTCTTTGCAACCCCCTGAACCACAGCACGCCAGGCCCCCCCGTCCATCACCAACTCCCAAAGTTTACTCCAACTCATGTCCATCGAGTCGATGATGCCATCCAACCATCTCATCCTCTGTCATTCCCTTCTCCTCCTGCCTTCAATCTTTCCAGGCATCAGGATCTTTTCCAATGAGTCAGTTCTTCACATCAGGTGGCCAAAGTTTTGGAGTTTCAGTTTCAACATCAGTCCTTCCAAAGAATATTCAGGACTGATTTCCTTTAGGATGGACTGGTTGGATCTCCTTGCAGTCCAAGGGACTCTCAAGAGTCTTCTCCAACACCACAGTTCAAAAGCATCAATTCTTTGGTGCTCAGCTTTCATTACAGTCCAACTCTCACATCCATACATGACCACTGGAAGAACCGTAGCTTTGACTAGATGAACTTTTCTTGGCAAAGTAATGTCTCTGCTTTTTAATATGCTGTCTGGGTTCCTCATAACTTTTCTTCCAAGGAGTAAGTGTCTTTTAATTTCATGGCTGCAATCACCATCTGCAGTGATTTTGGAGCCCTCCAAAATGAAGTCTGTCACTGTTTCCACTGTTTCCCCATCTATTTGCCATGAAGTGATGGGACCAGATGCCATGATCTTAGGTTTCTGAAAGATGAGTTTTAAGCCAGCTTTTCCACTGTCCTCTTTCACTTTCATCAAGAGGCTCTTTAGTTCTTCTTCACTTTCTGCCATAAGGGTGGTGTCATCTGCATATCTGAGGTTATTGATATTTCTCCCAGCAGTCTTGATTCCAGCTTGTGCTTCATCCAGCCCAGCATTTCTCATGATGTACTCTGCATATAAGTTAAATAAGCAGGGTGACAATATACAGCCTTGACGTACTCCTTTCCTGATTTAGAACCAGTCTGTTGTTCCATGTCCAGTTCTAACTCTTGCTTTGTGACCTGCATTCAGATTTCTCAGGAGGCAGGTCAGGCGGTCTGGTATTCCCATCTCTTTAAGAATTTTCCACAGTTTGTTGTGAGCCACACAGTCAAAGGCTTTGATATAGTCAATGAAGCAGAAGTAGATATTTTTCTGGAACTCTCTTGCTTTTTTGATGAGTCAGCAGATGTTGGCAATTTGATCTCTGGAGGTTAGCCTGTCATGAAAGTTAGACTGTCTTAAATTGTCCAATGTCCCAAGAATGGTAAATGGTAGAGCTATGATACAAACTCTATCTTACTCCATCAAACTTGCGTCCCCAAACCAGCTATACCTCAGAAGTACATTGGGAGCTCTTCAAAAAAAAATCCAGATTGCTGGGACTACCCCAGAGTAGCTGAGAAAATGTCTCTCTAGAAGGGTGCCACCTGTGGATACCTTTTTATTAGCCCTGCCCATCCCCACGTGGTGATTCTGATCATGTCAGATTTGGAAACGCTGAGTTTAAGCTTCTGATGGGTTCTGGTCTTAAATGGGCTTCCCAGGTGGTGCCAGTGGTAAAAAGTCCTCCTGCCAATGCAGGAGACCTGGGATTGGATGCTGGGTAGGGAATATCCCCTGGAGGAAGAAGTGGCAACCCACCCCAGTATTTGTGCCTGGGAAATCCTATGGACAAGAGGAACTCTTAATTGACAAAATTACCTTTTCTGATTCTTGGACTTTCTGCTATTACCTAAAACAGAGCCTTGTGCCAGAGTTTAAGTCATTATACTGTGTAAGAGTGTTTACTGTGACTTTCCTTCTAGGCTGCTTTTTTAAAAAATAAAATCTGAATTTTAATAATAGTTCATGAATTAAAGGCAACTTTATGTCCTGAAGCACTGTGCTAGAAATATTTTTATCTTTACTTAGTATCTAAAAACAGAATATTATTCCAGGGTCCATGAAAACATATTGGATCTAAACTATCAATACTGATAAAGTACAAAATAAGCTGTTAGGTATATGATTTAATAAAAGTTGGCATAAAATGAGAGTATTGGCATTTATTAATCTCATAAACTCTAATATTCATGCACAACAGATATTATCTTCACTGTGAGTATTTGATGTTTTTTGAAGAGTGAAGAATACATGATAGTATATAAACCCTTAATACTTGAGATGGGATTTTTGTTATATTCTGAAATCCTAATACCATGTAATTTTTCACTGCCTATGTTACATTTCCTTATCTTTAAAATGAAAGGTCTTCCTTCCTTAACACCAAAAACACATTTATCAAATCTCTTTTTTAAAAAATGAATCACTGATTCCTAAGAGGATATGTAATGAAAATGTCAATTAAATACAGGTAAAAATGAACTATTTTGGAGGGGTCCCTAGAAAGTCTAAATACCATGTGAAAATGTGTTGCTTCTGTGTGTGAACTGCCTACCATATGCCTACCTCTTAGTAAGTGCTAGGTTTTGGCTATGATTTGCTAAACTTTGGCCATAATTGCCTATATGTACTTAGTTGCTCAGTCGTGTCCAACTCTTCAAAACTGTATGGACTATAGTCCTTCAGGATCCTCTGTCCATGGGATTATCCCAGCAAGACCACTGGAGTGGGTTGCCATTTCCTTCTCCAATGCATGAAAGTGAAGTCACTCAGTCGTGTCCGACTCTTTGCGACCCCATGGACTGCAGCCTACCAGGCTCCTCCGTCCATGGGATTTTCCAGGCAAGAGTACTGGAGTGGGGTGCCATTGCCTTCTATGTTTATATATATTAAAAAAATGGCCCAAGTACTCTTCTCTGCTAGGAATTTTAGAAAGACCACCTAAAATAAACAACTGCATATTTAGGAATAAGTAATGCTGCAGGAATCTCAGCAATGGGGATTGATTGTAGCACCATTTCCCCTAATTATAGCTCCTCACAGGGACAGAATGAACCTGAAATACAAAGGTTTTACTTTTTGCCCTTCATTACTTGCAAGGGAGGTTCAAGCAATAATTGGTAGAAAATAACAATTTTGAAGTTTTCTTTCCGCTTTAGATGGTAAGTTACTGCTTCTGAAAAGTTTTAGATCATTTAGCCTAGGTATTTCATTTAAAATGTTTATTTCTGATGTATGAACCTTAAAGTATTTTGTCTTGAGCATTTAAAGTATTAAAAACAGTGCAGGTTATTTATTGCACTATCCATGAAGGGCACTTCTCCCCAACTACGTCATACTGAAGATCAGCCTCTGCTTTGTAATATTCAAATCCCTTTGTCCAATGAAATTTACCCAGTCCTCAGCTGATACTCGAAGGCGATGGCACCCCACTTTCACTTTTCACTTTCAGGCATTGGAGAAGGAAATGGCAACCCACTCCAGTGTTCTTGCCTGGAGAATCCCAGGGACGGGGGAGCCTGGTGGGCTGCCGTCTATGGGGTCGTACAGAGTCGGACATGACTGAAGCGACTTAGCAGCAGCAGCAGCTGGTACTGTGCTGATACTACAATACTGCTCCTGGGCTTCCCAGGTGGTGCTAGTGGTAAAGAATCTGCCTGCCGATGCAGGAGAAGTAAGAGACATGTTTTTGATCCCTGGGTTGGGAAGATTCCATGGCAGCTCACTTCAGTATTCTTGCCTGGAGAATCCCATGGACAGAGGAGCCTGGCAGGCTACAGTCCATGGGGTCATAAAGAGTCAGACATGACTGAAGTGACTTAGCACACACAGCTGATATGGGCTGAATGTGTGAGGCCGCTGTTTTTATGCAGCCGAACCCCACGGAACTGAGCTAAGACACCAACCCCTGCCCCCAGCTCCTGGTACCACTCTCTAATGAAGCCATTCATGTCATCTGTGAGTCATCTTGGATGATGACATCTCAGAGGCTATGAGCAGAAAGCTTCCTCCATCTACCCAGCCCAGCCTAACCTGTTGGTTAGCCTCTATTTGTACGGTAATAATCTTCCCTTTATTTGAAATTCAAGAAAAGAAAATCATTTTATCTCTAAAGTGTTATGGAAATCCCTGAAATAGACTAAGGGTAATTCAAATTCTAGAAATACACTTTCAGATTTCTTTCTGCGTGGTGTATTTATGGAAAATTTTGGACTTCCAAAGCTGATAGCCACCCTTGTTAGTTGGGAACCATTTAGTCATTATTTTTGACGCCTGCTGTCATCTTTACTTTCCCAGTTTGGAAGAAAGGGGGTAGGGTAACAGATTATTTTGGAATATGCAAGACATACTCTGATGAGCTATAATTACATAGTGACATCTTGGGAACTGCTATTCGATTGCTGGTTCCAGCTAATTTATTATTCTCTAAAGATGCTACATTCATATTGGTTTTCATTTACTTTTGTTTTTTCTCATTTCTTTATAACTGAGAGCACAGTGATTGGTTTACATAGTGCAAAGATTTTTCTCTACAACCTGCAGCCAAGGCTGATTTAAAACTTGTTATACCAGCCAAGAAGCTAAGGGTAATGCTCCTTAAATGTTACTCAAAATCCTATAATTGCCTCTTATAGAACTTCTGCTTTGTTCTTGGTGCTTAGTTGAAGTAGGACGGCCCCAACAGATCTTACCAGGTACCCTCAGCCCTTTCCATTTTCCCTAGATGCTGGTCTAAGGGAGAGACTACTGGAGGGCGTAGCCATTTCTTTCTCCAGAGGATCTTCCTGACCCAGGAATCGAACCCTGGTCTCCTGAATTGCAGGCAGATTATTTATGGTCTGAGTCACCAGGGAAGCCCACACTAAAATTACATGCATTTTATTTCTAAAGCAGTCTAAATTATCCATTTCCCCCCGGATACTTTAAGTGTCTCCTATGAATGCTTCAGGGCAGTGTACTGGAGAGAGACAGGGAAACTTACAGGGAGCCCCAGGAGGGGCCGCTCTCTTCTCTGTAGGAGTTAGGAAGGGCTTCCTGGGGAAGTAACTTCTCTGCTGAGCCACGAGGTAAAAGAAGTGGCATTCAGACATGGGGCACGGGGCAGGGAGCCCTGGAAGCAGAGGGGTCCCACGTCTAACCCCAGGATTTGAGAAAGGACAGGCTGGCCTTGGGACACTGCAAGGGCTGTGTAGGATCCAACCTCTTTACAGAATGGCTTAGAAGATGGCCAACTGTTTTCCTGTCAAGCCTGGCATCCATTCTATTTCTTGGCACTTTGGGGGCAATGGACACTCGTTCTGTGATGGAGAGGAAAACATGGTTATCTTCAGTAGGTTGTGGTGAATCGGAGAAGAGAAGCAACTGCAGGCTTGCAGAGGAAATGAAAACAGAGCAGTACTCGGATCCTCCCCTTGGAACTGTCCAGAAAGCGAATGCGGAGTAGCTCCAGACAACCTGCAGACTGGCACGCGGCCACCACCGCGCCCTCAGGGTATCGCTTTGCTCTTCACTGGCTCAGGCTTCATTGGGTGTGAAAACAAACTTCCTGGTTTCCAGAAAGTGTGCTTGGGTTACCACAGTCATGGGGGGCCCAGTGTATTTGTACTTGAGATTGAGTTTTTACTGACGATATAAACAGCTGAGGAGCTGAATATCATTTACGTATATACAAGGTAATTAGGCTTCAACTGGTGTCTTTAAAACATTTGCTTGAAATTATTCTCACCTCCCCCTACCTCTCCTCTTCTGATTCCTCCTCTGCCCTCCTCTCTTGTTCACTTCTTTCTGCTTCATCTGCCTTCTCTTTCTCCTCCCTTTTCTCTTCTTCCTCCTTCCCTCCCTCCCTCCCTCCCTTCTCTCTCTCTGCATTAAACGTGAAGGGCTTCTTTGGTGATGCCCTCCGTCTTACCAAATCTGCCAGTTACAGAGCCCTTGAAAAGCTTTCGGGCAGAGTTAACCTTGTGGGAAAGGTGACGGGCAGCTCGTACCACTCAGAACCGCTATGAAGGCACCAGTTACACTTCATATTTTGCAAAGAAAAAAAGTGTTCCTGATGCTTTTTTGTTTGTTTGTTTGTTTCAGGGCAAAGACACAAAGCACTGGGGCGTGTGAGAAATACCACTGGAATCAGAAGGAGGCTCTTAGTCTTGGCCCCTGTCACAAACCAGCTGTATGAAATCAGGCATTAACTGTTTTAGCTATAAAATATAATATTCGGCTGTAGAAGATGTTCAGGGCTTTTCCTCTAGTATTCCATCATTCAGGTTTCTTTCCTTCATTTGTTCATTCATAGAGCAAACATTTGTGGGAGAACCTAGAAGGTTTGGGGAGCTGTTTTAGGGCTGAGGCTTATGAAGGCAGAAGGGTTTTACCTGCAAAGAGCTGTGTGAGAGTGATGAACCCAAAGCAAATATACATTGATAAGGGGAGGGTATATATGCCGTGAGAGAGGTGTTTATAAGTTGCAAAAAAACAAAGATGATATTAGCTGATGGAGACTGGAGCTCTGGGGCTGTGGTCAGGGACTTTTTTTTTTTTTTTAAGTAAAGGATCGGATGCTAGATTAGCCTGTGACTGTGTCTAAGTGGAGGTGGGAGATCTTGCTGACAAAGAGGAGGTCGGTGCCCTCAGGGGCTATGGGCACTGTCTGTCTGCAGGGGCTGTGCGATGATCAGGGCTGGGCTGAATCTGGACAGGCAGGCTGAGACCAGACACCCATGTATTGGCTTTTTTTTTTTTCTTGTGTGGCAGAAGTTTTAAAGGAACAGAGAAAGCTTCTGACAGAGACATCAGAAGGGGGTGGAGAGTGCCCACTCCCTAGTCTTTGGCAAGGAAATGATATACTTTTTAAGTGAGTTAGTTATTACAATACATCAAAAGAAGGTCTCAAAAGTTTGTGAAAATTTTACCAGAGCCACACCTACAATTTACATTTTAGGATAACAGGATTAGAACTTAACAATAGAAAGATCCTACCAGACCCACTCCCATAATTTGCCTTCTAAAATATCAGGACTAGTTAGAAGGTTTTCAGGAAGGAGAAACTGTCCTCAAGCAGGATACATTGTAGTTATATAATCCCTAGTGAAGTGAAGTGAAGTCGTTCAGTCGTTCAGTCGTGTCCCACTCTTTGTCAACCCTGTGGACTGTAGCCCACCAAGCTCCTCCCTCCATGGGATTCTCCAGGCAAGAATACTGGAGTGGGTTGCCATTTCCTTCTCCAGGGGATCTTCCCGACCCAGGGATTGAACCCAGGTCTCCCACATTGCAGGCAGATAGCCACCAACTGAGTTGTTTGTTGTGTAATCATCAGTTCCGGATTTAAAGAAAAAAACCATTTTATGTGACTAAGACTAGGGAGCGTAGAGAGAAAAAAAAAGTGTCGGCTTTGGGTCTGTCATGCTTTCGATCTTACCTGGAGAGTGGTGGTGGTGGTGGGCACTAGAATGTTCTGAAGAATTCAGGATAATCTCTTTGTGCCTTGGAAGCAACATTTATAAAAGGAGCGGCTGAATGAAGAGACTGGTTTCTAACTTTTTCAGATCACGTTCTGTTTGGAGAACATTAAAATTACCTGCAGAACAATGCATCCCCAGGTAAATCTACATCTCTATGGTTATAGCAGGCACAGAGACCGCCCCCCTCCACCGAAGAACAACCAGGATCAGAGTGGATAACACTCTAACACTGTGTGTTTGTTCTTATTAGCTTTACATGCTTGTGATTTGTCCCAAAGCCGTTTAACTAATCCTGAAATTTTCACGTTATCGTTCATATCCTACATTCAGTTAACGAAACCAAGAGTACATCTCTCCCGTGTTCGAGTGGGGTCCCTCTGACGTGATCCATGGCATCAACTAGGCGGAATAAATAATTCACGGAGATAGCTGTCACTCTGAGGGCTCAGAGCTTCCTGGAGTCATCAGAGTGCTACCATACCCTGTCACATTCTCCCCATATGCTCCCAGTCCTCAGACTGAAGGTATAGGAGGACAGGAGATGGCCATTGAAACAGGGATTTGGCAAGTGATGGGCAAGCTGTTAGGGTCTGAAGTGGGCAGGCCAGTATTTAGACCTAAGAAGGGAGCAAAGTAACTGAGCAGTGTGAGGGCCTGAAGAAAAAGTCAGCAGACCAGGCAAATCAGGGGTGGGGAGAGCAAGTGGGATCCATGTCTATCCTACTTCCGGCTGCCCCCCTGGGGCGGGTCCAGGAGCAATGGATTAGCACCCCTGCCCCATTCAGGGGCCGAGGTCCCGGCTGCACCCCCAGCAGTAGGCAAAACTCTCTGAGGAGCTAGAGCAGGACTATGCTGTGCCCTGGGCTTAGTTGTGTCTGACTCTTTCCGACCCCATGGACTGTAGCCCGCCAGGCTCCTCTGTCCGTGGGGATTCTCCCGGCAAGTTACTGGAGTGGGTTGCTGTGCCCTTCTCCAGGGGATCTTCCCAACCCAGGGATTGAACTCAGGTCTCCTGCATTGCAGGCGGATTCTTTACCAGCTGAGCTATCAGGAAAGCCCAGGACAGGCCTCCTGTTAACTCAGCGTGAAGAGCTGGGTGGAAGGGAAGGAAGGAGACCAAACTTGGTCTCCGCAGAAACACCGCACACCGGCAACCTTGTCAGCATCCTTTATTTCTTGCTGCAGCTCGTGGGCTGGTGGAAGCAATTGTGAAAACTGAAAGTAGAGGTGGAAAAAATACACATTTGTCACAAGATAAGTAGTCGTGGACTTTATTCATTAGAAATGTACATGCATGTGAAAAGGAAACGGAGAAAACCAAGATGCCATCCAAACCATCAGTAGACTGTAGGAATCATCTGTGTTCAATAACTATCGAAAGAATCTACTTCCAGAAGAATACTATTCTGAAGACTTATTCTTGGGTGTAATGAGTTTTCTTCTGGTGGTGGGTACCTTTTTCTAATGAGTAAATTGTATATATTCACCATTATTTACTCTAATGCCACTGTCATCAGAAAAAATGTCAGTTTAAGCCAGCCAACACTTAATTTTGCAATAATCTTACTGTTTCTATTATACCAATTACTTTGCAAGCCGGCCCTCCCTTTTCCTTATATACCAGGAAATGAATTTGAAACAAACTACTCAGTTTAGATAGAAAGATGTTAATCTCATTTAAAAAGTGAAGGCAAATGAATGTTATTTCACAGGGGAAAATACCATTTTTCTTTTCAACAAATTTTTGGTTAATTTTTACTGTTTTATTCCAAGCTACTGAAATTTAATTTATAGCACAAATTTAAAGGTAAACAATGTTCTGTGTAAATGGATTTTATTGTATTTTCAGCAGTGTCTTAATTTTAAATCAAGAAATGCCACCCACTTGCTAAGCTTACCTTATGCTTTAGCATGAGCAATTGCTAGTAGGTGATATATTAATTTAGACTACATCTTACGGAGGAGGTAAGTTTTGCTTAAGGTGTGGAAAATTCTAGAAGATGTATTAACTCTTTAGAGTAATTCAATAGTTTCCAAGAAAACTTTTGGAAACATTCCAACAAAATTTGATGAGTTTCTGGGTGCCCTGTTTTGTTTTTCCTATTGTTACTCTTCAAAGACCTTGTGGATGTGTGTGATTATCTGGGTTCTCAACCCTCTCTTCATTTTTTCCCCCTCTCTTCCATCAACTATACCATCCTTTTATATTCTCAGATTAAAATACCGCTCAGTAATAATTTGGAGTTTGGTTCGTCTCAAATGGTCTGAGTTCCCAGGTGGCAGTCAAGTGGTCTCAGAGCCTTATCCAATCAGCAGAAGTATTTTATTAACATTGTCAGCTTCAAATTTCATCTCCTAAAACCTACGTTCTCTACCAGAGTCTGTCCCACATGAAGTATGCTTTGTAGATGTCCTGACGTGAGAAAGCTTAGAGGAAGCTTGCGCTGATGTACTAAGAGCTAGATGAGTTTATATAGTCACAAGATTAGCCCTTCAGAAGCTAGGTGGTAACAGTTGTTTTTCTCTCTGCAGACTTGTGGTTTTAACCCAAGTAGACACATTCTACATCAAGCAGTAATAGCCTTTGGTATCCCAGCAGAAGTTTCTGAGACAGAGGAAAGGCTCTGTTTCTTTCTTTCTTTCTGGTTTTTTTTCCCCTCTAATTGCCCACCAGAAGCAGAATTCCTTGATGAGATAATTACTTACTTATACCTTATCCAGGAAATTACATTACTTTGTAATCTTGCCTCATTTACAAGCCAGGGTAAATCTTCCATCACAGGCCTTTCTGATGATGGCTCCATCTATGGCTTAGGAAGACACCTGACTGTGCCTGACAGTCTGTTTTCTTGCCTGTTGTAGAATTCCAGTTTACTTTGTTAAATGGATTACCTTCCTTCCAACCCTGCTTTATTTCCTGTTCTTTGTTATGTGTGTACCTGTGTTGTGTTTGATTGACTGAATATAGCTCAGTAAAATATCCCTATCACTGTATTTAATACCCCAAAATTGTTGTGCTGTGCTTAGTCGCTCAGTTGTGTCCAATTCTTTGTGGCCCCATGTACTGCAGCCCACCAGGCTCCTCTGTCCATGGGGATTCTCCAGGCAAGAATACTGGAGTGGGTTGCCATGCCCTCCTCCAGGGGATCTTCTTAACCCAGGTATCGAACCCAGGTTTCCCACATTGCAGGCAGATTCACTGTCTGAGCCGCCAAAGGTGGTTGAACATTCATATTTGTTCTCGGTCCTGGGTTTTTCATTCAGTCCCTTTAAAGCTCCAATTTTGCTCAACTTTGATCAGAATAAATGGCCAGAGGAGTTACAGATTATAGGAGAATCATTTGCCTTCTCAGGAAGGCAGCAATGAAAGAGGAATTCTGAGGCGGCCTCCACTGTCTTTCTGATTGACGAGGACAACGTGGTTCAGTTTTAATTGAGAGAAACAGCCCTGAGAACAAGGAACAGGACAAAAGGGGTTAGAATTTGAATTTTTCTTCCAAAGCAAGAACCATCGGGTAGATTTACATGGAACTATCTCAAATGAGCAATGATTTTAGAGGTACCACCCAGTTATTTGCTGAAATAGTTAATCATGGATTGTAAAAGAAAGCAAGTTGGTCAGTAGCATGCAGTCTCTACTATATTTTCTCTGGGACTTCAGCTGCACCAGTGGTTCTCAGCTAGGACTCATTTTGCTCTGCAGGGCACATTTGACAACGTTTGAGGCATTTTCAGTTGTAATTGAGGGTGAGCACTCCAGGCATCTATCTAGTGGGTAGGGGTCAGGGTGCTGATCCTACTGTGCACAGGGAAGCCCCCCCGCCCCCAAGAATCATCTGGCCCCCAGTATCAATAGTGTTGCATTGAGAAACCCTGAGCTTTACCAACAAAACTATGATGCAGGTTAGATACTTAGGTAGAGCCATGCTTACCAGATTTGAAGGAAACTGGTATGTGTTGACTGTACAGTTCATTCCCCAAATCGAGACATTTTGAGAGTGAAATGAAGGCTGTTATTAAGTATTCCAGGACAGTAAACAAAAAATGGGATGTATACATCACCCTCTGACGCTGAAGCTGAAGTCAATGGTCAGATAGCATCACTGACTCAATGGACACGACTGTGCAAACTCCGGGAGATTGTGAAGGACAGGGAAGACTGTCATGCTGCAATCCATGGGGTTGAAAAGAGTCAGACATGACTTAGCCACGGAACAACAACAACCATGCCTTGGTTGTTCTGGTGAGCGGTCAACAGCCAAGAGCCATCCAGGAGCCCGGCCAGAGTCGCCACATTAAAATAAAAGATGCTGCTAGTGCTTTTATCATTTGGAGCGTACAAAGCTTTTAGGAGCTCTGTGCAAAGAACTGGGGGCAGAGACCAACGCATACATTTTCTATTATCTCCTGCCTGCTCTCACTCTCCTCAGTGCCACCTACCTGTGGCAAATGGTTGATTTATTTTTTTCTATTTGATTTTAAATGTGCATAACGCTTTCCCTGGTTCCCGTCTTTCCTTCCCAACACGATCTGGACAGATTGGATTAGCTTCATAGATATATATTTTGGGATATTTAGGGGTCTGGGGTCAGTAATGAGTGATGACTGGGCCAGTGCAGTATTAGGTTGAATTAATTTTATCCATTTGTGGGTCTCAGCTTGTGTAGGCTGAGAGCAGAGGAACAAGGGGAATGAGTTTTGTGGGTGGGTATGTTTCAGTTCTAATTCATCAGTGATATTTCGAAAATGGTGCACCGTTACCAGTAAAGGAAATCTTGTTTGGTGATGAAAAGAGGCTTGGCAGAAGGACAGAATTAGGCGGATTATTTGAAGGATGCTGGAAGAGAAAGCTCAAACGCCTGAAGGCAAGTGGCACCTCATGCAGGCTGAAGCACCAGGGCTGTGGGGGTGACCAGCCCTGCAGCCTATAGTGCCCCTGCCTGCAGGGTGCTCCTGGGCACTTTAGTCAAGGTACCCGCTCTGGTAGGGCAGGCCTGGGGGTGCGGAGCTTGGCTGGCAAAGTCCCGCAGGCTCATGACTGCATGCCTGGCACCCCCACTAGATTTTAGCCACGCTCACCCTTGGTCCTGTATGCTTTGCACAAGTTGCTCACTGTAGGCAGCAGCCCTGAGGACTAAGGAAATACTGTTTCATCATGAAATCCCACCTACTGACATTTTAAAAGATTGAATCTGGAAAAGAATAAAACAAAATCAACATTTCAACTGGTAAGGTTCTTGGGGGACCTGAAAAGAAAAGCTTTTTACAAAGGCCAGGCTCTTAGAGCTCTCACTCAGAGCCTGCCAACTATGACTGACAGCTGACAGATGGATTGTAAGAGAGGCAACAGAAGGAAATTTACAACAA
Source organism: Oryx dammah (assembly GCF_014754425.2). Lineage (NCBI taxonomy): Eukaryota > Metazoa > Chordata > Mammalia > Artiodactyla > Bovidae > Oryx > Oryx dammah. The sequence goes on along the minus strand of NW_024070208.1, from coordinate 76,875,155 downwards.
GCACCCAAGCCATCAAAAGTCACCATCCCGGAGGGAACCTGGTGCCCCCACCCATACAGTCTCCAAGGGCCTAGACCCTCTACCAAATGAGTAATGACTCTATGTAACTTTCCTGTTTATAACAGCCACCCCGAGTAATAAAATGGCTAAATTGTTTTTGGAGGTTTTATTTTTAATAGCTTGACATTTTAAATGTTAAAATGTATAGGACTGAGCTCCAATTATCATGAAAATTCACTTATGCAGGGTGATTAATTTCTCGATGAGGTTAGTTAGAGAACTGCTAAGTAAAGTACTGTAACAATTATTTTGTCATAACGATTTGTAAATAAAGGAATAACATTGTACAGCTCATTCTTTAGAATGAGCCATTAAACAATGAAATATTCCAAAAAGATTTTGGAGGTAGAGATTCTGTAATATGCTAAATGTCTAGAATGATATTTTTAAAACTCTGTTCAATGAAATATTAGATTATGGGGATGTTAATCGGAGTTCTCTGAAAAAAATACCCCTTGGATAAATACATTTGGGAAACATGAGGATTAATGAAGTAAACACACTTCTTCACTGCAGCATTTTTCAGGAGTTTCAACATGGTAAAGCGCATTAATATAATATGCAACCTGTGTGACGCTTATGCATAAACTCATGACTGAAACTTAACTCCACTCTGCCTGCTGTTGGTTACACATTGGTGGAGGGGGTGGTCTCCTTGCCTGAGATGTGCATGATGTCATGATGTTTGATCGCTCTCAGGTGATAACGTTCCTTTTGCTATGAAAACAGACCATTTAAAAAGCATACGCACAACATACCGGGGGTAATTATGGCTCTAAACAGGTGCATTAGCCGGCTCTTGGACTTCTCCCAGGTCAGGCGTGGTTCAGTTGGATGCTTGTGTCCCAGGAAGTGGTGACTGACGCCTCCTTACTTGGCTCCTCCCCTTGGCAGCTGCCACTTAAGTCCCTGGGCTTTCCCGGTGGCTCAGTAGTTGAGAATCCACCTGCCAAGCTGGAGATGCCAGTTCGATCCCTGGGTCAGGAAGATGCCCTGGAGGAGGGCATGGCAACCCACTCCAGGACTGTTGCCTGGAGAATCCCACGGACAGAGGAGCCTGGTGGGCTACAAGTCCATGGGGTCGCACAGAGCTGGACACGACTGAGCAACAACTACTTAGTTCCCTGGCAGGGTGGCAATTCAGGAAAGGGGGTGCAGTGGGTGTGGCGCATCTCTTCCGGTTCTCCCTGGTCTCCGCCCTGGGTCACGCTCATCCTTCTCTCCAGGTGATGCTTTCATAGGCTTCCCCTCCTGCAGTTACACTGGCACGGAGCACATGCCTCTTCCTGCCTGGAGGTGGTCTCCTCCCAGGCCCTGGACCACGATGGTCCCCACTCTATTCTGCCGGAGTCTCCTCCTCTGCCAGGAGGCTAACAGGAACAGGCCAAGGCTGATTCTCCAACCTGCTTGGCTCCTACCTGGTCTGGAGCACTCACGCATCCATGCCTGCAGGCGCCTGGGAGCTCGAGTCACTCTGGGTCTGCCTTCGATGGGGAGGACGGCCAGTCCTTCTCCTAGCTCATCCGCAGTCATGGGTCCTGGGATCCAATTCAGGTTTCTCATGAGGAGGAGGGGGGAGGTGTGCTACGGCGCTCTTAACACTGAAGAAATCCTCTTTGGATCTCTGTCTCTCCAAGGAATTCAAGAGACATGGAAGAGCTTCCCCAGCCATTCTCTTCCGAAATCCTGCTTAAGAATTGGGGGCCAGGGTGGGGGGCTCTCTCATCTGCTTCCTCCCTTGGCTGTGTGAACACCTCCAGCTTGGCAACTCGCTTGAAATGGACTCAGAGGAAGTCCTGTATAACACCTGATGTCATTCTTTTTTTAACCATGGAAGATACCCCCTAACACACACACACACACACAGAGACGCAGACACACAGACACAGGCACACACCTACACACAGACACACACACACTGTTCTCAGTACTGTTTTGTACCTTTCTGAGTACTTGGTGATATTTCCCACTTGGCCTCCATTCTTTGCTGTCTGTCTTAACGCTTGATCTTCAGCTCTTGTCACCGTCATCCTGCAGAACTGCCACCTGTAAGATCACCACTGTGTTTCCAGCTGGGCAGTCCATTCGTCTTGCTCCAGGCCTCATGCTCTCTGACTGGCTCAGAATTTTCTCATTCCATGAAGGGAATGGCAACCCACTCCAGTATTCTTGCCTGGAAAATCCCATGGACAAAAGAGCCTGATAGGGGTGCATGGGGTTGCAAAGAGTTGGACATGACTGAGCAACTTCACTTTCTTTCTTTTATGCTAAATAGCAGTCTACTGTCCGGGTTCTCTTTACCTTTGTAAACATTTCCCCCGCACTGTCTCTTTTTCCCTTGCTCCCAAGGAAGGGATAACATGAGGATAAACTCTCAATCCACTGCTAGTTCTTCTTCCCCTTCTTGGAGATCTTACTGAGAGCATGCTCAGCCACTTCATCACGTCCAACTCTGTGGGACCCCATGGACTGTAGCTGGTCAGCCTCCTCCGTCCTTGGGACTCTCCAGGCAAGAATGCTACAGTGGGTCGGCAGGCCCTCCTCCAGGGGATCTTCCCGACCCAGGGATCACACTCATTTCTCTTACCTCTCCTGCATTGGCAGGTGGGTCCTTTACCAGCAGCACCACCCGGGAAGCCCACACACTCTAATCGATGCTCTAAAGTCTCCAGCTTCAGGCCTTGCCCCGCCTTCTGGCCTCGTCTCCAAGCCTCCAGCCCTCCCTTCCTCCTGGGCTCCCCTGGGCTGTGCCTGTTGCAGCAATGTCACCGTTTCCTCCGCACCATCCAGGCTTCAAAGTTTGCTGTTTAGATGCCACCTACTCCTTTGTTTTCTATGTGATCAGCCACCAATCGCAACAGGTCTTTCCTTTAATGCGGCTTTCTCTTTTTTCCCCACTCCTCATCCTGTTGAGACACTGGTCTGCACATTTTTCTTCTAATTTTTCTTTTTATTGGCAGATAATTGCTTTACACTGTTGTGGCGGGCTCTGCCATACGTCAGTGAGAATCAGTCATGATTATATGTATGTCCCTTCCCTCTTTGGCCTCTCTGCCCCCACCACTCCTGCCCTCTAAGTTGTTACAGAGCAGCAGACGGAGGTCCCTGTGTTACACAGCAGCTTCATGCTAGTTACCTATTTTACACGCGATAGTGTGTATATACTCGGCAATGCTACTGTCTCAGTATGTCCCACTCCTTCGCTCGTTACGTCCGCAAGTCCACTCTCTCTCTGGAAATAGATTCAGCAGTACTATTTTTCTAGCTTCCATACATATGCATTAATATATGACATTTGTTCTCCTTCTGACCTACTTTGTGCTACAGGCTCTAGGTTCATCCCCCTTACTAAAACTGACTCAGATTCTTTCCTTTTTATGGCTGCATAATATTCCATTGGGTATATGTATCACAGCTTCTTTATCCATTCATCTGTCAATGGACATGTAGCTGCACATTTTTCTTTGCTTCCGTTGTTTTTGCACACAATATGTTTTGCACGTTTCACCTGAAACCACTCTGAAACACAGCTTTGATTATATTAATTCTTGGTTCAAACTAAGCTCACAATTTCCTGACAAATTAAGTTCCAATCTAATCTGGAATCCAAAGCTTTGTGTAGTCTGGCCTCAACCTTTCTCTGCAAATCTAGCCTCCGCTTACTCCTCTATATAAGCCCTGGGTGTGAGTCACATTGGCCTGTATGTTTATTTACTTATTTAACTGAAGGTTAATTGCTTTACAGAGAAGGAAATGGCAGCCCACTCCAGTACTCTTGCCTGGAAAATCCCATGGACTGAAAAGCCTGGTAGGCTGCAGTCCACCGGGTTGCAAAGAGTCGGACATGACTGAGCAACTTCACTTTCACTAAATGCTTTACAGAATTTTGTTGTTTTCTGGGAAACCTCAACATGCGTGATTTTATACTGAATTTATTGTCTGTTTCCCAACCCTCTCCTCTTGTTTGAGCCTTTCAAAGAGTATATATGTTCCATAAACCTCTGTAATAACACGCATCTATGTTTTCTCATTTTTATCTGTTCCCTGATTTTACTTGAGTTGGTAAAGAGGTACATGTTAATAATTTCTAAGCGTCTAAAAGGCAGAGACTTCTACTTCTTTATAGATCCCATAGTGCTGAAGCTCCAGTACTTTGGCTACTTGATGTGAAGAGCTGACTCACTGGAAAAGACCCTGATGCTGGGAAAGATTGAGGGCAAGAGGAGAAGGGGGCGACAGAGGATGAGATGGTTGGATGGCATCACTGATGCAGTGGACATGAGTTTGAGCAAATTCCAGAAGATAGTGAAGGACAGGGAAGCCTGGCGTGCTGCAGCCCATGGGGTCACAAAGAGTCAGACACAACTGAGCAACTGAAAAACAGCAACCACAGTGCCAAACACAGTGTACCTGCAAAGGGAGTACATAGAACTAAACACTGACTGATTGAAACGTAGGAGTGTCAGTCATAAATCGTCTAACAAACTTGGAAGCGACAGTGCCTCACTTTCCCCTAACTATAGCTGCGATTTCTCTTTTTCTGTGTCTAGATTTGCTGCGGCTTCTCCGCCAGTGCCCACACTGTCTCTTTCAAGTACCTTTGCACAGTGTGGAATAACATGTGTTTGCCAACTCATCCTGATTTTAAAAAGTTGACACATCTGCGAGAGCATTGTTTGCTTTCCTTTGTTAGTTCAACATTTGAGGACTAATTGATGTTTGAAAATCTTAACAATGCTGCCATGACTGCAAGCTAGTGTAACAGTTTTAACGTGGATGGTTCTTTGCCTTTTTCAAGGCTCACTTTTACTGTGATCATCATTAACTTTTTTTTTGAGAGGCCATGTAGCAAAAGTAGTAGCTTAGAGATTATGGAGAGATGAATTCTGAAAATAAATCTCTCCTTAGTCTACTGGATATCTTGGCCAAGCTACCTCACCTTTCTGTGCTTCAATTCTTTTCTAAGACGAACAAAAGCGATAATGTCCATCTGTTACATAATTTGTTTTGAAACAGAAAGGAATAAAACAAAATACTTATGTTTTACACACTATGTTCAATTGCATGTGAGGTTTTTCAAGAAGTAAGTAGGAAAGATGATGACATACTGTTTCAATCAACTGTAAGCTGCTAAATTAATGTTTTCCTTACTATACTTTTAAACGTTATACAATAGATCTCTTGCACATATAGGTTTGTCCCTGAATATTAAACAGAAACCAAATTTGGACATCAAGTGACACTTTAAATCCATATCTCAAATCTCATATTTCTTTTCTGAGAATGAAAGAAGTCCCTAATCCTAACGCTAACACATGCATTTATATTTATTAAATGGGATAATGCTGTTAGGTGTTCATATAGTCTAGTGAATAGGTTTTCAATAGATTGTCAATAGACCTACAATCAGTGGGTTGTCAATAAACCTTAGCTATTACTATCATTTTATACAAATCAGTTTTCATGAGGGCCTTGCAGCAGTAAAAGCTAGAAAAATCTATATCAAAATATATATTAATGATAGTTGAGTTATGGGAATTTTTTTTCTAAATCTGTGATGTTATTACTTATTTAATTCAGTTCTTCATTTAGTAACCATTCTACAGAATGCCTACTATATGCCAGGCATTTTGCTGAATCCTTGCCATCCAACTATTGATAAAACTGACATGATCCCTTCCCTGGTGAAACTAAGTCTACATTTTGTAAAGAATCACCTGAAATACATTAAAGAAAGTTCCAATAATTGTTCTGTATGTTTTCTAACTGATTCTTTTTCAGATTTTTATTTTGTTGTGCCCTGAACACTAAACACAAGATCTCCCCTCTTAATATATTTTGTTGACTATGAGGACCGTGTTGTAGAGCAGATCTCTAGAGCTTATTCTTCTTGCTAATTAACAGGCATACAGTTTCACGTAAGCAAGATGATTATGTTCTAATGGACTATAAGAGAAGTGTCTCCATTTACATATTGCTGTAAGGTTGACAAGACATACCTACTTGAGTCTTTTGGAGCAATTCTTAGAGTAACCTTTAAGAGAGGTGGTTCAGGTAGCATCGTGTCTACATTTAGACATGTGATTTAATAACTCACCCAAGCTTAGGCAGCCAGTAGAAGGCATTAGTGATCATTTAGAGAAGAGATACACACACACACACACACTCATGCACACATACACGCACACACACACACGCATGCAAGGCTGATTTCTCTACTGGTTGGAATTTCCGCAGGGAAGATGAAATAAATATCTCTGTTGCCATTCACTAAGCAGGGGGCAACAGCTTTTCTTTTCTTTCCTTGACATTGATTAGAGACAGTTGGTAGTTTCTACATTTTAGATAATAGGAGCAGATTGGTGGGTCTTCTTCCACAATTTCGAAGGGCTATCATTGTGAAATTGTTTCATTGCCTGGTTCAGATACATTGAACCTTTTTTTGCCTTGTGTACTTAAGTGTGTTCACAGAAACATATGAGTTTCTTCCTTGAAAAGAGTCCAAGGATATTCACAATAAGGGAACAGTACACTTGGAGAATAGACCCCTTCTCTGAGGTACATTTCATTGTTATTTTCAGTGCTCTTTATTTGAGAAGAAAATATATTTGCTTCACAGACCAGCTGAACCCAAGCAATCAATGCGTAATCCTGTGACACCCTAATCTGTAGCTGGTTTTTAAGGATTCAGAGTGTTGCATGCCACAGCTTGAACAGCCTAAAGGACTCAGGATAATTCATATGGATTCATCTGATAGTTTTACACTCAGCCATCTCATCTGTAGTGTAGCGTAAGAGTTCGATAATGTAATTTTATTGAAGGCTCAATTTTAAAGCTCACTAATGTAATTTTAAAGGAGAATTTTTGTTTCATTTAAAGTCCCATGTTTGGGTTTCTCTCTTCTGTTTTTTAAGCCCACCCTATGGTGCATGTGAATTGGTCAAAGAGCAGAATTCTGAGAAACCAGAGAGGATGCAGGTGCTGCCTAGAGAGAGCTATTGCCTCCCTCTCAAGTACAGAACCCAAAATGCAGACAAATTCTGAGCCAGTGCAGATCTGCAACACTACACAAATTACATGGAAATTTCGACCCTGCACAATAAGTACCAGCTTAGATTTTACAGAATACACGAAGGATGCAAGCCTCCTTAGCAGTACTCCTGTTAAACACTTAGAATTTAAAGAAAACTTCGAAGCACTTGTAGATAAAGGATTACCACCTCCTAAATATAATGGTGTGGGGCTTCTAGAAGTAAGAAAATTTCTCAGTGCAGACAGTATGGGATGAGATCCAGGAGAGGCACTCAAGGGCATCAGCTGCATCTAGACAATCCCAAAAGAGGAAAGAGAATGGATTTGCAAAAGGGCTCATCAACATGGTTGTTGAAGAATTTTGTTATTTCAGTGAGACGCACTATTCTTTACAGCTTTGTATGTAAATATGCATGTTAATGAAAGGACTACTGGTAGTAGCTACACTCTTGCTGCAGCATACTATTTGCCATTTCCTGACTAGACATTGTAATATCACTTACTGGATTGTCTTATCCCCATATTACATGTATTTCATTACATTACATTACACCGAGACTCAGAGAAATTAACTAATAGGCCTAGTATTTGTGGAGTCTTGTATTGAAACAATGGTCTGCCTGCTTTCTTTCCATTTTTCCACACTGATACCCCCAACTTATGTCACAGAAATAATTAGAAGTTGGCCCTTTTCCCTTCTTAATTCCATGGACAGAAGAGTCCGGTGGGCTACAGTCACTGGGGTTGCAAAGAGTCGGACATGACTAAGCATAAACACACACACAACCTCCTTAATTAGTTTTAGTTAAATAATTCAATTAGTTGTTGTTATAAATGTCAGTCCTAGACAATTGTTTTTCACCAGTGACTTGGGTTTATAAAACTTAGATCATGTATTTTGGACTTTAAAATATTTTTGACTTGCTGGAAGTCCATACCAAAATGTAGTTACTGATGGAAAAGTTAATGCAGAATTTGGTTGAACAATTGGTTTCTTTTTCATTTATTAAGGTAATGATTAAGCTGCTATGACAAAGAGACCCCCCCTTTTTTTTCTGTCAGTTAAAGAAGATAGAGCTTTATTTTTTCTTATGTAATAGCCTAACCAGTTCAATTTGATAGCTTAGCTCTGCTTTGAGAGGTCATTCAGAGACCCAGGTTCTTTCCACATTGTTGCTCTGTGTCCTCTGGGCTTTGTCCTCATCTTCATGGCTGTAGCTGAGTCATTGTTAAATATATCCCTATTCTAGCTTGTAAGAAATGGGAGAAAGAATGCTAGAGTGCATGACCAACTTCAATGACCAAGAATCCCTTCTGCAGACAGGAACTTAGTCACAACATGTCAAAGAGCGAAGGAGGCTGGGAAATATAGTCTCTAGCCGTATAACCCTCTACTCCAGGGCAAGAGTGAAAGTGAAAGTGAAGATTGCTCAGTCGTGTCCAACTCTTTGCGACCCCATGGACTATACAGTCCATGGAATTCTCCAGGACAGAATACTGGAGTAGGTAGCCTTTCTTTTCTCCAGGGGATCTTCCCAACCCCGGGATCAAACCCAGGTCTCCCACATTGCAGACAGATTCTTTACCAGCTGAGCCACAAGGGAAGCCCAAGAATACTGGAGTGGGTAGCCTATCTCTTCTCCAGTGGATCTTCCTGACCTAGGAATCAAACTGGGGTCTCCTGTATTACAGGCAGATTCTTTACCAACTGAGAATTTGGAGGGAAAGCTAACAGTCTGCCACACACTGGATGGAATTGTACTTTAAAGAGATAGGATTAGTTGAATGAATAGTTTCCAAGCAAAATACTGAGAGAAGGACAAAGGTTAAATAGGCAAAGTGGATATTTACACCTCCCTGTCACCTCATGGTATGTCCAGGGCTTGGCTCTGCCTTTTTTTTTTTTTCCCTCCAAATTATAGATTTACATATATTTAAATATTCAATACATTTTCCAGTAGTCATGTATGGATGTGAGAGTTGGACCATAGAGAAGGCTGAGTGCCGAAGAATTGATGCTTTTGAACTGTGGTGTTGAAGAAGACTCTTAAGAGCCCCTTGGACAGCAAGGAGATCCAACCAGTCAATTCTAAAGGAAATCAATCCTGAGTATTCATTGGAAGGACTGATGCTGAAGCTGAAGTTCCAGTAACTTTAGCTGCCTGATGCAAAGGGCTGTCTCATTAGAAAAAACCCTGATGCTGGGAAAGATTGAAGGCAGAAGGAGAAGGGGATGACAGAGGATGAGATGGTTGGATGGCATCAGTGACTCAAAGGACGTGAGTTTAAGCAAACTCCATGAGATTGTGAAGGATAGGGAAGCCTGGCATGCTGCAGTCCATGGGATTCACTACTGAGAGACTGAACCAATTTAAATATAAAATTTAAGTATTTCACTTCCATGTAATTTTTTTTTTCTATTTCCTGAGGAATACTAGAGAAAGCAGAGGTAGGGGGAGGGCTGGTTAGGACCTCTGTGGGCTCAAAACTTATTTCTGCAGTTTACAAATCTGCATGCTTCTTATTTTATTTCAGTCTCCCAAACTAGGTTATTCTGATCATACCCATTGTACAACTGCTTTAGATTTGAGATTTAGGCCAGTCAATGGAAGGAGCAGGGGTTTGGTTTCCTGTCATCAGAAGCCAGCATATCTCTCATTTTCCCACTCTGGGGTCTTAGAACCTGAAGAGAGCATTTAGTTTATTTCCAATTTTCAGGCTGCCAGGAGCAAAGATTCTTTAAATCTTATATACAAAGCAAGCAAAACTTGCAGGGCTTGTAGAAAATCATTTCCTAACTAAAAATAAGACTTCCTGGCAGGAGCTGTTTGTTGGATCAGAGCTTTAGGGCTTCTCATTGGCAGAACCTTGTCTCCCGTGGTTCATCTAGCCTCATTGTGCTCTAAACAAATACTTTCCCTCTTCATTAAGTGGATTGTTCTGTAGGTAATGGGAGGACAGGTTGGCTGCTACTCATGGAAAGGATTTTTTTAATAATGGAAAAAATAGACTATCTCTATATTGAATTTCTCGAGCTGAAATTAGCAAAAGCAGGTGGACAAATGATATTTTCTCCATCATATAACTCCAGCAGGAGTCTGAGCTGCCTTTGTTAGTTGCCCCAGTTCCTTTTGACGGATCCTCAACAAGGAAATCTGCATCTTTTGACTTGATTGTTGTTTCTTCTGAAGAGTCTTTTTTTATGGCAGGGAAAGAATCTGGCTGCCATGTTTGGCTGCATGGATGATATAGGGTGTGCTTCTAGTGGCGCTAGTGGTAAAGAATCTACCTGCCCATGCAGGAGAGAATCCCTGGGTTGGGAAGATCCCCTGGAGTAGGAAATGGCAACCAGCTCCAGTATTCTTGCCTGGAAAATTCCACAGACAGAGGAGCCTGCCGGGCTATAGTCCATGAGGTCACAAAGAGTTGGACATGACTGTGTGACTGAGCATGCACACGTGGATGGTATAGGGTAAAATCCCAGGACAGCCTTGGGAGAGTGAGGATTCGTGACTCCTGGGACTTCTGTGGACTGGGGTAGAGGAACACAGAATTTGAAATTATGCCTCCTTCTTGAGGAGTGGCTCACGCATGTGTGTAGTCTGTCCTCTCTCTGCACAGGGGTAGGAGGCGGGAAGCACTGTATTACCTGAGAGATAGAGTCTTCCAGAAGGATGTGTAAGAACATCCCTTCCTCTGCAACCCTCCAATCGCAGCCCTCAAATCACAGCCCTCCAACCACAGCCCGCCAATCAGAGCCCTCCAACCACAGCCCAACCACAGGCTATTACACAATCTGATGGGAAATAGAGAATCCAATTATTTTAATTTATATTTTCCTGATTACTGGTGAGATTGAAAATCTTTCCTCATGTTCACTGGAACTTTGCATTTCCTTTTTCCCTTGGGAATAATCTTTTGAGAACCTGTGTCCGTTTTTATTGAAGAAGGAAATGGCAACCCACTCCAGTATTCTTTCCTGGAGAATCCCATGGACAGAGGAGCCTGGTGGGCTACGTTTCAGGAGGTCTTAGAGAGTCGGTCGCGACGTAACAACTGAGCACACATGTCTATTTTTATATGTTGCTCACCTTTCTGTTGATGATTTGTGGAAACGCTTTTCCTGTTATACACCTTGGCCATTTTACTACTATGTATTTTGAGAAAATTTCCCCAGGAAAAGGGTAAAAGTCATTCTCGTGTGTGGTTTCTCCCAATGTTACTTTTTTTTTTTTTTTCCCATTGATGTTTGATTCTTCAGTCTTCCTGGAATTTACAGACGTTATTCTGGGGTAGAGTTTACCTTCCTCCTTCTTCTGCTTCCTCCATAGCAACACTCCAGAATGGTCCCTGCAGCAACACTTAGAGAGTGGTCCCTAGATGGGGACAACTGGGGCTGCGGCTGCAGACTCAACCTTGTGCGTTTTCTATGATGCCGCTCAGTGCAGGAAGGGGATGAGGGTAAAACACAGAAAATTTGCCTGTTATTTTTAAAAGAGGCAAATATCCACCCTCAACTTTGCTGAAAAAACTGATTTTAGTTGCACAGTGTGACAGGGAAGGTAGGAAGGGAGAGCGTGCTTTTCAAGTGAAGACAAGTCCTTCAAGTTATGTAACCTGTGAGCTGAGGAAGCATGATTTCATGGAGCAGGGAGAAGCAGAGATACCAGAATGCCTGCATTTGGTTGGCCATATGCTTTCTCTTCTGTCTTGGATTAAGATCGCTATACATAGAAATATTTTATCTGTAACCTCCGAGAGCTGGTTCGTAATCTTGCTGAGAGTTAGGCATGTTATCTATAAGAGGGATTTTCTTCCTCACAATACTGATTAAAAAAAAAAATAATAATGCAGGAGCAAGGGGACAACCAGCGTTTCTGGTAACATCCCTGAGACAGGCTGTGATGTGAAGTGAGAAATGGATGGTGTTAAAGTTCCACTGTGAAACAGCACAACTGGGAAGGGTTCTTTGGGTGGAAAGAGGCTTTGCCTAGAGTGAAATACTAATATGCCTTTTGCATTTTCCTGATAAAATTAAATTCTAGAGTTTTCAATCCTAAGGCCGTGCTTTTGGAAGATTTTCTTGCTTCCACTGACATTTTAGGAGGCATATTTTCTTATTTATTTATTGGATCATTGTGGATTTACAAGAGTGTGTTAGTTTCAGGAATACAGCACAGTGACTGTTATAAGTCTGTCTCTATTCTTTGTCAGATTCTTTTCCCTTGAAGTTTATTACAAAATGTCACGTGTAATTCCTGTTCTATACAGTAGGTTAAAGGTGTGTTGCCTTCAACTTTATGTTGGAGGAGAGGGGCTTCTTTTCCTCTGAGATATCCTATTCTAAGTGGGTGAAGAATCAAAACTAATTAAGGAAATGCTAAAGGGACTGCAATAAGGAAAGTAAATCCTACATTACAGAACCTGGTGAAACTGTGTCCAGGTTTTCCTGATCACTGGGGTTCTGTTGCTTTGGCGGAGTTCTAGAAACCACAGAAACCCCTTTTCGATAAGAACCTTGTTTCATATCTTTACCTTTGTTTTCTTTTCAGCGGGTAGATGATCACTGTGTCAGATGGACAGCTAATGCTCTAAGTGTAGACACGCAATTTAGCAGTTCAGTCAACCTCATTGAAGCCCCAAAGCAGAAAACTGATCATAGCCTTCCCTAAGCCTTGCTGTTCTGTGTGGTCCTTGGACCGACAGCAGCAGCAGCACCCTGGAGCTTGCTAGGAGGGCCCCCACCCAGACCTTGTGAATCAGAACCTGCATTTTTTTTAAAAGGATATTAACGTTTGAGAATCACTGTTCTGTAACACTGACCAACCAAGCATCACTTGGATCTTATTATCTTTAACTCTTTTGAAAAATAGTACATCAGATATTTCTTTGAACAGAAGAAATAGCTCAGCTTGGCCAGAGTATGATGAGAAGGAAAAAAATCTACAGTAAAACGGGAAATGGAAATTTATTCAGTGCAGTAGCTCCCTTAGGGCTTTGCAGTCTGGCAGACCAGGGCTGGAATCCTGGTTTTGTGATTTACCAGTTTCCTTACCAGAAAATCATTTCACAATTCCTCTACTCTCAGCTGAAACGAAGCATGCTGACCCTCAGTTCCACTGTACTTCGTGCTGTATTTTCCACTATGTCAGGCTGATAAGCAAAATAGTTCAGGGGCTACATAATTATATTCAGCCAGGCCATTCTTTTCAGTGACTTAATTTCATTCTTTATGCACTGCCTCTCTAAAGGCAGAAACATAAACCATACACATAGACATATAAATGAGTTAGAGGTAAGGGACATCTGTATTTAAGTACTATTAGGTTATTTTAATAGTTTAATTTACATTATTAAGTTTCCAATTAAATATTCTCCCAGTTTTCTATAAAAATGAATCAATGACCCTGTCTCATCCTTGTCTCTTTCTAACCTGACTTCCTGGCTGTAACAATATCAGGAAATTTCTAATGAAGATTTGATGCTCTGACTCACTGACCAATTTACACGATTTACATTAGTAGGAGCTATGTCCATAAATATATCTTAAAGGCAAAGGGAGTTTCAGCTTCTCTCTGAAATACTGTCTTAGATATGAGATATGGAAATGAATTTTCACTGAAAAAGATAGTGCCAGGCATGCTGATGGAATGTGTATCTTTTGTAATTTAGAAAAGTGTGATAGAAAGTATCTCTATGACTGAGTATACAAGACAGTACGTCAGATGGAAAAGTTCATTATATTCTATACATTTTTAATGGTCTCTAGAAAACCGCCTGCAACCCATTTTATCTTGCATTGTGGCATCCGATTAATCTTTGTCTCATTCTCTTAAAGTGTCACCTTTTATTTTCTTGTTAAATAGTCTTTTCAGTATATTTCAGAATATTTTGACTTGGTGCAGTTTTCACAATACACATATCTTATGTCTGAATTATTTCATTTAGTAAACATGTCAATTTAGTCAAGAGACAAATTTAATGATGAAAAAGAAAATGTTGCTCATTATGTGCAAGTTGAGCACATAAATGGTAATTAATGAGATTTGTGGGGGCTACAAAGAGCTGCATAATTAAAATTTAAGTAGATTTTAAAAACATGATTTTTCAGGTATATGTGTCCCTAATATCAGTTCAGAGTGGATGCCAACCTTGATTTCCCTAGATATCAAAACTCTGCATATGAATCTCCTATTATAAATTAACAACCAACAAAGGTCTGTCTAGTCAAACAAAGCTATGATTTTTCCAGTAGTGATGTATGGATGTGAGAGTTAGACATAAAGAAAGCTGAGCGCCGAAAAATTGATGCTTTTGAACTGTGGTGTTGGAGAAGACTCTTGAGAGAGTCCCTTGGACTGAAAGGAGATCCAGCCAGTCCATCCTAAAGGAGATCAGTCCTGGGTGTTCATTGGAAGGACTGATGTTGAAACTGAAACTCCAGTACTTTGACCACCTGATGCGAAGAACTGACTCATTTTAAAAGACCCTGATGCTGGGGAAGATTGAAGGCGGGAGGAGAAGGGGACGACAGAGGATGAGATGGTTGGATGACATCACCAACCAGATGAACATGAGTTTGAGAAAGCTATGGGAGCTGGTGATGGACAGGGAGGCCTGGTGTGCTGCAGTCCATGGGGTCGCAAAGAGTTGGGCACGACTGAGCCACTGAACTGAACTGAACTGATTATAAATCAAATCACTGTTATTGAATTCAACATTTTACCTTTAAGACATTTGTTATTTTAGATTTGTAATTATTGTTTGTTAATTTGCAGATTAGAGTTTTGTTAGTTCTGCACTGTGAAATTTTTACTGTGAAAGCTTGAAGATAATGTTAAGATATATTTAATTTATGACTTAGATGACTTGAACATTATTTATACTATTAAAAAAAATTTGTTTTGCTTGATTGGCATTGAGTTTAGAATGCTTTCTTTCTACGGGGGAAAAGGTTCTCAGGTGGTTTAGAAGCTAAACACTGGTTCTGCTGAAGTACAGTTTGTGCCAGCTTGTTGTCCCTCCCTTTTAAGTATTCGTCGTGACAGTTACTACTTCTCAGAGGTCGACGGAGCAGGGCGTCTGCTGCAATAGCTGAGGACGGGTCACTATTCCCCTGACTGCTTCTCTTGCATGTCTCTCCAGGGCTTTTCCAGAGCTGGAGAAAGGCACATGGGGTCTAAGCCCCTCGCAGGAACCCAGGCCTGCCTGTGTCGGGGGTTCATCCCGTGTTTTTTTGTTTGTTTGATTTTTCTTTTTTTCTGATGTGAACAGATAAAGAACAGAGTGAGTCTCTAGGGTTGCCGACTGTGGGGGAACAAGTGTGGGAAGGTCTCGGGGAGCAAATGGGCATGGGATGAAGCTGGCAGAAAAGTTTCCATGTTCGTAATGGACAGAGCCCTCGGCAGGAAGGGAGCAGCGGCAGCCCCCCTTCCTCCAGCCCTAGCTGGGAGGAGGTCTGCAGGCCAGGTCAGAAGGGAGATGCCCAGTCATGGAGCAAACCCAGGAGCCCGATTCCAGGCCCCAGGCCCCTGCTCCTGGCTCTGCCGTGCTCCTGGCCCTGTGTCCCGGTGCCCGTCCCCCGGCCCCGCATCCTTCCAGGAGCGGTGGGACCCTCTGAGCGCTCGGCTTCCACCCACCAGCCCAGTCTCCTCTTGGTCTCTCTGAGGGACTCGGGTCAGCAGAGAGGAGGGGGTCTCCATGGCCAGCTCCAGAGGGGAGCTGCACACACAGGCTTCGCAGCCTGTGGGTTTAGCTTCACTGACTTAATGGATGTGAGTTTGAGCAAACTCTGGGAGATAGTGAGGGCTTCCCCCATAGCTTAGTTGTTAAAGAATCTCCCTGCAATGCAGGAGACCTGGATTCCATTCCTGGGTCGAGAAGATCCCCTGGAGAAGGGATAGGCTACCCACCCCAGTATTCTTGGGCTTCCCTTGTGGCTCAGCTGGTAAAATATCCACCTGCAATCCGGGAGACCTGGGTTTGATCCCTGGGTTGGGAAGATCCCCTGGAGAAGGGAAAAGTTACCCATTCTAGTATTCTGGCCTGGAGAATCCCATAGCTGGGGTCTCAAAGAGTTGGATGACGCTCATAGCTTTTGTCTTTCCAATTTTTTGCTGAGCATACAACCTCTGAACCCAGGCACATTTTAAACTCTTATTCACAGCCTTTCTTGCTTAGAGGGTAAACAGCCCTGGGCTAAGGCCAGTGACATGGTTGTGGGGTACATGCTGATGGAGGTGGGTAGGCACCGTCCAGAAAAGAGGCTATTCTTTCCACCTCCTGGGATAGCTTTAAAGTTCTTTTACAAAAAATATTAATAAATTTATTTATTGATAATTGGAGGATAATTACTTTACAATCTTGTGTTGGTTTTTGTCATACATTGACATGAATCAGCCACAGCTATACGTATATACCCTCCCTCTGGAAACTCCCTCCCCGCCTCCATCCCCACCCCACCCATCTAGGTTGTCACAGAGCACCAAGTTTGAGCTCCCCGAGTCATACAGCAAATTCCCATGATAGCTTTAAAGTTCTGAGCGTACTGGTAACATCCCAGGACTATGTACTTTGTTGTATTTTTGCCACAAATTGTTACTCTTTTTAACTAATAGGGTCAGGCTTTTATACACTCGAGGGTCAGGCTTTTATACACTCCATACAAGGATGGGCAAAGTCATTGTTTACTAGGAGAGTTCTCGGTCTAACTGTTCGTTTGGTGGGCCAACACCCGTGGGTTATTTACTGTGTGCAGAATTCTTTCCTGAGGCTCTTGAAGATTTTCCTTTCTGGAGAAGCCTGTAATTTTCAGACTTCTATGACCTGGTGATCCCGAAGATTAAAGACAGGGATCCTCTATCAATATATCTCCCAAAGAGACACACTTTTCTCTAGAAAGTGTGTTTCACCAGCTAAGAACTAAGGGCTCAGGAGATCACAAAAATAAATGAATGTTCTTCCTTGATTCAGATCCCTGATGATCCTAAATTTGGAAAGGAGACCAGTTGAAAAAAATTCCTATATATCTCTATATATCTTTATAGATCCCTAGGGCTGTCCTTCTTAAAGGGCACACAAATCTTGAGTCATTTATATTAAACAAGGTTTGGGGGGAGGTTCTTAGATTTTTAACATCTGAGAATTTCTCCTGTGGATGCTATTGACCTATAGACCAAACTTTGGGTGACAAATGACATAGAGAGTTTACAGTGAATAATTTTATTGGGTTATATTGCTAGCTTGGTGGAGATTAGATTTTTGAATTATTCATGGCTTTTAATTTATTCATTTGTAAAACTTTAATGACATGCTGGAATTCTAATGTAGTCTACATAATTAATAAATCTTATTATTTGGCATGATTAAACATTGCAGAAAAATATAAATAAATCCTCAAATATAATTTCCAAAGGAATAAATTCTGCCAAACGATTTTTTGTGTTTGGATTTCTGTTTCAGAAATTCACTGGAAATATATGCCATAGAATCGGTCAGTAAAGCAAATTTATGAATCAGATGATTATCAAAAGATAACACTGCCTTGACTAGATGAAAGAGCCTGCTCTCTGAAGGTCTTTCAGTATGAATGTGGACAGTGTCTGCTATGAGTAATCTTACCCAGAGATACACAGTAAACAGAATTCATGCTCCTCTGAGACGCAAAAGTTTTGACTTCCCTCACTCAGTGTTTTAAAGCTTTCCTGTTAGAGTCTTTTCTGCATACTGTTTGACTATAGTAAATGTGATTCCAAATCCCACTGTACACCACTGGGAAGATGTCAAACCTTTAACTTCCATAAGCTCACATACGTTGTTTTTATTCAGTCCCTAAGTCGTGTCTGACTCTTTGAGACCCCATGGACTGCAGCATACTGGTCCTCCCTGTCCCTCACCATCTCCCAGAGTTTGCTCAAGTTCATGTCCATCGAGTCAGTGATGCCATCCAACCATCTCATCCTCTGTTGTCCCCTTCTCCTCCTGCCCTCAATCTTTCCCAGCATCAGAGTCTCTTCCAGTGAGTGGGCTCTGCACATCAGATGGCCAAAGTATTGGTACTTCAGCTTTTGCATCAGATATAATTTATGAATAATGTGCATTTATAATGTGTCTGACATACATATGTGTGTATATAGCAATAAAATATTTGCATATCTTCAGAGAATAATTGTGAACCTTTGAAGGTGATTAATATATGTAGCCATTTCAGAAGAAAAAGTTGAATATCACCTAGTAATGTCTTCCTTTAATTCTTAGATTTTTAATTGTGTTGAGCTACCCATAGCAAAAAATGTGCCATCTGAGCCATTTCTATGTGTGGTGTCCCAGGATTAACCTCAGTCACATTGTGTTCATCCATCAATACCGCTATCCACTATCCATTTCCAGAGCACTTTCCATCTTGCAGACACAAGCTCTGTCCTCATTAAACAACCCCCCATTTCCCCTCCTGCTGGCCCCTGGTTGCTGCTGTTCTACCTTCTGTCTCTGTGAATTTGATTCTTCCAGGTACCTAGCCTAAGTGGAAAATTATCTACTATTTTGTAGTCAAATATGGAAGTACATAGTCTAATGGTTGCAGATGTTTAAAAACATAAACCAGGAAACCAGTCAGAAGCACACTGAAGTCAGCATGATGCAAAGGCAAGGTTGAAAGAGCCCAGTTTCTCAAGGACTTCCTTCTTTTGTGTGGCTACACCATTGAGCATGAGTTTTGTAGGTGGTACTATTGGTAAAGAATCTGCCTGTAATGCAGGAGACCTGGGTTCAACCCCTGGATTGGGAGGATCCCTTGGAAAAGGGAATGGCACCCCACTCCAGTCTTCTTGCCTGGATAATTCCATGAACAGAGGAGCCAGGTGGGCTGCCGTCTATGGGGTCGCACAGAGTCGGACACAACTGAGCGACTTCACTTTTACTTTTCACTTTTATGCATTGGAGAAGGAAATGGCAACCCACTCCAGCGTTCTTGCCTGGAGAATCCCAGGGACAGCGGAGCCTGGAGGGCTGCCGTCTATGGGGTCGCACAGAGTCAGACACGACTGAAGCGACTTAGCAGCAGACTTTCTACTAAATCATGGAGGCAGAATGAGATCAGAGAAGACTCTCACGTCTGACTGTCCTTTCAGCTAAGAGGAACTCGGATATATTTCATCGACAGTCTTGGGGGCCTGAACCAGGGATGATCTTCCAAGTTCCTTTGTTCAGGAATCTGAGCTCTTTCTTTGGCTGACCTCTGTTGTAGTACTGTGAGTATAGCTGCAGAAAGAGGGTTCCTGCCTTGTGGAGCTTTCACTTGATTGGGGGAAACTAGACAAAAAAGTAAGCTCAATATGAAAATGATATTACATATTCAGCGGGGAGGGATGCTTTGTTAAAATATGAGGCAGGAAAGGAGACAGGAGGGTGTAAGGTAGGACCAGGGAAGGTGGAACTCAGAGGGAGGGAGACATGGGCTGTGTGTGTCCCACAGATGGGAAACCCAGCATGGGAGTTGCCTGGTACGATCGAGGAACAGAAAGGATGGGGCTGCGGGCAGAGTTGGGAGTGAGGGGGAGACCGGGAGGTGATGAGGCTGGAGAGCCAGCAGAAGACCAGAGCAGAGGAGAGCTTGTAGTCAATGATATGGACTTCGACTATTGCTGGGAACGAGATGGGGGCCTCTAAAGGGCTTTAGCTGGAGCAGTGACTTGATATGACGTGTTTTGGAAGAGGCACTCTGACTGTGACGGGGTTGTGAGCGGAAGTAAGAGTGACGGTCAAGAGAGCGTTGTGCAAATGCAGTTGATTTTTACTGAGCAGCTTGGACCAAGATGGTAGCGATCGAGGTGGTCAGCCATGGTCTGAAGGTGGAGACAACAGGATTTGCCTAAAGATGAGAAGGCTGAGTTTGCAGCGTTTGACCTGAGCACCTGGAAGGGTGGAGCTGTCACACTCTCGGGTGAGAAGCTTCGGGAGCGGGGGCACGACAGGGGATATGCAGAGTTTGTTTGAAATAGATGACCTCTTAGATGTCCAGGTAGAGATGAGGGGCTGGGGGCTGGTCCCGAGAATGAGTGTGGTGTCTTCAGGAGAGGAACCACTGTCATACTTCCTGTTTGCAGATGGGGAAACAGAGCTAGGTGCTGCTTGGGTAATTTACCCAGCAACTTCCAGCCAGAAGGAAACGGAGATGGGAAGATGAATTCTATCTGTCCTCTTACCCTCCCTGGATGGAGGGTATCTCACTCTTCGCTTATTCTTTAATAGGTTCTCTTGAGTATGAAATAGCCATTGGACAGATCCTAGTGGGGAGGAGGAGCTTTCTTTGCTGGACTTTCAGTCAGTGAATACTTAAGAAACAACATAACTCTAAAGCAGCATAATTAGGGTATCCAGCTTATACATTTTCAACATTGCATCTTACAGTTCTTTACCTCTTGTCTATGGTGTTGCCTCCCCTACCAACCCCAACTCTGCCTTCTGCTCTGGCTTTAAATTCTCGCCTCTCATTTCTAAATATTTCTAGCTCATCCTTGTAACCAGCTCACCTCTTGACACTGCTGTTCATGAAGGATATTTTTCTAGGTTCACGGCGGGCCAGAAAGGCAGGGAAGATTACTTTCAAAAGAAATAAACATAAAAATGCAAAGTAGGGTACTTATTTTATGTGCCCTTGATAAGCTGTTGATTTGCAATCTGCCACTTTCCCCCCATTGATTTACAATGGAACACTTTTAAAGAATGACTCAGAGGGAGGAAAAAAAAATGCACTTGGTGGCAACTTGGTTCACCAGGTTGACAGACATCAAAATACACTATTTCAAAAAAAAAAAAAGGAGAATAATTTAGGGGAAAGAATATATTTTAGGTTAATATACTCAAGGTCAGATTCTAACCACTTAATTCCTCTAAGACCTTGAATAAGTCACTTTAACTCTTAAAGTCTCTTCTCCAGGTAAAGAGGGATACCTTTCCACCCCCATGGGGTTGGAATGTTAGTGATCTATTTATAAAGTGTGGCTTTACTCTGGCCATTAGCAACCACACATGTAGGTGTGGGAAGGGTAGGGTCTATTCTAATACACCGTGACCACATCCTGAGGATCCCTGAGTTTGGATAAAGAGAGAGATTCCAGAAAAGGACCTGAGAAGGAACCGTTGGAGACAGAGGAGGAAAACTGGAGGAGTAGAGTCTCCCAAGCCGAGAGGGCAGAGTGTTTGCAGGAAAAGAGAGTCGCAGGTCAGCAGATGGTGACTAATCGCAACTGGGCCATCTTTTGCATCCACCGTTACCAGTAGCAAGAGGTAATGAGAGGAAAGAGCAGCAGGCACAAGCACAAAGTACCACTTCTTGGCCTCTTTACATCATCACTGGTCTCAGTTCACCTGTGAAGTGGGGATGGGGTCCTTCCTAAGCCATTAGCTTATCCTGGGGGTGAGGTTATAAAAGTCAGGTGGGCTTCCCTTGTGGCTCAGCTGGTAAAGAATCCACCTGCAATGTGGGAGACCTGGGTTCCATCCCTGGGTTGGGAAGGTTCTGCTGGAGAAGGGAAAGGCTTCCCACTCCAGTATTCTGGCCTGGAGAATTGCATGCACTGTATAGTCCATGGGTCGCAAAGAGTCAGACACGACTTTCACTTCGGATTTCCCTGCACGGAGCCCTGTGAATTGTCAGTGCTGAAGAAGCGCTAGTTGCTAATACTGTTGGTGGTGGTGTGATCCACGTGAAATTAGCAAAATATAACTAGATATCACTGTGTAAGGGTTTTTGTCTCTAGCAAAGAATCTCCCAGAAGTGAGAATGTCCAAGAAGCGCCTGCTCCTCAATCTTCCAGGCTGCAGGACTGGTCAGACTGGGCCAGCTCTCCCCTGGGCTGAACAACCATTCAAGGTGACCAAGAGGAGTCAGGATAGGAAACAGGGATTCGAGAAGGGAGTCAGTGAAGGAGAGATGTTCAAAGCCAGTAGTCTTGAGAGTATTATTTTTAAATCAACCCAAAATGTATGTTCTTAAAAAGACACTTAATGACCGAGGGGGCGGTTTTATATTTTAATATTCAGCTTGCAGACGACAGAGATGTGCTATGTTTAGAAGGCAGCAAGTCGAGCTGTTAAGAGCACACTTTTGGAGCCAGTAAAACCCACGATAAGAATCCCAACGCTAGGACGTATTTACTGTGTGAGCATTCTTTACTTGTCTAAGCATCAGTTTTCTTATCTGTCAAATGGGAGACATAAGAGCTAACTCCCTGGGTTATTTAAGGATGAAATTGTATAATATTAGAAAAAAACTTTGCAGAGGGCCTGGAGCATGGGAAAGGATCAGTAGGAAAAATATCAGCCAGATATTGTAGGATGATAGAATGTGATAGATGGATAGATTAATAGATAGACCCTGTTTCCAATCCTAGGAAAAATAGATATTAAGTATTAATTCTAATCTTAACGTTCCTTAATCACGTTCAGTTAATACTCTGAGAAAGCTAAACCACCATTAATGTCAGAAAGGAAGATATTGAGACTTTGAGTGGCTTAGAATTCTATTTATTTCATCTTCACCGTTTCTTAAGTGGCACGCCCGCCACATGTTAATGAATCTTAATTTTTAGGCTCACCTACGTTTGTGTTGGTAAAGAAGTAGAACTGTCCGACATTCCTGAGAATACATGTAATAGGATATAGGTAATGTCATTTTCGATGAAAAAAAATCTTGGGAATAGGAAACTCGGCCATGAGGAAGCAGCAAAGAAAGTATGTTTCCATTTAGTCATTTTACAGTTAATAAACATGAAGGAGAATGTTGGTCAACATCAGTTCTCAACAAGGAAAGCTGGCTCTTACTTAGTCAGCAATGGAGGGTGTCATATGTGAGCTTCCCTTTGTGAGTGTATTTCAAATAAAATCTGGAAGTGTCTCTGAGTCAAAGATGTGCGTGCAATATATGATGGAAAACAAAGACGCGTGGTCCACGTAGCTCTGCAGACAAGTTGCCAGATGGTGTGTATGTTTGATTGAAAGGCACCCAAGACAAGGAAGCACCCACCTGTTACTCTCAGCACACCATGGGAATGCAGAGTCCTCGACTTTCACCACCCTCTCATTGATAACTCTTTTTTTTTTTCTTTTGATACTTAATGTCTCTCTGTTACTTGTATCTGTTATTCTAGGTGGTAGTAAGTCTTTCTGGGAAGGAAAAATCTAAATAATATAATTTACTAAATAAACAAATCTTAGTAAAACTTTTGAGTTGGAAGCAGATCTATGCCCGATATCAGATAGTTTTTATAAATAAATATATTTGAAAAGGTTTGAATTCTAACTAGTCAAACAAATGAAAGTGCTTAGTTGCTCAGTCGTGTCCGACTCTTTGCGACCCCATGGACTGTGGCCCACCAGACTGTTCATGGGATTGTCCAGGCAAAAATACTGGCGTGGGTTGCCATGCCCTCCTCCAGGGAATCTTCCTGAATCAGGGATCGAACCCAGGTCTCCCACAGTGTAGACCAGTTCTTCACCATCTGAGCCACCAGGAAGCCAGTGAATGGCAGGATGTTATTTTCAAGGAAAACACTATTTACCTATTACATAAATGTGAATTTCTTTAATGTGCCTCCAAGAAGCAGTCTGGTTTGCAAAACAGCAAGAGAAACCCAAAGGGAAGATGGATTTTGCTGATCGGAAAGTAAAAACAAAAAACTATAAGCTTTTTGAATTTTGTCCTTTAGTCTGTAATTTGCTCTTATCCTTAGTGTGGCCTCAGAGAGACTAATATCATCTCTTAGAGGTGATTGGAAAAGTGTCAAGTGACAGGCAAGTCTAGATCAGTCAACAGTAGCACAGGTTTAGTGGGAGAAAGAAAGCTCATATTTTGAACCGACAGACAAGTATGCAGTTTGCATTGATAGAAAACTGTCTCCTTTGGAGACTGAATAAAGGGCTGGATGTTATGGGCTGGTCCAGCATGCCTGCACATCTGGTCTGGCCCAGGATGGAGGCATTAATTACTGAGCTTAGGACTGTAACACTGAAGAGATGTACACTGTAGTCTTGGAACATCCGAGGAAGCCAGGGTTGCAGGAAGATGCTCTGGGATGGAAGGGCTTGTTCATGGGTTGAGGCAGGCTTTCGGAGTCAAGAAGGAAGGCATATTGAGAGAGTGCTAAGTGCGCTACCACTTTGGGAATTGGTAGGGGGGGAATTTGGACTTGGGAGCTGGAAGAGATTTGGAACATTTCTGTGCAGAGAGGAATCAATCAGAATGAAATGTTTTTTTTTTTCTGTTCAGCATGAAGTGCCAAGTTGCAGTTCTGAAGCACCAATGTCAATGAGAACGTGTTGAAATTTCTTTTTTCCTTTTCTTTGTGGATGCTGGGTGAAGAGAAAGCAACGGAAGCTATAAATGATTGATTATCAGTCACTGAAGACACAGAACTGCATTAAAATCGTCACTAGGAGATGGAGGATGTGCCAAAATTGAGCTAAAACCTTTCCTCTTCAAAGCATCATTTAGGATCGCCATAATCATTGATCATTAGGATTGTCCTTACTTAAAGGGATAAAGCTTAAGTTTGTGTTTGAGTAAGTTGAATCACGTCTTGTATTCGATAGATATGTTGCATATATGTGTTTGTATGTTAGATGCTCAGTCATGTCTGACTCTTTGTAACCCCATGGACTATAGCCTGTCAGGCTCCTCTGTCCATGGAGTTCTCTGGCCAAGAATACTGGAATGGGTAGCCATTCTCTTCTCCAGGCTAATAATTCTGGTCCCTTTCTGGATCTCCAGTAGCCATAAAAATTGTCACTCTGGCATTGATGGCCCCCTATCGCCATGCATTGCCCTCTGCCCTCAGCCATATACCCATATCTGTATCTAGTCACTGACGTCTACACTGAGTCACCAACCACACGTTCTAACAAAGGGTCTTGCCTGCACCCTTATTCCCCCTCATAGCGGATTTTGGTAAATGTGTGAATGTGTGTGGCTTTACCATTTTTCTAGGCTGATTTTTCTCTAGATAATTTGAAACCTATATTTGGAACTGTAGGAAATGAGGTTTTAAAGTGAATGCTAGCATATTCTAGGATAGTTTAACTGACCCAGATAGGATTCCAATAGATGATGAAAGATGGCTAATGAAAGCTGAGTGCTAAGTAGCCCCCTCAAATATCCTTTAAATCTATTCCCTCCGTTTTCTCCTGTGTAGGGTTTTAGGCTGCCTTAATGGAGAAATTGTGCCTAAATTGTGGTATTCACTTGGTACCCTTAAGAGGGCTGTGTTCCTTTCCAATCTGTATTTCCAGAAGGGCATAGATTTGAGGGGTATTTGGGACAATGACCAAGATGTTCTTTGATGCAGAGATCACATTCCGCAAGGACCCTGACCTTGACGAAGAAATGTCCTGAATGAAACAAACTTGCTGACCTATATGTCAAACAAACATCCTCTAGGCATAATAGAACAAGCTATTCAGTCTTTCTCTCCATGAAGGGTTAGAACCATTAGACAGGGGGCACACGGAGAGCGATTTCAGCTCAGATGAGAATTCTCTGACAACCCGGGCTGTTCCTCTCTGTAACAACCAGAGTTGTCTCAGGAAGTCATGGCTACGAAAGGAATTCAGGCTGGGGCTGGCAAACCACTGGTCAGAATTTCTTGGCTGGGTGTGTGCGTGCTAAGTTGCTTCAGTCATGTCTGATTCTGTGTGACCCTGTGGACTGTAACCCACCAGGCTCCTCTGTCTATTGAATCTCCAGGCAGGAATACTAGAGTGGGTTGCCATGCCCTTCTCCAGGGGATCTTCCCCACCCAGGAATCGAACTTTCATCTCTTATCACTCCTGTATTCTCAGCTCTTGGAGTTCAAGGATCTAGCCTTTTTCTTTGGGATTTCTTCAGTGCTCAGAGCAGTGATAGGCAATAGGTTGAGAGTTCAGTCAGTCAGTCATTTAAGTTGCTCAGTCATGTCTGACTCTTTGCCACCCCGTGGACTGCAGCATGCCAGGCTTCCCTATCCATCACCAACTCCCGGAGCCTGCTCATACTCACGTCCACTGAGTGGGTGATGCCATCCAACCATCTCATCCTCTGTCGTCCCCCTCTCCTCCTTCCTTCAATCTTTCCCAGCATCAGGGTCTTTTCCAATGAGTCAGTTCTTCTCATCAGGTTTAGAGTTAGTGTCTTAAACTTCATTGTTCTTTCACTCAGTTGCCTTGAGAGAGAGCTACATTTTCACGAGTTTAACATCCTTCCTTTATTTGTGGGTTTGGGTTCATTACGGGATTGGGAGTTCTGATTTATTTCATAAAATTTCCATCTGAAAAAAATCATTTTATCTCCAAATCTAATTTTCTTCTGATAATAATTGCCTCCATAACACAGTTTGATTAGAATCACATGCACACATTTGTAAAAACTCTGTTCTTTAATTTTTTGCAGTGTTGGGGTATCTAGAGTTCATTGGACATGTTAGATATGCAAAAGGACTCAGGAAAAAGTCTTTCTAGAAACCACTGTGTGTTTGTCCTCCCAGCATGGCGAATGTCACCATGGTCATAAGGCGTTTACAGAGTGAACTATCTTCACTTTCACAGCTGTTAGCTCATCATGGATGTGCAGCGCACTTCCTTATCTTTCAGAGAAAGAGAAGAACCTTGGGGAGTTTAAGTGTTTGTCCATATGGCTTGAAGAAGGGCCGAGCTGAGATCAGCGTGCAAACTTCAGCTCGGGGCTCTCTCTTCTTCCTTGCATAAACCATGCCGTTAACATGTATTGATAATCCTTATGCTGTGGAGTGTCCACATAGCGTGAATTCAGTAGGGAAACCCATTAGTCAAGGGTAGCTGTGAACATTGTGTGACGTGCCTCTTAGTGCCAAGTCACAGCAACCTACGAAATGTGCTTCTGAAAAATGTATATTGTACCTTGAAAAATTCTGCTGTGTTTCAGAACAAGAAGGGGACCCAATGTTTTACTCGAGTGCATTAGGCAAGGATGGGTATATAGCAATATATGAGTCATCCCAAGCAGCCTGCGTTGTATTTTCCAAATATCATGAGGAAAAATGCATTTAATGTCTTGAAACGTCTAGATATTTAGCTCTCGTCCTTAAATTCCTGCATTTGTTTTTAGTAATGACTAAAAAAGATCACATTTTGGATTTTATATGTAGATTAAGAGTTTTTCCTGCTGACAACCAAAGGTGAGATATATTCAGAGTGTTTTCTCCCTTTTAGAATCAATCTGGATTCTGAATTGTTTGTGTAGCACTTTTATTTATCTTCTTAAATGACAAGTATAGCCACATATTTTTGTAAGGAGAATTAATACTATTACTCCTCAGGTAAAAACACCTTTATGTGGTGCTGAGTCATTCAGTCTTAGAAGTGTAGAACTCAAAAAGACCAAATGGAAAGAAGCTTTAGAAATTTGATTCTCATCCAACTTTTAGATTTTATACAATTGAAAATGTAAAGTCACTTGCCCAGAGCCATACATTTATAGTTTTCATATGATTATATTAATTGACAACATTCAATTAAACTATATCCAAGCTATAAAGTATTAGTAGTGCCCTAGGCTTAGGTTTGGTGAATAAATATTTCTTGAGAAGCTCTAAACATGGCTCAAATTTAACTAAAAGGAAACCTTTTGCTTTTTAATTGCTATATTGACTCTTGTGCTAGAGACATTTCATAGAATCCAGAGCTGTAAGATGTGAGTTGGGGCTTGAGATACATAAATTGAGAGCATTTTAATACCAGTTTCAACAGCTCAACCCCATCCATCAAAATGTTAATCCAGCCTTCCAATTCTAGAAGGAAGTAAACATTATAAATTCTTCCCTGACGTATATTCCTTTTTTTTTTTTTTAATGATTGAAAACACCCTGTTACACAAGTTCTAAACCAAACTCCACAATAAGTTCAGAAGGTTCAACTCTACAAGCAATTTTGACAAGGATTGAAATGGAGCATTCTCACTTGACAGTATAAACCCTGGGGGGCACAGTTTAATCAGGTCCTGCTGCGGTTCATGGAGTCGCAAAGAGTCAGACATGACTGAGCAACTGAACTGAACTGAAGAATTCCTTTCTCTGCCTCTGGGGTGCCCATTGCATGGGGGAGCGGCCCTGGGGAGTTACCATGAGTGAGACTGCCTCTGTGTAAATTAAAACGGGAACAGCCTAGAGGTGCTGGGGATAGGCAGGGTATACGGCATCACTTTACAACAAGTTCAGTAGAGAAAAATGGTCTTTGATCTAACCAGTCTAGCTCCTTCGAAGCAGGGGAAAATTTGAAAAAGAAGAGCAATGGGAATATTACGCAGATGTGACACATAATAAGTGAATCATGACTTTGCTCCTAATTGAAACGATCAGTTTATAATCTCAAGTTTGTAAAAGAAAAAATTCTACGTGTTTGTATTTTACATACTCATGTACGTACATGCTGTGCTTAGTCATTCTGTCATGTCTGACTCTTTGTGACCCCGTGGACTGTAGCCCAGCAGGCTCCTCTGTTCACAGGGATTCTCCAGGCAAGAACCCTGGAGTGGGTTGCCATACCCTCTTCCAATGCATATTCATATACCTTAGCATATTGTCTTATCAGCAAGTATAAAAGTGTGGATGAAAACACACCAAGATACTCATTTGGGGTGTAACGAGGGAAGATTGTGGGAGGTGTGAGTCCAGAGGAAAGAGGAAAAACCAGAGCCATTAGTGCTCTAGCTTAACTTGATGCCTTTTAACACAAAATGAACCTAAACTCTGAGGGATTTGATTTTTTTTCCCCCTTAACGTATAATATTTCCTTCACTTTAAAAATATTTTTTTGCACTTCCTAGAAGATTCTGAGCTCCTTATAATTCAGCTGGAGATTCTAGTTGTTCTAGTTGCAATTTCCAACCCAGAAAGTCCACGCTCGCCTCTGATCCCCATTTCCACTGCCCAGATATTGCCTACCAAGCACTGCAGGTCAGGCTTAGGCCTGATGTCTCTCTTCTCACCTTGGTCAAGGGCCATGCAGATTTGATCAGGAATCTAAGCTCTCAGTCCTGTCTGCTGAACAAATAACATGGAAAGAAAGTCTTGCTTTGCGGGCCATGCTTTTTATTC
Organism: Oryx dammah; assembly: GCF_014754425.2. Taxonomy (NCBI): domain Eukaryota; kingdom Metazoa; phylum Chordata; class Mammalia; order Artiodactyla; family Bovidae; genus Oryx; species Oryx dammah. The sequence goes on along the minus strand of NW_024070208.1, from coordinate 76,845,962 downwards.
AAGTAGAGCTCTGGCATTGAGGAGAAAAATGGGGATTTGATGAAAGCTCTTCAGGCTGGGCCTCTGGAAATCAATCAATACTGCGTTTGCAGAGTTAGGCAAAGCTGGACTTGACGAAGGTCCAAAGGCAGACTGTGCTCCTGAAACTGGAACACGTGAACAGTAGAGAGGACTCTCTTCTTGAAACAGGAGCAGAATTCTGCTTCTGTGGAAAAATTTCCTAAGCCATTTTAAGTGCTAATTTTTAAACATGTTTTTTGTTTTCCTGCAACATTGACCTGCTCTTGCAGTGGCGGTTGGGTTGAGCTGGGCCTGATCACCGTCTCCAGTCCTCCTGGCTTTCGTAGCTGCCTCTGATGAGCTCGGCTCTCCATCCGTCTCCCACAGGCTCCATCAGTGCCCTTCATCTTTGGCCGTCCAAGCCTGCATGGCTCTGCCAGTAGGATGCTGAATTTGCTGCATGCTGCTTTTTCAGAGTAAGACGGGCTGGGAGGGGGGTGACTTTTGACTGATTGATGAATTACCTTTATTTTTCTGGGTCAATATTTTTCTTGCCCTGAATTTCATGGCTGCCACTGTGCTGGGAACTTAAATTCTAATATCAACATACAGAGTAGGCTTTGATTTGATACCTGTTGATAAAATGAAATACTATTTCCTAAACATGAAATGTCTTACTTTTCTCACTTTTAGCAAATGACTTCTTAAGTCGTACAAATTTATTTTGGGGGGCTAGTAATACATTGAGGAATTCTCTGCACAGTGGATGGTAACACTGATGTTGGACTGGAAATTTCTGTAAAAGATTCCTGTTTCCTTCAGAACAGAAATGTCTCGTGATGAAGGTTTTAAGACTGCCTTGTTTTTTGCTCCCCTGGAAGAAAATAGCAGGAAAGCAGTTTTTTTCCCTCCCCCCAGTTTTATGTGTAGTTTCTGGGCTTTAAAGTCTCCCAAGAGAATACGATGCTTTCTTCCCTGGAAATTAGTGGTTAGCCCACGAAGTTTTAAGTGGATTAAGCATGCCTATAGTCCAGTTTTGCTTTTGCTGTTACCCATATATTTTGTCTCCAGAAATTAGAGAGCTGGGTGATGTTATGAGAAAGCGCTCACACAGCATTGGCCAATGTCCCCAATTCATTACACACATCACCCCAACCCTGATATGCCATCGTGATGGTCTCCGTCTTGAAGATGAGCACATGGAGTTTGGGGAGTTTGGGGACTTGTCTGAGGTCATCCGGCCAGCAGGGGGTGCAACCATTGACATCTGTTCTGTCTGGTCTGGTGGCTGATGTTTTCCTCAGCTTCCTCCTGCCTTCCCTCCAAGCTGCACTGAGTCTAGGCTGAAGCCCACGATAGCTCTGGGCTCCATACTGAGAGATGTTGGGGATCTCCACGCCACGTGATCACTCCTGTTTCCCTTGCCCAGCTTGCGTTGCTTTTTATGGTTTCTCTCCTTCCTAACACGTTTCTTCTGCTCCATTTCGTCTCTTGGTTCCTCTCTGTAAATATTCCTCTGCTCAGCTCATCTGCTCTTGTGCCTTCAGTTCACATGTATGTCTCTATCTGGAACCTCAGCCTTCGTCTCTGACTTTTACTTTTCTCTTTCCGACTGCTCTAAGAGCTTGAACAGTACAACATCAACTCAAACTCAACCATGAATAAGAACAGTGCTTTCAGAAGAGGAGGCATATGGTTAAAATAATGTACATAGCATCCCGACTCCCTTTCCACTCAGAAATAAAAATGATCAACTAACATGTGCTGAGTATTGTATATATAACCCTGTGCTGGAAAAAGCAGTTCGAGATGATTCAGAGACTCACAGTTTGCTTTTGAAAAGTTCATCATCGCAAGAAGGATGCAAGATGTTCTAATGGGAGTCGTATAAATAGCCTAAATATACATACACACAAAGGGTAGCAGAAAGGTTGCTGGTCACAGAGAAGGGACTCAAGATGAAGATAAATGTGTGGTCATTTAACCTGACCCTTGGGGCCAAAACATGTGTCACTAGAAAGGCCTGGGACCTGGAGATGATTTTTATTTGCGAGCGCTGGCTGTCTAGGAGAGTTCTTTTTTACCTTGTCGGAGTTCTGAGCCAATGTGCCTGAAACATATGTTGCATTTATATCTTATTTTTAAGAAGTACAAGGGGGAAAAAAATAAAGGAGTAAAAGCAGTGCCAATTTCTTCTTAAAAGGCTATTTTAAAAAGCTGGCATCGAACCAGTGAATGTTAAGTACATCTTGTATTAGCTGTCACTTTAATTCAACACTCGAAGGGTGCTGATCCGCCCAGCTTCACGGAGCAGGCTGACCCTCTCGGATACCATTTTCCTGCTCTGTGATTCCTCCACCTCAGCTCAGTGCAGTTGGACCAGAGGAGTGGGAGCAATTAACCTGTCAGCGTCTCCCGTTTTTAGTGCCTTGTAATTTGCATGTGAAGTAAAAAGAAGTAAATTGTGAACATTTCAACTTAATTTTCCTAGAAGAGTGAATAGTGATCTGCCTCTCCTTCACAGAATGTGGGTGGTGACATTCAGTTCCCACCAAAAAAGTATAGCTGTTTTTCCCCACCTTTATTTATAAGTGAGTCATCATTTCAGGGTTTATGGGAGTTCTTCAGGCTGAGGAGTAAAAAGAGGCTTTCCGCACCAAATATGCCTTGTGGCATACCAACGAGGCATGCAAGAGTATCTAGACCAGGCTTTTTCAGCCTTGACACTACAGACATTTGGGGCTTGATAATTCTTTGGGGCTGTTCTGGGCACTGTTCTGAGCAACATTCCTGGCCTTTACCTGCTGGAAGATGGTAGCTGTCCCCAAATTGTGATGATTAAAGAATCTCCAGCAGCAGCCAAATATGCCCTGGGGAACAGAGGGCAGAGACACTCCTAGTTGAGAACTCCTGATCTAGAATTATAGGGCTTCCCTGGTTTCGCAGTGGTAAAGAATCTGCCTACCAGGGCAGGAGACCCAGGTTCGATCCCTGGGTTGAGAACCCCTGGAAAAGGAGATGGCAACCCACTCCAGTATTCTTGCCTGGGGAATTCCATGGACAGAGGAGCCTGGTGGGCTACAGTCCATGGGGTCGCAAAGAGTCGGACACGACTTAGCGTATGAGTACGCACGCATGCCTGATTTAGGATTATACGTGACAGATGATGACCTGCGTAACGACTTAGTGGGAGCCGATTATTCCAGATGGTTCCCAGACTTCTGTGAGGAGTGTTGAGGGTTCAGAGTGATATTCAGAGAGTGTGAATGATGAACTGAGCACATTGTGTGTTTTAGTCCTGTTTACAGGGTGGGTGATGACCAATGTGCTTTCCTAATTTCATTGAAGACTGGGGTCCCACTTTGGAGCTATCCAAGATCCCTTGGAAAGAAAACCTCTCTCTCTCTTTAAAAAAAGTTTCTGCATCTTAAATGGTGGGCCAGATACTCATATTAAGAATAAAAGAGACAATGAAAGGACTCTCAATCATGGCTTCAAAACAAACAGGACATTTTCATGATTTGGTTGTAAATTGTTGTTCAGTCACTCAGTCATGTCCACCTCTTTTCAAGCTCATGGACTGCAGCACACCAATTTTCCCTGCCCTTCCCCACCTCCTGGAGTTTGCTCAAACTCACGTCCTTTGAATTGGTGATGTCATCCAACCATCTCATCCTCTGTCACCCCCTTCTCCTCCTGCCCTCAATCTTTCCCAGCATCAGAGTCTTTTTCCAGTGAATTGGCTCTTCACATCAGGAGGCCAAAGTATTGGAGCTTCAGCATCAGCATCAGTCCTTCCAGTGAACAGTGGCTGTAAACAATGGCAAAAGAAGGGAATCAATGATCAAGTGGAGAAAGTAGGAGGGTCTTCCCCAGGAGACCACGAGGCGCAGTATTGTTAATCCTGTGCAGTACAACTAAGTCAACATCCAGAAGTTAGACTGTGCAACTCAAGACTGGGAAGTCAAAGGTTAGGTGAGGGCTAAGACATTCCAGTGTTAGACTCCCAGCTTGTTTCCTAGTTTGCCAATCATTTCAGGAGAGGGGCATCTTGTCTACAGGACCTGACTCTTGAATAATGATCCGAATTCTCACCTTCAGCCTTTCTCAGATGAAAGGCGGCATGTCTTTCCTCTTTCCTGATGCTGGAGCATTCTAAACAAAGACTACTGGGACCTTATGAAGTATGGTAATGCCTTCTATTTACTGGAAACGGGTAGACTATGAGTCTTTCTTCATTAGCACCATCTAGAGAAGCTGGGCTACCTGCACATTTATTTGGTGCCTGGAGCAGAGAGAGAGGAGCGTTCTCGAAGTCAGACTGGCCAACTGGCAGGCAGAAGCAGATACTGTTGAGGGTGCTTGTTGGGGAAAGGGAATAAAGAAAAATTCTTTAGTTGAGTCTATTTCTTCTTACTCTTCAGTGCCACCCTTCTGATTTATTGTTTTTTTAATTAACTGTGACAGCAACGATAATGATTTAATATGTACAATAGGTCAAGGTTTCCAGAAAATTTCTTTTGGTTCTTGATTTATTGACAGTTACTCCAACAGATTCTTAACTTTAGTCACTTGATGAATCTGTTCATGGACCCCTAAAGATCAGCTTGACATAGTTACTCCAGGATGTTTCTTTCACTTACCATTGGAAAAATATTCTGATCCTATCCCTAGCCCTGACACTAGCCGAAGTACAGTGAGATCCACAAGTGAAAGGAACATTCCAGGAGGATGTGGTTATTCTCTAAGCAAAGATTTCTAAACCCTTTCATTTGCATTCCCCACCCCCCAGTGTGAGTTACTGTATTAACATAGTATTCTTTAATGGAAGAGAAGTAAAGCTCTGTTAACGTTTATGATGTTTGTAAAAAAAAAAAAAAAAAGGTAATGATCGAATTCCCCGAGGACTGCATTTTCATTCAATGTACACTGATCCTTAAATCGCAAAGCAGGCTGGGAGAACCTTGGCTGCAGACATGGATTGCCTGCTTAGCGGGCTCTAAAGCTCTTTTCTAAGAAATCTCCATCTTTGTCACTATTTTCTTCAGGTGTTGAATAATTTTAAAAGTGGCGGTTGCAACAATATGTTAAAAAAGCTGACAGCTGGCACCATTCAGTATACTTTTCTGTCCTTTGAGTCGAAAGCGTGGAGTATTTTGCCCTGTCAGGGGGATGTGGAGCTGGAGTTTATTTGGATTTAATGGAAGCATACTGCCTGGTGAGAAAGAAGACTCCTATCTGAGCAAAGCTTTCCATGAAGCTTGGATGCCAGGCCACCTTGCTTCCACTACACCAATATATCTTTGCTGTTCATTTTGAAGATGAAGATATTAGTAGTTTTTTCCTCCCCCTAATGGTCAGTCCTGGGTGTTCTTTGGAAGACATGATGCTAAAGCTGAAACTCCAGTACTTTGGCTACCTCATGCAAAGAGTTGACTCATTGGAAAAGACTCTGATGCTGGGAGGGATTGGGGGCAGGACGAGAAGGGGACGACAGAGGATGAGATGGCTGGATGGCATCACCGACTCGATGGACGTGAATTTGAGTGAACTCCAGCAGTTGGTGATGGACAGGGAGGCCTGGTGTGCTGCAATTCCTGGGGTTACAAAGAGTCGGACACGACTGAGCAACTGAACTGAGTTGAACTGAATGGTCAGTATTGTAAGTAGTTCCTGTTAATTTGATAATAAAGTCAGAATCTTAATTCCCTGTTTAATTCATTCAATGCACATTCTCATTGCTGTGCCTAGAATGAATCATTTTTAAATGGCAACCCACTCCAGTATTCTTGCCTGGAAAATCCCATGGACAGAGGAGACTGGCAGACTACAGTCCATGGACTTGCAAGAGTCAGACACAACTGAAGCAACTAAGCAACCTATAAAGTAGTTGGAAATCAGTCCTGAATATTTGTTGGAAGGACTGATGCTGAAGCTTAAACTCCAATGATTTGGCCACCTGATGCAAAGAACTGACTCATTTGAAAAGACCCTGATGCTGGGAAAGATTGAAAGCAAGAGGAGAAGGGGACAACAGAGGATGAGATGGTTGGATGGCATGACCAACTTGATGGACATGAGTTTGCATAAACTCTGGGAGTTGGTGATGGACAAGGAGACCTGGTGTGCTGCAGTCCTTGGGGTTGCAAAGAGTTGGACATGACTGAGCAACTGAACTGAAAGTAGTCAAGAGAAAGAGAAAAATGGTATAGTCTATGACCTCAAGAAGCTTAAAGGTCTGGTGGTAGAAGAAGGCATGTGACGGATTAACCCCAATGTGGATCAGATGGGGAGCACTGCTGAGTAAAGGTAGCACCATGATGGTTTTGAGAAGGGTCCAGGGGATTCAGGAGCAGTGGTGCTTTGAGCTCCTTTGGCAAGTTCTGGGCTATTACACTTAGACTTGACCATTCAAGGAATCTGTGTGTTGGTCTAGAGACTCTTTACAACTCTAATAGTCCAACTTTCTAGTCCAACTTTCAACTCTAGTCCAACTCTCTCACATCCGTACATGACTACTGGAAAGACCATACCTTTGACTATACAGATCTTTGTTGGCAAAGTGATGTCTCTGCTTTTTAATATGCTCTCTAGGTTTGTCATAGCTGTTCTTCCAAAAAGCAAGTGTCTTCTAATTTCATGGCTGAAGTTGGACCATAAAGAAGGCTGAAAACCGAAGAATTGATGCCTTCAAATGTGGTGCTGGAGAAGGCTCTTGAGAGTCCCTTGGACAGCAAGGAGATCAAGCCAATTAATCCTAAAGGAAATCAACCTTGAATACTCATTGGAAGGACTGATGATGAAGCTGAAGCTCCAATACTTTGGCCACCTGATGTGAAGAAATGACACATTGGGAAAGACCTTGAAAGAGAGAAAGCAAAAGGAGAAGAGGACAGCAGAGGATGAGATAATTGGATGCATCACTGATTCAGTGGACATAAACTGGGGCTAAGTGAAGGACCGGGAAGAGCCTGGCATGCTGCAGTCCATGGGGTCTCAGAGAGTTGGACACGACTTAGCAACTGGACAACAACTAGAGACTCTCCCTCTGTTTGCTTCTGGCTTGGGAGACAGGTTGAACTGCCTTAGTGGTTTAAGAAAAATGCACGATATTAAATAAACAGCAACAACAAGAGTTTTGGGGGAACCCTGAAACTGCTGAGAAGAGAGTCAGCAGGAGCTGGTGTGGGCTCCCAGCACAGAGGCTGCCTCTGGGGAGGTGCGTTGTGGAGCCAGTTAGGGGACTGGAATTGCAGCCATCTGATCACTTCCTGCTTGACTCTACTAAGAGAAACCCTGTAAATGAAGGGGAGAAGGCGGTGGGGACCCACTCCAGTACTCTTGCCTGGGAAATCCCATGGACGGAGGAGCCTGGTAGGCTACAGTCCATGGGGTCACGAAGAGTTGGACACATGACTGAGCGGCTTCACTTTCACTTTTCACTTTCGTGCACTGGAGAAGAAAATGGCAACGCACTCCAGTATTGTTGCCTGGTGAATCCCAGGGACGGGAGAGCCTGGTGGGCTGCCATCTGTGGGGTTGCACAGAGTCGGACACAACTGACGTGACTTAGAGTAGCAGTAGCAGTAACTATTGTCTCAGAAAACATCCGCGCAACTGTGAAAGGAAAATTTAAGTAAAATCAGAGTGTTTGGTTAAACGGGAATTGAGGACTGAAATGGAAAAGCTAGGGCAAAATTACATGCTGGTCAAAGTGAACAGGAAGCACTCATGACAAAAATAAGTCTCAAAATGGAAGCCCTGTTTATGAAAATCAGTCCAAAACGCACCCTTGGCTGCTGGCTACCTGAGACACTTCCTTCCAGCCCCTGGGCTCTGCTAGGTAAACTGAACAAAAAAGTCCTGTGTAACATCACCAATCTTATAATTCTTGGTATTGGAGTTTAAAGGAGCAACCAAAGTTCGCTGAAAAACTATTAAACAAAAATTCAATTTTAAAGGAGACTTGCAAAGGCGAGTCTGCAATTTGCAACTGGTGATCCAGTGGTTAAAACTTCGCTTTCCAATGCAGGGGCTTCTGGTTTGATCCCTGGTCAGGGGACTGAGGTCCCACGTGCCTCTTGGTCAAAACACCAAAATGTGAAACAGAAGCAATATTGTAAGAAAAGCAGTAGGACTTTAAAAATGGCCCACTTTTAAGAAAAGTCTGTAAAAAATAATCTAAAAAGTAGACTTGCAAGCCATGCTTCCTCTGAGCCTAGCACATACCTAGCACACAGGGGTCCAGCGTAGATTTATTGCATCCACGTGGCAAAATATGTGCTAAGCCTACATGTGTGTCTTCGTGTTTTTCTATTTCCACCTTCAAAAAATTTTGCAAGTGATTGAACCAAAAGTCTGATTCAGTACAGTTCAGTTGCTCAGTCGTGTCCAACTCTTTGCGACCCCATGAATCGCAGCACGCCAGGCCTTCCTGTCCATCACCAACTCCCAGAGTTCACTCAGACTCACGTCCATCGAGTCAGTGATGCCATCCAGCCATCTCATCCTCTGTCGTCCCCTTCTTGTCCTGCCCCCAATCCCTCCCAGCATCAGAGTCTTTTCCAATGAGTCAACTCTTCGCGTGAGGTGGCCAAAGTACTAGAGTTTCAGGAAGAACTGTAGAAAAAAGATCTTCAAGACCCAGATAATCATGATGGTGTGATCACTAATCTAGAGCCAGACATCCGGGAATGTGAAGTCAAGTGGGCCTTAGAAAGCATCACTACGAACAAAGCTAGTGGAGGTGATGGAATTCCAGTTAAGCTATTTCAAATCCTGAAAGATGATGCTGTGAAAGTGCTGCACTCAATATGCCAGCAAATTTGGAAAACTCAGCAGTGGCCACAGGACTGGAAAAGGGCAGTTTTCATTCCAATGCCAAAGAAAGGCAATGCCAAAGAATGCTCAAACTACCGCACAATTGCACTCATCTCACATGCTAGTAAAGTAATGCTCAAAATTCTCCAAGCCAGGCTTCAGCAATATGTGAACTGTGAACTCCCTGATGTTCAAGCTGGTTTTCGAAAAGGCAGAGGAACCAGAGATCAAATTGCCAACATCTGCTGGATCATTGAAAAAGCGAGAGAGTTCCAGAAAAACATCTATTTCTGCTTTATTGACTATGCCAAAGCCTTTGACTGTGTGGATCACAATCAACTGTGGAAAATTCTGAAAGAGATGGGAATACCAGACCACCTGACCTGCCTCTTGAGAAACCTATATGCAGGTCAGGAAGCAACAGTTAGAACTGGACATGGAACAACAGACTGGTTCCAAATAGGAAAAGGAGTACATAAAGGCTGTATATTGTCATCCTGCTTATTTAACTTATATGCAGAGTACATCATGAGAAACGTTGGACTGGAGGAAACACAAGCTGGAATCAAGATTGCCGGGAGAAATATCAATAACCTCAGATATGCAGATGACACCACCCTTATGGCAGAAAGTGAAGAGGAACTAAAAAGCCTCTTGATGAAAGTGAAAGTGGAGAGTGAAAAAGTTGTCCTAAAGCTCAACATTCAGAAAACGAAGATCATGGCATCTGGTCCCATTACTTCATGGGAAATAGATGGGGAAACAGTGGAAACAGTGTCAGACTTTATTTTTTTGGGCTCCAAAATCCCTGCAGATGGTGACTGCAGCCATGAAATTAAAAGATGCATACTCCTTGGAAGGAAAGTTATGGTCAACCTAGATAGCATATTCAAAAGCAGAGACATTACTTTGCCGACTAAGGTCCGTCTAGTCAAGGCTATAGTTTTTCCTGCGGTCATGCATGGATGTGAGAGTTGGACTGTGAAGAAGGCTGAGCGCCGAAAAATTGATGCTTTTGAACTGTGGTGTTGGAGAAGACTCTTGAGAGTCCCTTGGACTGCACGGAGATCCAACCAGTCCATTCTGAAAGTCTGATTAGTTTCAAGCTAAAATGGCAGACACCAAAATAACCTTGAAAGATAATTCAAAGAGTGTGTTGTTCACTTACCCTTTTTTCCTATAAAGCTGTGTTGACCATTCTGTCTTTCATCTTGGCAAAATAATGAATGGTTTTTATGTTGCTTGTTTTTTCATTATAATCATAAACCTTCCTCTTTTTTTTTTTTTTTTTGCTGATATAGAAGTCTTGAGAGAGAGAGAGACAGAGAAACAGAGAGAAGGGAGGACGAGAAGGAGGCAGAGGAGGAGGAGATGGAAGAAGAAGGAAAAGATGAAGGGAGTAAAGACAGTAAGAAAAAAGAAACAAAGGCAGTGCTGAGGTGGCTGCATTTCCTCCTGCTGATATCACTTAGGGGTCCGGCCTCTGTCCCAAGACATTCTCCCCTTCCCAAGGCATGAGTTACCTATTTACACACACACACAAAAATCGAACTGGGTTTCCAGTCTGTTTGACTCAATACAGGGTACCAATTTGGCCCTCAATTTCTCTCAGTTGGATTTTTCTCTCCCGTGCAAAGCCTCATTATCCAGTGACAATCTCTCCTAGATTGGTTTGGATGTGGTCGCCTTTGCTGTGCTGAATAGGAAACTCTTAAAATGCTTCCTTGAAATTTAATGAAACGTGTTTCTGTTGGTGATTCTGAGGTGCTACAAGAGCAATAGTTTCAGCTCACAGTTTATAAGTCACAGTTTATAAGTAGTTAAGTGTTGGGAGAGACTTTCAAATATAGGCTCCTTAAACTCTTTTGCCTGCTTATTCTCACCCCCAGAAAGCTTAGAAACTATCTGTTCCTTGCACATTTCACAATGAAGCCTAAATTTTACATCACTGTTGCAAAGTATGTGGTTTTCAGTGTATTTTCAGTCTTTTAAAAATCAAAGTATTACATCTCTCTTTTGAGTCACAATCACATCTGGAAAGTACAATCATTTGTTAATCAGCGTTTTCCATTTTAGATTTTAATTTTTTAAATTTCTCTTTTTAAAATATTTATTTACTATTTGTCTGTGGTGGGATCTTTGTTGGATCATAGGGGATCTTTTTATTGTGGTGCCTGGGCTCAATAGGTGTGGCACTCAGGCTTAGTTGCCCCAAGGCATGTGGGATCTTAGTTCCCTGACCAGGGATCACTGCATTGCAAGGTGGAGTCTTAACCACTGGCCCACCAGGAAAGTCCCTGCATTTTCCATTTTGAAAGTACATAAGCAAGCTCTTCTTTGATATTTGGAAAATTTCCATCATTTCCTTTCCTCCGTGAACTTGTATTTTCACTTAAACTTCCCTTGCAGAACTTAAAGTAATAGGTTTTTTCCTCAAAACCTTTTGTTAATCATTCTTTCATATCTCTGTAATAAAAATATTTATATGACTTAAAAAATATTATTTTCTAAATTGAATTTTTATTAGAATCATTGTTCAAAGCAACGTAATTTATAATTTTATGCTTAATAAACATAAAAACTAAAATTATGTTAGAATGCATGCCACTGAGGTTTTCCTAGGTGGCACTAGAGGTAAAGAACCCACTTGCCAGTGCAGGAGACATAAGAGACGTGGGTTCAGCCCCTGTGTTGGGAAAATCCCCTGGAGGAGGGCATGGCATCACTCCAGTATTCTTGCCTGGAGAATCCCATGGATAGAGGAGACTGGAGTGCTACAGTCCGTAGGATCGTAAAGAGTCGAACACGACTGAAGCAACTTAGCATGCATGCATGCCAATGAAACGGAGGCAGCTTTAAAAAAAATCTGCCAGATCTTGCATCTGGGGTGAGTATTATTTAATGCTAGAATGAGAAAAGCTCCAGAGTCAACACCATTTTAATTTTTAAAGCTTTACGTGCTGAGAATACTTGTTCATATGAATAAGCTGGTAGAAAGATTTCTTCATCCTTCTCTTCCTCATGCTGAATTTTTAAAAAATTTTAATTGTTTCTTGTTTAGTAGTTACTTCTTTTTCATTGCCTAGGCACCCTTCCAGAGTATCTGTGGTCTTAAAAGTCCAAATCAAGGTTTCTGTGGTTTGAAATCTGACTTGGAGGTGCTTCCGACAATGAAAAATCCCTTTTGAAGGCAATACTGTACTGTTTGTCCTAGATCCTTCAAATCAGAAGTGCCATTGGCAACATGGACCATCAATGGCTTATGGTTCATGGGGAATTGCGGCTGCCAGGAGCTGCCTGCCAAGCTACCGCCAGTGACTGGCTGGGGCAGAGAGGGACCGTGAAAGTGTTGGTCGCTCAGTTGTCTGACTCTTTGCCGCTCATGGACTGGAGCCAGCCAGGCTCCTCTGTCTGTGGAATGCTCCAGGCAAGAGCACTGGAGTGGGTAGCCCTTCCCTTCTCCAGGGGATCTTCCGGACCCAGGGATCAAACCCAGGTCTCCTGCATTGAAGGCAGACCCTTTACCGCTGCACCATCAATGATACAGAGATACAGAGTCTGCTTTCAGCTGGGGACAGATCTTCAGGCTCATCCCAGCCCCGGAGCCCCCTGAGGTTCTGAGGGCTCACTTTTTGTTCTGCTTGATCCTGCCTTTCTCACATCGTTGGAGGTATATTCCTGGGAGCACCTCTCAAGCACCACTTGACTCTCGAGACTGTTTTCAGGAAACTCACTGTGCAACACCTATTCATTAACTTGCACTTCAAGAGTGTGGTTCTGCAGAAGACAGCTTAAAAATCACTCTGTTTGGGGTGGAAATGATACAGTGGGCTTATCCCACTTGTTGTGGTTATTTTTGATGCTATCTCTTTTTGGTGTTTCTTGTATGAAATATTTGTATTCAACATGAGGACCTCTGCTGAAAATATGTTGTTGTGGTTGCTAAGTCTGTGCACAACTAAGACGGTGCTAGGTGGTACACGACTTAGTTGCTAAATTGTGTCTGACTCTTGGCGGCTCCACAGACTGTAGCCCGCCGGGCTCCTCTGTCCATGGGGTTCTCCAGGGAAGAGTGCTGGAGGGGGTTGCCATTTCCTCCTCCAGGGGATCTTCCTGACCCAGGGATTGAACCCAGGTCTCTCGTATTGCAGGTGGTCTCCTTCAGGCGCATATGGTCCAGCCTTAATAAATACTCCCCTTGATGTTTTCCTAACGAGTCCCAGATATTTTGTCTTTTGGATTAGCTGTTTTAATTCTGGTTTGAGAGGTAGGATAAACTCGAGTGTGCAGGATACTCAAATTTAAGACTTTGATAACCCCCCAATTAAAATGCTTCCATTAAGAACTATGTTGTTGTTAAAGACTTGGTTTCTAACAGAGAACATATAAATATATACACATAATCCTCAGTAGCATGGAGCCTGGGGAAAAGCTAACCGCGTAGCTTATGAATAATGCAAAATTTTGTTGTTTATGCCATTTCCATCTGTTGTGTGCACGATATTTATGATAGTCACAAGATAAACTGATAGGAGTGTGTATGCTGCTAATATGTATATTTTTAAAGAAGTCTTTAATTACTGTTTTTATGGAAGAATGGTGCCATGTACTCTAACTCCAGGGAGATGAGGATTAGGAAATAATGTTTTAACAACACAAATAACACAAACCACACAGACACTTTGGAACACCCAGACATTTGTTTTCATGAGTGACATTTGATTTGTGTCTTATCACATCCCAGGGTCTCCTAGCACTGCCAGCACTGTTTCTGGTTGTGCCTTAGATGGCTCAGAAGGAGAATGGATGTGAGCGCCACGATCCCATCTTTTCCCTGCTGACTTGCCACTCGTACCACTTCTCCGTGGCTGCATGTTGACTCAGCTGTACCAGGAGGGATGACTTTTGTGTGTTTTGATTGCTGTCTTAACCTTGAAACTTATCTTGGGAATGAATGTTTTAATGAAGCGAGAGTTCCTAGGGAAAGCAGCAGAAAAGCACATTTTCTTCTCTGTAAACCAAAAGGCACAATCCCACCAAGGAAAATTCTGTTAACTCTATAATCTGTAGATTTTTTGGGTTACCACAGTTGGGTGGAAAGTCGTCCTGACAGAAGAACCAGCTCCTATCACTGGATAAGAACAATGGCCAATTGACTGGGTGGCTACAGGCAGGTCATTCAACCTCTCTGAACTTCACCATGGTAATTAGAAAAATGCATAGTTTGGGCTACATGATTTCACACATTCTTTCAGCACAAACAGTTCTACAAGTCTTATATCAACTTGATTCTCACTGTCAAAATATTCATTATGGGCTCTAAGACCATAAACACTATTTAAGTTTTATAAAAATGGATTCTCCTTTCTTTCTTAACATATGATGCAAAAATTGTTTAAATGCTTTGCTGTTTTTCCCATCTAAATGCTTCTCAGACGTTTTGATTTCCCCTTCCTTTCTCTCTCTGTTCCTCTCTCTCCTTTGTTGGAGGAGTTGTTAAAACAATTTGGAGCCTGCTTTCCACCATTTGGGGGATAATCCTGTTAGTCTGGAAAGAGGTCAGTCACTTACTTTCAAATATGGCTTTCTTTGATGACTGTCTTCTGACAGGTTTCCTGAGTTAGAGACTTAGAGGCATCAGAGGGCTTCTTAGAAGTGTTCACGTTAACTGAATTGAGAAAATGCAAAATCTAAAGTGTTGGGGGGAAGAGCTATGCCTGAGCATTCTATCAGATACAGCTTGTCATGAATCTCTGACAGGTAGGTAGTCATGTGATTTAAGGTAAGACAGTGGCCCAAATATTTCTTCCATATTTACCCAAATTATAGCAAATACTAACAATTCTTTAGACCTAGCAACATCCTTTTTGAAAAAATGAAGCACCCTCTGTTCATGTGTAGGAGTGTGTGGGTGTTGGCGTCTTTCTGGGGTGAATTAGTTAAACGCTTTAGAGTTTCATTCCAACACCAAATGTTTACACTGTGACCCTTGTAGCAGCCACTGGTAGGTTCTCATTTGCTTTCTGGTGGAAGCAAAGTCCAAGAGCAGGGTCCTTGTATGTCCAGTGGGACAGTTGGGTGAGTGATAATCCTCACTGCCTTGAACCTGAGTGTGCTAGTCACTGCTGGCCGTGGACCCACTCCCCACTTCCCATCTCAGATGTTCTCCTTCAGCCTTTTGAAGATCCACTGAATTACAGTAGAAATTTAGGCAGTTTCTTCCAGAAGGTTTCCTTTGGTCTTTCAACCCTGACTTGGGAGTTGGTGATATGTTGCCATGTCTCTCTCCCTTTCTGGACATTTTATACCCTTTCTAATTCAGGTCCCCAACTCTGGGGGACTCTTTCTTATGAAGTCCAGGGCCCCAGTTTCTTCCTGTGCCAAAAATTTCTTCCCCTCTGACTTTGGAAGGCATCCTGAGATCAGAGATCATACAGTATCACCCAAAGTACAACGTGCTTTACATATGCAACGTCTAAAGTCTGTGTGCCAAACGTCTAGTACTTTTCATGAACAACAGTGATAGTTACTATGGAGGGTTTTTATTTTTTGTGCCTTGCTTTCTATTAAGCATGTCACAGGCATCACCTCATTTATTCCTTCCATCAGTCCTGTAAGGTCACCCTGAGAAATCATTCCCATTCTACAGATGGAAACACCAAGGCTCATAGAGATTAAATAACTCACTTGAGTTAACGCACATGCATGTGTGTGCACACGCATACACAAACACCAACGCCCCATGACAGAGCCCTTCTTCCCTCAGTTTCTGCTGCTTCATAAGCAGAAGGGAAGGAAGCCATCCTGTTACCATCTTCAGGATGGGGCTGGTGTGTCTGTCTGTGGAGAAGGTGATACTTCCAATTTGATTTGCATCAATCTTTTCCCTGAAAGGCAAAATCAACCCACTCTATTCCTATGCTTTCCTGACCAGTGAAGTGAGGTGTGGTCCAGGGAGGTGGTAAGAGGGGAGAGTGTTCGCTGCATCCAGGCCAAATCTTACCTGAGATGTCCGAGAGGAGAGGGGAGGCACGAGGTGAGGGTGCGTGCCTCCTAGGGAGATGCAGCTAAGTGGGTTAAGAAAAAGCTGTTTGGACAACCTTAAGGTCATGAGATAAGCTGGGCAGAAGCAAGTCAGACTACCTACCTCCCAACCTTTCCTCGCCCTATGCAACGTGATGGAACGTCTCACTTTTTTGGTTATTGTTGCTGCGGAATCAGTTTGCCCTGTTCTAACTGAAAGTTGTAATTGCAGCCACAGTGGAAGTCCACGTTCTGCCCGAGTGGAGACCTTACCCACTGACGGGACCTGCTTGCTAGTCTTTTCCACTGAGCGTAGTCAAGCTAGTTGTTCCAACAGTAGCCACTTATCTAATAAAGTGAGAAGTGCACAGTAGGTAGGTAACAATTAAGCTTTAATTAGTAGTTGTTTCCAGTTGTACAGTCAACCTTTAATGGGAGGAGGGGCAAATGGGCTCATTGAGCTAAATTGTGTTTGCCCTCATGCAAATTGGTGTCAATACTTGTGTTAACTGGGGAGAAAAAATAAGGCATTGCAACCCAGTTCCACAAGAAAAAATTAGACTCCATGAAATATACTTAAAAGCAAAGCAGAAAAGTGTTTAAAATGAACTGTTCAATAGATTTTATTAAAATAATATAAGTATCATAGTTTTGAGATTTTTAGATTTCAATTATAATACATATGATTTAATTCCACTCCTGTCCTCTCATTGGTCTCATTTTTTATTAAAATTGATTAATTATCTCATCTATTTTCAAAGAGATAATAGATACATACTGTTGATACTAAATTGTAAAAAGCACGTGGGAAGAGAGAGCCATCCAATGCTTCTCTCCGGAGGCAATGACCTAACTGCTTTATTTTCCTAGAGTTATTCAAGCCGAGTTTGCCCTCTCCAAGTTTTATTCTGAAAATTATGCCCCCAGTTTGCACGTGCATCATCCGATTTGAGATTTGCAAACATGACTTTAAGAAGCATATTCTCTTTCATCACCACCCTGTGCTTCTGGGGAGCTGCGTCATCTCATTAGTTGTTGATCCGTACAACAATCATTCTGGGAAATGCAAACTGATTTGTTGTGGTATTTGTTTAAGCAAAACGTAACGCCGTAAGCAAATACAGTGCTATCAGAACAAAGGGAAAACACAAGGCCTTTCACAATGTCAAAGTGACGTAGGATTCGCCCCAGGCTCTGGATCACTTTGGTTGCAGGTCGTCATAACCGTCTTGAAATGGGGCTCCGGCTCAGTCTTGCACACCTTTAAGGAGATGCTTAAGTTGTTAATTATCAAGAGTGAGACTGAAGGGATTTCAGTGGGGGCCTGCCAAAATGTTTGGGTCAGTACTGCTCCCAAAGGTCTGATAAAGAGGCCATTAACCCCTTTCCGCAGTCTCCACCTTTCAGAGAATTTGGGAAAGAGCTTGAAATAAGATGATCAGCTTTGCGGTATCCTGACTCTGAGCCCTTTTGTGGCTGGTGGTCAGAGTAAAGCCACATGTTTGGAAATGCAGATTTGGCCAAACTGTCTACTGCTTAATGCTCGCACTTCTCTGCAAATGTTTTGGAAGGTCTGCAATTACAAGTGGAAAACAATAACTCTAAAACACCAAGGTCAGACCTTTTCTAAGCCGAGTTTGCCCTCTCCAAGAAGCCTGCAGCCGTACTGCTTGGATGAGAAAGTTTAATTCTAGGAAAGAGCTAAAAAGGATTTTTTCCCAACGCAGTAGAATATTGCCTGGTGTAAAAAGTGTTTTTCAGGTAATATTAACTACAGACCAGTGGGGTTCACGAACGCTTGCGATTTCTCCGTCTGCCCCCTGGTCACCTCTCCCACTCATCACATTCCCAGACTCTTCTGTGAAGCATCATAACCTAGCCTCTTGCGAATGAGACTCCTTTCCTTGTAGGTGAATGAGAACAAATGCTATCAACTTCCTTCCTCTGCTGGTCAGTGTCGGCACGCTGACAGGCTCTTTGGACCAGCTGTGTGTTACAGCGACCGTGGTAACTTTTTCTGGTGCTTTGGGTTAGAGGAGCACAGCTGGTCATATTATGTGTCATCAGTGACAGACACCGCAAAGTGTCCCTCTCCAGTAACTCAAACCCCTTCTGCACTTTTTGTCTCTCACCATTCTCTACTGCTTCAGGATCACAACTGTGCCAGGTTAATCTTTGTTCAAACACTTTCCCCACTCTCTTCTCCACTTTATCATAAGAATCTTGCTCAGTTGCTCATCACTGGAGCTCTGGACTATCCGAAATTGAGATTATCTGAGATTATCCGAGATTGGGAGTATCCGAGATTGAGAACTCTTGCCAAAGAATCAGATGCGTGTGTTCAAGACACTTCAATATCTGCCCTAGAAAGGATGTTCAGTGATACAAAAGAAGAGAGAATATAAGTTCCTGGTCTTACACCTCAGAGACTGTTTTGCATCCAAACCCTATTCTTAAGGAATAGGCTAAATCTTTTGAAGGGATATAAATCTTTTGGGGGGGGATATGAAGAAGATGGTGGCTGCTCCGTGCGTGTCTGTGAGTATATTCCATTAGTCGTCGTCTCTTCTTTTCCTGTGAACTGTATATACTCACTAATACAGCTTATTCGTCCATTAGGTGTGTTTATTTATTCTCTCCCAGCCTTCTCCATATCCTCTATGCTTGTCCAGCTAGGGGATCTTCAAGTGAAGATGGATTCCAGGGTACCTGGTGAGTGGTACCAGAGTAAAGGTACCACTTACTATGTTGGAGAGATTACCTACTAGGTCAAAAGTTTTAGCATCTGCATTTTAAACTTTTCTGAGGAGACTCGTGATAAAGACGGCATTAGTCCTTTTTTTTTTTTTTTAACATGTGGTCCTCTCGACGCTCTTGTTCGTATCTTCCCACATCTTTAAGTTGTCAGCAATGTTTGGAGTTGCAGTGACACCCTCCAAATGTAGCTGACACTCCACCCACTTGGTGCTATCTATAAACAGCGAGTAACATTCTCTGGATGTCATTAGGAAAAATGAAGTCCAATTCATCAAGGAAAAAGCTAACAGAGCAGCTTGGTTGATAAAAGTCTCAAGTGAGAATCTGGAGACCTGCCTTTGCCCTGGAATAGTTGCCTGGTCACTGATATATCTCCCTAGTCTGTATGTTCTTCCAGTGGATAACATGGGGACAATGATTTTTCCCTAGTGGCCCTGAAAAATTCGTATTCAAGTGTTTTTGAGCATTATTTATTGTGTGTATCATGATGCTAGAACCTGAGAAGGATATCAACAAAAAAGATTGCTACCCTCTAGGAATCTAGTGTCTATCTTTATCTGTGTCTCTATGTCTATATCGACCCTTCTATTTACCAGTTAAGACACTGTAATGATTTTTTACCTCTTTAGAGCATTTTATAGTTTTCCAATCTATTATATTTGTGTACTAGATTTTATACATATAAATATATGTATAAAGTAAAAGTGTTAGTTGCTCATCTCTGTGTCCAGCTCTTTGTGACCCCATGGACTGTAGCCTTCCAGGCTCCTCTGTCCGTGGAATTCTCCAGGCAAGAATATTGGGGTGGGTAGCCATTCCCTTCTCCAGGGGATCTTCCTGACCTGGGTCTCCCACATTGCAGGCAGATTCTTTACCATCTGAGCCATCAGAGAAGGCATGTGTATATGTATACTCACGTATAAATATTGTGTGAAGATTAAATAAAAATATACTTTATGAGATTTTATTTATGTAGACAAATACATAGGGCTTCCCTGGTGGCTCAGACTGTAAAGAATCACTTGCAATACAGGAGACCTGGGTTTGGTTCCTGGGTCGGGATGATCGCCTGGAGAAGGAAATGGCTACCCGCTCCAGTATTCTGGCTTGGAGAATTCCACAGACAGGGAAGCCTGGTGGGCTGCATATATTTGTTTGTATTTCTACATACTTGTGTATACATTTATAATTTCATATCATCCTTATACCATTGTTAATGACTCCATATCATGAATGAAAACCCTAAGGCCACGCGATATTAAGTAACCTTGTAAGTAAAACTTGAATTTCAGGATGGGTCTCTGGATTCTAAACCCTGTGGTGTTTCTACTGAAGCATAAATTCTTAAACTAGTGTAAGAATGAGTCCCCAGTGCATAATATAACTGGGAAATGCTGCAGAAGGCTGGCTTGGAGAAAGCAGAGCTGGAGGAGAGTCTTGGACCTGCAGAAGAAAAGGACAGGGAGAGTTTGGAATGCGACATATTGAGGGAGAAGGAGAAAGAACCTCAGTGTTTTTAAATGGAAATAGTGGGATCTCTTGTTCTGGTATTTGGGGTCTGAATGTGGAGGAGGTGTGAGATTGAATTTTTTTCTGAAGAGTTGGAGTGACTGCAGCACAGTGCAAAATGCAGGAAAGCACTTCAGGAAGTTTGAGGGGGGCTCTCCGTGGACTAGGTTACAGCCTGGAATCAGAGACGTAAGTCAGAGGAATTCGGCAGCAACGGTGAAAGGCAAAAAGTAAATAAGGCTGGATAGTAAGAACCCCTGTGAAGGATCTGGTAATCAGCTATGCGTGCGTGCTCCATCATGAAGTCTCTCAGTATGTCTGACTCTTTGTGACCCCATGGACCATAGCCCGCCAGGCTCCTCTGTCCCTGGAATTCTCCAGGCAAGAATATGGGAGTGGGTTGCCATTTCATCCTCCAGGGGATCTTCCCGACCCAGAGATCGAAACTGTGTCTCTGCCACCTCCTTCCATGGCCGGTGGATTTTTTTTTTTTTTTTTTTTAACCACTGCACCTGAGAAGCCCAATGTATCAGCTAGTTTAGTGTTAAGGACTGGGATTCTAGCTCCACTGCTAACTGGCTTTGTGACAGCTCCTGCTTCATCTGGTTGTTTTGAGGATAGATGAACCAATCCACGTCAAGTTAATCCTAACCCAGTTCCCAGCTTTTAGAACACACTATTTAAACATACATGAGATTTTTATTTTAAACTATTATTGGAGGTAAAGTTGCAAGAGCTGAGATTTAAAAGGATGGCATATTATCCCAAGAATTTTAATTCCTGGAAGGAATAAAGCTCTATTAAACCAAGACACTGGAGCTTTCAAGAATCTGCCTGCCAATCAGGAGATGTAGGTTCAGTCCCTGGGTTGGGAAGATCCCCTGGAGGAGGAATTGGCAACCCACACCAGTATTCTTGCCTGGGAAATCCCATTGACAGAGGAGCCTGGTGGGCTACAGTCCATGGGGTCACAAAAGTCAGACACGACTAAGCGAATAAACATCAGCAACAAGAAATCAAGGCACTAGACCATTTTCACCAATAAGCAATCCATGCCTGCCTTCTCTGTGGACAAGATTTATTTTAATTTGGATGAAGAGTTTCTAGTTGATGCAATCTTAGTGACTCGACAAAGATAGTAAGAGAATCACCTACACGTCTTACAAATCTTAACAGGTATAAAGTTGTGGAATAATGACGTTTCATGTTACTGAGCCAGTTCCTGATATATTTCAGGACCTCTGTTGCAGTTGGGACATTTAGACATAGGAGGGTAATTTAGGGGCTTCACTGAGGAGACATGGCAAAGAGTGGGAACTAATGCCTCCCATTGCTCAGTGAGCTTAAACCCTGAAGCGCTGGGGAGAGCCTCTGGAAGTCTGTTAGCTGCATCAGAGGCTGCAAGGGGAAGGCGTCCAGAGAGGGCGGGCCAGCTCCTCTCATCCCCCAGAGCTAGTATTTTAACGGTTCTTTGAAGTATTTGAATAATCGAATCACTTTGGCAGATTTTCCTCTCCATATTTAAGTAGCAGTCAATTTCGGGAACACTATTTTAAAAGTCCAAAAGGATATGGAATTTGTCAGGCAGAACAGAAATCTTTTCTCTGGTCTTCAGAAGGAGGAACTAGAATGATCACATCCCCATTTCCCCACTCAGAAGGAGGCTGTGTTCAATTTCAGCACGAATTTCCTGGCTACGCTTTGCAGTTCTTTCTCCTATGGCTTCTTCCTAGAGGCTATTTGAGGAATCAGTTTGGTTCAGTTGCTCAGTCGTGTACAAATCTTTGCGACCCCATGGACTGCAGCACATCAGGCTTCCCTGTCCCATCACCAACTCCAGAGCTTGCTCAAACTCATGTCCATCGAGTTGGTGACACCATCCAACCATCTCATCCTCTGTCATCCCCTTCTCCTCCTGCCTTCAATCTTTCCCAGCATCAGGGTCTTTTCCAATGAGTCAGTTCTTCGCATCAGCTGGCAAAGTATTGGAGTTTCAGCCTCAGCATCCATCCTTCCAATGAACATTCAGGACTAATTTCCTTTAGGATTGATTGGTTTGATCTCCTTGCAGTCTAAGGGACTCTCAAGAGTTTTCTCCAGCACCACAGTTCAAAAGGATCAGTTCTTTGGTGCTCAACTATCTTTATAGTCCAACTCTCATATCCATACATGACTACATGATTTGATGAATGGGCTCCTGCCAGTAGAATATAATATTGGTGAAAGCAGAAAGGCAAGGCCCAGGTGCCTGAAATATCCACTCTTGAAATCACTAACAGTGGCTGGACCATCCTCTCTAGAAGAAATTCATGTATTATACTTTATGCTGGTATGAATGGGTCCATTCTGGGGTTTTGTACTTGGAAGACACCATTGTGGTCTAACTGCCTCTTCCAGCCCTTCCTTAGCCTTAGAAGATGGTCTTCATTGCTCTGACTCTTGTCTCTCACCGAGCCTTGCTTCTTGTTGGTGCCTAAAGAAAGCCCTGTGGTTTGCTGCCGCCATTGCCATGGTCTACCTTGAATGGGAGAGTTTCAGAAAAACCTCACTGGAAGGGGGTGTGATTGAAAAGAAGATGCCAATTGTGAGTCAGGGCGTGTGGGTGAAGGAGAAAGCTGGGAGGAGCTGGTGCCGGTGAGGAGAGGACCACAGCGAGAAAGAGGAGCAATAAAAGTTGTTGACTTCCCCGTGATGTCCGAGTGTCGGAGGCCCTTTCTCCCAACACAAATGCTTCAGGGTGTAGGTTTCTAGCCCTTTAGAGGTTTCCTGCTTATAAGGACCACCCTCACTCAGGAGTGGGCTACTGTGAGCCCTGAGGCTTTTCTGTCTTCTGATTCTGAGACCTAAACTAATCTTATACTGACCTGAAAATACTTTGGAAGGGATGTCTGGAGACTGAAGACGCGCTTACTGTAATATATGTTGGTTATGGAGTATAAATCTGTGTGTGCAATATGCTATATAGGTATGTATGCATGCTAAGTCGCTTCAGTTGTATCTGACTCTTTGTGACCCCATGGACTGTAGCTCGCCGGGCTTCTCTGTCCCTGGGATTTCCCAGGCAAGAATACTGGAGTGGATTGCCATGTCTTCCTCTAGGGGATCTTCCGGACCCAGGGATGGAACCCATATTTCTTATATCCCCTGCATTGGTAGGTGGGTTCTTTACCAGGAGCGCCACCTGGGAAGCCTGCTATATTTGTGTGATTACATATGGATGGAGACTATTTATTTTATTATATATAGATACATAATACATATGATTTTATTACCTATAAAATATGTTTATAGATAAATATATATTTACATATTATATATTCACTTATTTTAAAGGAAGTGGGGCATTTACTGCATATGGGCAGCTAAAATCACAGAATTTTAAAGATACAAGTTTACTTTCCTCTTTATAGATATAGAAACTGGGGGCTTGAGAGTAGAGTGACTTTGCCCAGGTCATAGGAAAAGACAGAACTATACCTAAAACTCACGTCACTCTTTCCAAACTGGGATGCCCATCCACATGCCCCTGAGTCTAGAGCAGGGCTTCCTGGTGCTGGTAGAGGGAGGGGGCTGGGAGTCTTGACTGTGTCCCCTAAGGGCGATTCTGAGATGTTCCTCCTCTAACTCTGACTTGATATCCATTGAAGAAGGACCAAATTGAGACATGTTAAGAAGTAACTGGCCTGGCTTCCCTGGGAAACACAGGAGTCATAGGTTCAGTCCGTGGTTTGGGAAGATCCCCTGGAGAAGAGAACAGCAACCCATCCCAGTATTCTTGCCTGGGAAATCCCGTGGACAGAGGAGCCTGGTGGGCTACAGTCCACGGGGTTGCAAAGAGTCAGACACGACTGAGTATGTAGCTCACACACAACTGGCCTAGCGGGCATAAATAAAACTTCAATAGGAAAACTACATTAGGTTAATTTGCCTTCAGATACAAATGAATGCATGGTCCTACATCATGGTGCTCCTGAGAAATCAGCCTAGAGGGTCGCACTCACAGGAGAAGGAGGGTCTCTCCCTTCTACTTTCTTTCACTGAGACCACTAGTTCCTGCCTGGGGCTTCCTTGGTGGCTCAGATGGTAAAGAATCTGCTGGCAATGTGGGAGACCTGGGCTTGATCCCTGGCTGGGGAAGATCCCCTGGAGGAGGGCATGGCAACCCACTCCAGTATTCTTGCCTGGAGAATCCCATGGACAGAGGAGCCTGGTGGGCTACAGTCCATGGGGTCGCCAAGAATTGGACATGACTGAGCGACTTGCCTTTTCAGCCCCTGTCTTGCTTTAAGCCTTGCTTCAAGGTTATGCTTGTAAGGGCAGGACAAACAGAGTCCATGCTCAGCTGTAGACTATTTTCAAAGATAAAGCCCTCGCTTTACCTGAGGCAGTTTATGGGATGTCTCCCACTGCCAGGCAATCTGAGGACCCTGCTGTTTGGATAACGTTGCTGTGCAAGAAGGATCTTTTTCCTTCCCTGAGTCTTTTTGCTTGAATCCAAATTGCTTCACTATTGACTCATTTCTTTCTCCCGCCCCTGCCCACTCCTGTTATCTGTTCTGGGAAAAACAGCAAATGAGTTTAACATTTGCAGCCAGTGGCTGGAGGCCACAAGACCAGGACACTTAATATAATGCAGTTAGCTTTGTTTCAAATTAAAATTGGAACCAGTAATGTCTTAATTCTCTTGTCTAGACAATTGTCACGGCTGTAAATTACCATCATAATGGCCACTGAATGGCTTATAAATGACCTTACCGAAACATTATTTGCCAATCCTATAAACTTTCTGAACATGCTGTTTAGTTTATCCTAATTAATCTATTAGGAGATGGCGTATACATCCTGCTTGCTCTCTCCAAAGTGACATTTGTGGATTCACTTCCTTGCTCTTGCTAATGCTACTCCATAAACTCACTACTGATCTAATTCTGCCTTCTGTCTGTCTGCAACAAATTTAATCAGAAAAATCATTATCCAGATGTGATGTTGTTCCTTCCATGTTTAAAACAATGACTTCTCTGTAGATGCCTGGTGCAGTTCCTTCATGATTAACAGCTGCTTACGTATATTTTGTTCAGAGTAGGGTTTGTAGTTCGTTGAATAGGTTACTAATAACAGCATACAAAAATGAGTTTAAATGAACTCCCTTCAAAGAAGAACCCATAAAAGTTCAAAATACTCAGGAGGTAGGTCTCTGTACCTAAAGGCTTGTCCACAAGGAATGTAAGCACAGCCTTCAAAACAATGTGAGAAACCAATACACCTTAGAAGGTATGGGTCAGCCAACTGTGTAGTTAGAAGCTCAGTTCATATCTAAATGGTGGCTTCCGGTGGCTCATTGGAAAAGAATCTGCCTGCCAATGCAGGAGACACAGGTTTGATCTTTGGGTCAGGAAGATCCCCTGGAGAAGGAAATGGCAATCCACTCCAGCGGCAACCCACCCACTGTAGCCTTGGAAATCCCTTGAACAACAAAAAAATTGACTTGAACAGAGAAGCCCGGCAGGCTACAGTCTGTGGGGTCGCAAAAGAGTTGGATAAGACTAAATTTCACTCGCAAGTGTGTGTAGGGGGTACACAGGAAGTAAGGAGAGAGACGCTACAAGGCATCAAGAAAATGTCTAAAATCATGGTTGCAGGTCCTCAGTTACTCTAATTATCTACAAAGGATGTTCTTGTCCTTTCTTCCTGGGGAACATGGGGTCATCTTTTGTGTTGCTTCCCTTTCAACCAAAGCACTTGGCACACAGCTCTTTGTTACTAACTTCTTTTACTTGATGACTATTATTTCTCTACTTATCTTTTTCTATAAGTAAAATGTGATCTCAAGAGCAGGGACGTTATTACTGCCAGTGTCTAAAAGAATTAAAGGACCTGATTTTGAATTCTATTTTTTGCTACTTTTTCTTTCTGTGTAACTTTTAGCCTGTTTCCTTGTCTCCTTAAACTTGATTTTCTTCATCTGAAAACAGGATAAAACTAATACCTGTTTCATAGAATTTTTGTAAAAGTTAATAATCTTAGCTATCATCATTGGCATATTCATAGCCCTATTGTCATTATAAAGCACACAGTTTTTCAATATTTTTCAATTAAATAAAATTACTTTAACGTTTCTCTTCTTCTCAGCCTTTCATTTCTTCCCAATGGTCTTTTTTTCAAACTAAGATATAATTTGTTACCATAAAACACACCCTTTCAAAAGTGTATAATTCAGTGGCAATTGCTATATTCACAAAGTTGTGCAAACATCCTACTTGCAGAAAATTTTTATCATCCCCCCTTCAAAAACAGCTTTCCCTATTAGCAGTCATTATTCCTTCATTCATTTCCCAGCCGCTGGCAACCAGGGATCAACTTTATTTCTGGATTTGCCTACAGTGGGCATTGCATAGGATGAAATCATGCAACATGTTATCTTTTTTGTGTGACTTCTTTCACTGAACATAATGTTTTCAAGGTTCATCCCTGTTGTAACCTGTATAAACATTTCATTCTTTTTTATGGGTGAATAGTATTTCACCAGATGTGTATACTACAGTTATTCATTCATCAATTGATGGACATTTGAGTTTCCTCTACTTTTTATCAATTATAAATAATGCTGCTGTGAATAGTTATTTATAAGTTTTTGTGAAGATGTGTTTTTAATCATCTTGGGTATAAATTTGGATTGTGATTGCTGAGTCATAGAGTCATAAACTCTATGTTAAAATTTTAGAGGAATTGCTAAACTGTTTTCTAAATTAGCTGCCCCTTTTTATTTTCCCACTAGCAGTGTATGGAGATTTCTATTTTTCCACATCCTCACTAATAGTTGTTACTATCTGTGTTTTGATTATAGATATCATAGTGGTGTAGGTTTTTTTTGGTTTGTCATCCCCTAATGCCTAATGATTTGATTGTCTTTTCATGTGCTTGTTGATCATTTCTCTATATCTTCTTTGGAGAAATGTCTATTTAAGTCATTTGCTGATTTTTTTTTTTTATGTACTTAGGTCATTTGTCTTTTTATTGTGAGTTGTAAGAGTTCTTCACATATTCTTGATATGAGATCATTAGATATAAAATATACAAATATTTTCTCCTATTCCGTGGAAGAAATGTCTTTTCACTTTTATTATTATGTTCTTTGAAGCACAAAGATGCTCTTAAATTTTAATGAAGTTCAGCTTATCAGTTTTTCCCTTGTTGCTAGTGCTTTGCTGTCATATCTAAGAAACTATTGCCCAGTCTAAGGTCAAGAAGAATTGCCTCTGTATTTTCTTTTAATAGATTTATATTTTTAGCTCTGGCATTTAGGTTTTTGATGCATTGAATTACTTTTGTATGTGGTGTGAGGTAGAAGTCTAACTTCATTATTTTGCAGGTGGAAGTCAGTTGGCCAAAGAACATGTAATTGAAAAGAGTTCTTTTTCTCATATATTGAAAATTCATCCTTTGTCTTGGTATGCTTATCCAAATTAATTGTTATAAATGTTCAGATTTATTTATACACTTTCAATTTTACTCCACTGGTCTTTATGTCTTTCCTTATGCCAGTAACACTCTGTCATGATTATTTTAGCTTTGTAGTAAATTTTGAAATCTTGAAAGGTGAGTCTTCCAACTGTTTTCACCCTTTTCAAGACTGTTTTGACAATTTTGGGTCCTTTGCATTTCCATATGAATTTTAGGATCAGATTGTCACATCACACTGTACAAGGAAACCAAGGTGGGGTTTTGATAGGGATTGTGTCAAGTCTGTAAATCAGTTTGGGAAATGTTGCAATCTTGATAATAATAGGTCTTCTGACTCTTGAAAGTGAATGCCTTTCCTATATTTATGTCTTCTTTAATTTCAGCAATGATGCTTTATGCATTTTAGTGAACATGTCTTTTTGTTAATTGTATTAATACAATATTTCATTCTTTTTGTGCTATTATAAATGGAATTCTATTGTTAAATTCAGTTTTTGTAATGTTCCTTGCTAGTGCATAGAAATGGATCTGACTTTTAATTTGTATTTTGTATCTTGTAACCTTGATGAACTTGTTTATTCATTTTAATAGATTTTCTTAGTGGATTCCTTGAATACAGGATCATGTCATATCTGAATGTAAATAGTTTTACTTCTTCCTTTGCAATCTTTTTCTTGCCTAATTGCACTATCTGGAGCCTCCAGTATAGTGTTGAGTAGAAGTGGTGAGAGTGGATATACTTCTCTTCTTCCTTGTCTTACAGGAGAACTTTCCAGTGTTTCACCTAAACTATGATGTTGGTTGTGGGTTTTCATGTTCTTTATTAGGTTGAGGAAGTTTCATTTATTTTATAATTTACCTTATATTTCATAAGGTATATGGTTGCACATTTTTGGATGGGGAGGTCTTTTCTTGTTTTGTTATCAGTAACACTTGTCGTAAAGGATGAATGGGACATATTCTGTTCTAGTCTTTTTTTTTTTTAAATTTTGTGTGAAGGATTCATGTTCTTCTTAAAGATATGATGGAATTCACTGGGGAAACCATTTGAGCCTGGGATTCTCTGTGGAAATTTTTTTGATTACTAGTATACTCTCCTTATTTGTTATAGGTCTATTCAGATTTTCTATGTCTTCCTGAGTCAGTTTCATTAGTTTGTATTTTTTGAGGATTTGCCTATTTCATCTGGATTAGCGTAATTTGTCAGCATACAATTGTTCAGAATGTTCCCTTATAATGTTTTTTATTTCTGTAAGGTCAGTAGTATTGCCCTTTTTTTTTCACTAATGATTTTAATAACACAGTCTTCTCTCTTCTTGGTCAGTCTAATGGTTTCTCAAAGAACCAACTTGATTTTTCTTTATTTTCTCTCTTTTTTTTCTGCTCTCTGTTTTATTTATTTCAAGCCTGACATTTATTTTTTTTTTCTGCATGGTTTAGATTTAGTTTGTTCTTCTTTTTCTAGATTCTAAGGTGGGAGGTTATGTTTTTTGATCTGCTATCTTTCTTCTTTTTAATGTAGGCATTTACAGGCATAAATTTCAATCTAAGCATTCATTTAGCTAACTAAGTTTTGGTATGTTTCATTTTCATTTTCATTGTCTTAAATTATTTTCTGATGTCCCTTAAACTTTCTTAGATCCATTGGTTATTAAGTAATATGTTTTAAAGTTTCTATATATTTGTGAATTTTTCCTATTCCTGCTGTTATTAATTTCTAACTTCATTTTGTGTGATCAGATAACACACTTCAGATGATTTTAATCTTTTTAAATTTATCAAGACTATTTTACCCTGGGGAATATTCCAGTGTGTGTTTTTTTTTTTTAATTGCAGTCTGAGACACCTCCCTATG
This sequence comes from Oryx dammah, assembly GCF_014754425.2. Classification (NCBI taxonomy): domain Eukaryota; kingdom Metazoa; phylum Chordata; class Mammalia; order Artiodactyla; family Bovidae; genus Oryx; species Oryx dammah. Next base: position 76,816,537 of record NW_024070208.1, on the reverse strand, counting down.
AATGACTCATTCACCAGACATTTCCTTTAAGATTTTGGTCAGCTTCTTGTTTGCCTCAACTCTCTGAGGTAGCTCTGATGCTAAACAATTATCCCTGATTGATTTGGACAAAGGCCCTGAGGGAAGATTGTTTAAAATGAATGATCTCTGTGTCAGGCCAAATAAAGGCAACCCCTGGTTGCAGAGGTTTCCAGGAAGCAAGACAAGTAATATAATAATAACATCTACTAATGGTGCTTTGGGCAGAGCTCTGATCCTTTTCTGCTCTCTCCAGTCGTGGGTAGGTTGCTGATTTTCACATTTGTTGTGCGTGCAAAGCTATTGTTTTCCAAGACTACTGTGGAGCCAGGCAAAAGGAATGAGAATAGGGCAAGTTAAATAGGGCACTGTTCTTGTTGAGATTCAGCTGATCTTTTAAAAATCAACATTCCTTGGATTCCTCTGTTGGCTAATTTCCAGAGCTATCAAAAAGTTGATTTTGACATTATGGTTCAGTTCAGTTCAGTTCAGTCGCTCAGTTTCTTTATTTTCTTATGAAAGAAAATGTCTTTGGAGATCTTTACTACATTTCTGCAGTGTTGCCCCACCCAGTTAATTTTTAATGAGTATATTGTCAACTGAGAAAAAAAAAAAATACACAGCCTTAAAGTTGAGAATTATTTATTTATTTTTGCTGCACCACATTGCTTGTGGGATCTTAGTTCCCAGACCAGAGGTTGAACCCTGGCCACAACAGTGAAAGCACTGAGTCCTAACCACTGGACAGCCAGGGAATGCCCGAGAATTATGTTTTATTCAGCAGACTTGCTGAGCAGGTAAGCCCAGGAGGCAGCTTCTCAGATAGCTCTAAGGGACTGCGCTAAAGAAGTCAGGGAGGAACATACTGAAGTTTTTGCATCAAAAACCAAACAGTGGAGCATCGAAAGATTGCTATCATTTGAAGAAAACCAGACATTTCAAGTTAATGAGTTTAGCACTTCCCTATGTAGGGGAACATGTAAGTCTGGGTTCCTTGAAATCATTCCTTTGATAGGCACCTTATCCATCGAGGTCCAGCATCCTGTTTTTCTCCATCCTGAATCCCCTCAGCACGCAGTCAGGGACAGTTGCCTTGCTGATGACTTGACGGATGTAGCATCATTTGTTTACTGACAGCAGGCAACATTTTCCTCCACATATGAATTAAATGTACTTTGCAGTTGTCTTTCTAACATTGATTTTACATTTCTCTGTGAATGTGAAATTGGTTTTGGAGCTGGTCCCACCCTCAGATTCAGAGGTAATCCCTGATGGTTCTAATCCAGCATTCTTGGCCTTGATACTGTTGACATTTTAGGCTCAATAATTGAGTTGTAGGGGGCTGTGCTATGCTTTGTAGGATATTTAACAACATCCCTTTATTCTACCCACTAGATGCCAGTAACACCCTTCCAGCTGTGACAACCACAAAATTGTCCAGACATTGCCAAATGTCTCCTGCAGGGAGAAATTGCCTCTGGTTGAGAACACTGTCCTAACCATATTAATAGAGTTTCATGCTTTTAGGCACAAAAGTCAATTCAGGCGAACAAGGCTTAAAGTCCTAAAACACATGGAAATTCCATGATCACAGTGAGTGCTTCAAGAATGAAGGTGTAACCAATTCAAGAAAAGGGGATATGAGGGAAGGTTGCCAGAAACAGCTGGAGGAAAAGTTTCCTTCTTTCTCCTTGGTTGGGCCTTGTGTGAGACTATAAAATTCACTAGGTGTTCAGCTTTAACGTGAAGCTAAAATGGTCTTATACACAATGGGTCCCTTGTACGTAATAGATATTTAGACTCTTAAGATACAAATTTGGCCTATGCCATGGCATTTGCTTTCCTCATGAGAACTACTGAAGCTAAGATTTCTGAACTTAAAGATGTCACAGAAAGTTTTAAGGGATGGTACCCACCATAGTCTCTCTCTCAAATCCAATCCCTCCTTTTCATAGCACTTCAACTCTCGAGTTTCCATGTTGTCTCTTAAATCTCAGTTGATTAATTGAAATACTTTTCAAGAAATGTCCTCTCTCTTTTTCCGTCACTCCATTCAGCTCATCCTATCATCCTTGGTTATCTTTCCAAAGCACACCTCTGATTGTATTGCCACCCACTGTCCTGAGGTTTCCTTACTATCTCCATGTTAAACCCAATATCTCAGCCTGTTTTCCAGCTTGACTAGAACAACTTTTCAAACCTATCAGCTTTCATTTTTCTTCTGAGATCTAAACTAATCAAATCAGAATGCTCACCACTCCCAGAGCTGGTTCTATATTCTCTGTCTCTGTGAAGACTCTTATGCTATGTTTGACACTAGAATATTAAAAGTAATCATTGATGAAAAATGACTGAAAAATGATTGTAAAAATAATGAAAATATGTAGCCTTTATTGATTCAGTTGAGCACTAACCCTGTGCCAGATACTGTATTTTATCACATTTAATTCTCCAAAAGAAAACAGAAATGAAACAATCTATGACTGTTTCTATTTAAAGCCTTCTGACACGTAAAAGGAAATTATAGCTTGGAGAGGTTAAATAATTTCCCAAGTTCACAAAGATATTAATTGAAAAAATTACACCTTAAACTTGGATCTTTTCAAATTGGCCATATTCGTGTTCTTCACCACAAAACTATATTGTTTTATCTTTGATCCTTTTCATTATCCCTCTCCTTTCTCTAAGTTGCAATTCTGATGTTTTCTAGTCTAAATTTATATGCCAGTTCATGCATAACACATGTTCCATTCTTTCAATTGAAAAATAATCTTTCCCCTCTCTAACCTCTTACTGAACCCAACACAATGCCTAGTACATCATCATAGATGGCCAATAGATATTCTGCAAAAAGGAGATGGATAAATAAAACCTGGAACATAAGTATCTTGATCTTTTATTTCATTATTGATGTAAAGAGAAAAATCAAAAGTGTGCGGTATTTTTCAGATAATAGGCACTTAATAACTATTTGTTAAATTGAATGAATTCCTGAAAATTGAATATATCAGCTTTTTGGGGGTCTATTACTCTTTGTGCTTCCTTTATGCAGACTGTAGCTTTGTATATAAGAGCAAGTGCTTAAGGCATCTCCCTCATATATGTGGAATGTCCATTAACTTCTACGTTTTTGTGCAGGTAACTAGGTCTGGAAATCTATTTGTTTTGTGTTAACAAAGGGTTTCCCTGGTGGCTCAGATGGTAAAGAATCTGCCTGCAATGCAGGAGACCCAGGTTTGATCCCTGAGTCAGGGAGAACCCCTGGAGGAGGGCATGGCAACCCACTCCAGTATTCTTGTCTGGGAAATCCCATGGACAGAGGAGCCTGGTGGACTACTGTCCATGGGGTCGCAGAGAGTTAGACATGACTTGGTGACAAAACTACCAACAACAAAGGAAAAGACCTCAGTCTTAAATATTTGCCGGGAGTTTGGGATTTCTAGCCCTGTAAACAACTGTAAGTGAGGCTTTCCTTCCACAGAGAAGCTGTTTTATGGGTTTTCGAGATGAAAGCAAATCTGTTTCACCGGTATGTCTGTCTTACCTGTCCCCATTGAGGGTGGTATTTAAGAAGATCAAGGACAGGGCATGAAGGTGGAAAAGAGGAGAAAAGAAGGTAGGCAAGAGAAGAGGATAATGGATGAGAATGGAGACTAGACTAAATCAGATGCCAGATCGCCCAGCCCAGGAGAGTTGTTGCTGATGTTGTTGGCCTGAGTCAGCAACAAAATCAACTTGTCAGATCTGGCTGGACCTGGCCCCCTGACAGTTCTATTCAAATCAGGAATTCTAGAATTCTATTTCATAAAAAACTTTACAAAGTCTTTAGACTTAATTCATGGTGGCTCAGGTGGTGAAGAATCCACCTGCACGGCAGGAGACCTGGGTTCGATCCCTGGGTTGGGATGATCCCCTGAAGGAGGGCATGGCAACCCACTCCAGTATTCTGGCCTGGAGGATCCCATGGACAGAGGTGTGGCAGGCTACAGCCCATGGGGTCACAGAGATTCGGACAGGACTAAGCAGCTAAGGATATGATGTAGATGCCAGAGTTTCCCAGACGGAGTTGGGTAAACCTTTTCCCAGTGTCTGTGTGGTCCTCAAGAAAATGATCAGTTTTGCAATCCCATTTTTATTGTTGCTGTTCAGTCGCTCAGTCATGTCTGACTCTTTGTGAGCCCATGGACTACAGCACGCCAGGCTTCGCTGTCCATCACCAACTCCTGGAGCTTGCTCAGACTCATGTCTGTTGGTCTTGAGAAAATAAGATAAACGTGTTCCAGATTTTCTGGGGCTCCTTATGGTCCTGCGGTTTCTGTCCCTACACTTTCTATTGGCCTGATCATGATTAGCATGAGGGGTGCTGTCTATGTGTCCAAGATTTAATGGGAAAGACTCAAGTTATCCTCCACACGTCAGCCAGGCTTGTATCTGCGTGCCTGCCAAGTCACTCCAGTCTGCGTGTGTTCCGTGTGTACTGCAGATACGACTGCACGGACTGTATGTGCCTGTGTGTGCACCGCATGTATATCTCAGGCATGCACCATACCAGTACGGATTTCATGGAATTCTGAATAGGGAAAAACATTAAGAAAATTATGTTTCTGAACATGTCAGACTTTGTGCATGGGTACCATCACATTCGTACTGAGAGCCGTTGTTTCAGTGAACGATGTAGTCCTTCACATTAATCTTACTATTTTTCATGCTATTTTGGTAGTTTTCTTTGCTTGTAACTTATAAATTAATTTTAGCTTCACAGTTGTAAACAAGCCATTAGGATACAGCAGGGAGATTATACATAGTTTTATATATTAATATTGTTCTAAGACAATTTGCTAATGTTTTACAGTTAATGAGAGGATCTTTAAAGAGGTTATTTACTTTACTTACAAGGCTTCCCTGGTAGTTCAGATGGGAAAAAATACACCGGCAGTGCAAGAGACCTGGCTTCAGCCCCTGGGTCGGGAAGATCCTCTGGAGAAGGAAATGGCCTGGCTTCAGCCCCTGGGTCGGGAAGATCCTCTGGAGAAGGAAATGGCTACCCACTTCAGTATTCTTGCCTGGAGAATCCCACGGACAGAGGAGCCTGGCGGGCTAAGTCCACAGGGTTGCAAAGAGTTGGACATGACTGAGCAACTAACACACACTTTATACTTAAGTCTGTAAAACCCTGTACCATTCTGTACTGAAGTGCATAGATGTCCTAACCTGTTGTCCCCTGTGAGTTGTTTAGGCAAAATAATGTTTATGTTACTCAGGGATATTTTAAGCTTATTAATGGCAATGTCCCATTTACTGTTACAGTAGCTGTGGTCTCTCTGTTTTGTAAACTATCAGCTGTACTTCCTGAATCACATTTTCTTTTACCTAGAAAAGAATTGCATGCATGCATGTCAGTCGTGTGCAGTTCTCTGCAACCCCGTGGACTGTAGCCTGCAGGTTACTCTCTCCCACCAGGCTCCTCTATCCAAGGAATTTCCCAGGCAAGAATAGTGGAACGGGTTGCCATTTCCTTCTTCAGGGGATCTTCCCAACCCAGGGACCAAACCTACATCTCTGGCATCTTTTGCATGGTAGGTGGATTCTTTACCACTGTGTCACCTCATGTTAAAACTGGTAAATTCTTGAGGCTGTATTCAACGTAATGTGTCCAGGCTAAGAACTTTTCCAGAGTGGGTCAACAAAGTTTACTTTTAATCTTTCCTTCATTTGAAAAAATACAGCATGTTTATTGAGTGAAGAAACCCTGCCAAAGTTTCCCCCCTCCTTTATTGTGAAGGAATTAAAATAATAGCTTCACAACCTATATTCACTTCTATGTATATTGTCTCATATTGTTAGGATAAGATGCCAGGGACCATATCATTTCCATGCAAGAGCTGACAGGAGTGGAGAGACTTGTTCCTTTCATGAATGTGGGGGATCCAGCTCTGATTACAAGTGCTCTGCTTTCAGAACTCCAGTGCCTTTCACTAAATAAAATTTAGACTCATTTTTGGATAAAAATTGAATTATCTAGGAAAGATATTAATATATTAACTCATAGGAAATCTTTAAATTTCTTACTCTACATGGGTATGGTTTTTCATTATCAAAATCATTCTTATTATTGTTACATATACATTTTTACTGAGATGTAATTGACATGACATTATATGAGATTCTGGTGTATAACATTATGTTTATATATGAACATGTTGTGAAGTGATTATTACAATACATCTAGTTAAATCATTATTATTACTCTGGTTACTGTACTGTTATTATTTCATTTAAAAATATATATAATGTTATGGAATACTATTCAGCCATGAAAAAGAACGAAATAATGCCATTTGCAGTAACATGGTTGGACCTAGAGATTATCATACTAAGTAAAGTCAGAAAAAGATAAATATCACATGATGTCACTTATACGTAAAGTCTAAAAAATGATACAGATGAATGTATTTACAAAACATGAATAGATTCACAAACATAGAAAATATTTGATTACCAAAGGGGATAGTGGCAGAGGGGAGATAAATTAGAAAATTGGAGTTGACATATACACTCTGCTATATGTAAAATAGGTAAATAGCAAAGACCTACTGTATAGCACAGAGAATGATATTCAAAATCTTGTCATAACCTATAATGAAAAGGAATCTGAAAAAGTATATACACATTGGAAGGACTGATGCTGAAGCTAAAACTCCAATACTTTGGCCACCTGATGGGAAGAGCCAACTCACTGGAAAAGACCCTGATGCTGGGAAAAATTGAGGGCAAGAGAAGAGGGGGGCGACAGAGGATGAGATGGTTAGATAGCATCACAAACTCAATGGACATGAATTTGAGCAAACTCCAGGAGGTAGTGAAGGACAGGGAGGCCTGGCGTGCTGCAGTTCATGGGGTCGCAAAGAGACATGACTTAGCGACTGAAAAACAGCAATATATAACTGAATCTCTATATATGCCTGACATACATATCTATTAATACATATATAACTGAATATATATATTCCTGCTGACTACCAGAGAGGATTCAGATAAAACACAGTACTATTTGCAATGGATCCTTTAACTCATGTTAAAATACAAAATTCAAGTAATAGAGAAAGAAGATAAGGAGAAAAAAGTTTTGAAAGGTCTCTGCTGAAAATGTTAAAGGACCACAGTATAAAATTTTGTTCTTAACTTCTGGGAAGTTGAGAACAAATTTTTTATAGTCAAATGCAATGAAACTCCAAAGACGTTTATGGAAAGAAAATCTTTTCTGTCCCTAACTTCTAAAAAAAATTATTATGGTGGAATGAGTTTAAGAAGCATCTTGAAAGTAAGCATAGCCTGGATGTATTCTAAAGCTTTAGTTCTGTTAAGTAACTATTCAGTTAAAATAGGCCTGCAAAATGAAAATGAAAAATGCCACATTAAGAAGCATAGAGTTTGAAGAGAGGTTTAGAAAGTTTTCTTCTCCTAGAAATAGCTCCATCTTCAAGAATTTGTTGCTACCTCTTAAATTCTCTCCTCACCATCTCATGGCCTTTCTGAAATCAATTAATAAAATTATTTTTCCACTGAACATTTTCTTCTCAGAGACATAAGGTCTCAGAATCATGAAAGGAAACAGAGGACCACTGTTCCCTTTTATCCTTTGTTTTCCTTATTATGGTAATTACTAGCTTTATGTCCTTTCTGAGCTTAAAGATAATGGATGTGCGCTTAGAAAATTTGGAAAAATAGGAAGAATCAGGAAATGTGCGTTTATAATTCCAGCAGTAGTAATCTCAGTGTATTTTTCTTAATAAAATCTTAGCTTTTGTGAGAACATATGCTTTCTTTAGTTGACATTTTTAATGTTATTAAATTTCCCCATGTTATTGAAAACCCTTCATTTTTAATGGTTACAAAGTATTCCACCATATGGATATACCCTGTCTTTTTAAAACATCCTGTTAATATTGAACAGTTGGGGGGCTTCCAATTTCTCACTGTATTACTACACTTCTGTCTATCACTATTTTGGGGGCCTTTTGGCGTATCGTCTTTTATTAATAATTAACTACCTTATGAGAGTTTCTAAAGAGGGTTAATAAGTCAAAAGATAGGCACAGTCTAATTTTATAAATATCACCAAATGGCTTTTCAAACTCTTATCCCAATGTATGCTTCCGTCGGCGATATCTGAATGTGTGTATTCACTGTGTCTTCAACTGCACCGAGATTCTCCTTTTTAAGCCTCTGTTCCTTTGATAGGCAAACATTGCATCATATTGATTTAATTTGTGCTATTAACAGACGATGGGCCATTTGTTTTGCTCATATTTACTAGCCATTTATCATCTTCTTTTGAAAACTGTCTAAAGCATCTTCTTACCTCATTTATCATCTATCACCACTCTACCTCAAAAAAAAAAAAAAACACACACAATAGAATCATTTCGATCTTAGAGATTTAGAGCTGCGATTAGCATGGCCCAGCTGCTCCCTGCATGTGAGTCTAGATGGCTTGATGACAAGTTTTGGGTAATTAGTGACACATGTCTCTGTGCCCCCTGCCTGTCTTTATTGCCCCCTCTCCCTTTCACTTTTTCTCTCTTCTTCCACACATCTTTTCTCACCATTTTATTCACCCCTCGGTTTAAAGTTGTCGACATCCTCGTGCTAAACCGGGATTAGTAAACTGTGCGGGCTTCTCTGGTGACTCAGCGGTAAAGAATTCACCTGCCGATATGAGAGACTCCAGTTCAACCCCTGAGTTGGGAAGATCCCCTGGAGGAGGAAATGACCGCCCGCCCTGGTGTATTCTTGCCTGGGAAATCCCATGGCCAGAGGAGCCGGGGTGGGGGGGCTACAGTCCTCGGGGTCACAAAGAATGAGACGCGACTGAGCGACTGAACAACAGCCGCGCCTTCGCCTTTGTCCCAGGTTGCCCAATGTCTCATGCTGTCCTCTTGCACGTCTCCATCATCCTGGGACAGTTCCCCCACGTGTACCTTCAGGATGCCTGCACGTGTAACATGAGCTCCTTTACTGAGCCGCCTTTGGACAGAAGCCTCGCTGGCAAACAGGAGCCCTACAGAACTGTGCAAAGAACTGCTAAGCGTTTGTGTGCCTTCTCAGCCCTCCCAGCAGCCCCTGAAGGGCAGCTGTGCTCGTGGTCTGGGATCTGAGCTCTAGAGAACTGGGGCCATCTCTGTCATGCTATTTTCCCACCACACATAGCTACTAAGGGGAGTGGATTTGAACCTCTGTCTGACGGATTCTGAAGGCCAGGCGTGACTTCTCTGCTCTGTTTTTTGGTCTCTCTGGTGGTGGGTGAGGGCACCCCTGCTTGTGCCAGCTCTCTGCTCAAGGGCGCACACACCAGCTCTTGTGGGGCGAGACTGAGTGGGGTGGGGTGCGGTGAGGAGGGAGGAAGAAAAAGTCAAAGCCACCTCCTATTCTGACGGCGAACCACTGAGCTCATTAAGGAGCAGGGGCAAGTCTGGGTCCTCTGTTCCCAGCACCTGGGAGACACTCGACACCTACTGGTGATTCTTGAATGAAAGATGCTTTTCTTTAAGCGACCATCTTCCCACAAATAAAAGCAGGGTTAACCAGTCTGTAGAGCAGGCACAACCTGCTAATGCTTACCCCCTTTCTTCCTGACTCAGCCTGTCTTCAGCAATCCATTTACGTCTTCTTAACCATCAGCTCCTCAAAATGAGGCTACGGAAGCTCTGAATGATGTTATTAAGATGGATAAGTTTTGATCTCTTTGAACAAATGACTAGCAAAGAAGAAGAGTGTTTCATTTAACTTTATCGGTGACCTAATCTGGAATTTCTGAATTCTGAAGAAATTCATAGAGGGATGGACTCTAAACATATTAAGAGGTGAGTGTCATGTTTCAAATAGGAATATACTTGGACATTCCAGTCTTGGACATGCCCAGCAAACATGTGACATTGACTAAAGGCTACAAGCCACCTGTTGGTAGGAATGGTGTGTTATCCATCTCTCTGGGAGCAGTGGGCTTGCATATGCTTCTGGAAATGGAGGTCAGGACTTGCCTTTGTCGCAGGTTCTCTAACATCTCCTTCTGACTCTTGACTCACGTGTTTGCTGTCCCAGATGGTCTCACATCCCCAAACTGCCCAAATGGATTTTAAAGTTGAGCAAATATAGTCATAGAGTGACTATTTTAAAATTCCTTTTGAGAGCTACAATTAGACAATAAATCTGCTTCTCTAATTTGAACCTCAATTAACTGTTTAATTAAGGTTCTGAACCTCAATAAACTATTCAACAAGAAATATTGAGAAATGAGAGATCTGCATTTTAAGTATAGACCTTTCTCAACTCACAGTGGAATTATGTCCTGATCAGCCTATCCTAAGCTGAAAATATTCTAGGTCAGAGATGCATCTGATACATCTAATGTGCTGACCATCATAGCTGGGCCTCTTAGGCATGCTCAGAACACTTACCTCAGCCCACAGTTAGACGAATCATCTAACTTAAAGCCTATTTTATAAGAAAGCATTCAATGTTTTGTGCACTTTATTGGTCTGTTTGCTGAAAGAGAAAACCAGCATGGTTGTCTGTGTTCAGAATGACTAGAAGTGTATCAGTTCTGACTCTAGTGACCATGTGAGTGCCGGGAACCTGGGGCTCACTGGCTCTGGCCAGCATCATGAGAGAGGATCATATTGCCTGTCACTCACCCAGAGAAAGATCAAAATTCAAAATCAGAAGTAGTTTCTATTGAATGTATATTGCTTTCATACCATCGCGAAGTCAAAAACTTGTAAGTCAAACCAGCGTAAATCAGGACTGTCTTGTATTTTCTTTTTGACAAACTTGAAATTTGCTAAAGCAAAACAAGGTATCAGCAAACTTTGTGAAGCTCCAGGTAGAGAACAGTTAGGCTTTGTGATCCGAGATAAAAAAAAAAATCAGAGATATTATGTAGGTACAAGAGAAAAATAAGCAGTTTTCATAAAATTTGGTGACATTCATATGACAATAATAATTATAACTAAGTACAACTTTATAGGTCTATTATATTACTTTTCTATTGTAATTGTAGCAAATTATCACAAAGTTGGTGGCTTAAGCAATGTAAATTTTTTATCCTACTATTTTGGAGTTCAGAAATACGTTACAGATCTCACTGGGCTAGAACCAAGGTGTGCCTTCTAGAGGCTCCACTGGAAAAGGAGCATCCTTGTCTTTTCCAGTATAGAGGTTGCCTGTCTTCCTTGGGTTATGTCTACCTTCCTCTGTCTTCAGGGCCAGCAAATGGCTTCTTTCTCATCCTGCTTCCAGCCTCACATTTTTTTTTTTTCCCTCTCACCACAACCCAGAGAGGCTGTTCACTTTGAAGGTTCCTCGTGTTTCTCTGGACCATTTGGATAGTTCAGGATGACCTTTCATCTCAATGTCCACGAGTTAGTTTCCTGGAGCTATGGTAATGAATTATCACAAAGTGGGTGGCTTAAAACAGCCAAAATTTATACTCTCACAGTTCTAGAGGCTCGAAGTCCCACATCAGTGTGTCAGCAGGCCCATGCTCCCTCTGAGAGTCAAGGCAGAATCCTTCCTTGTCTCCCTCTGGCTTCTGGTGGTGGCCATCAACCCTTGGGGGGCTTCCCTGGTGGCTCAGTGGTAAAAAATCTCACCTACCAGTGCAGGAGACAACGGTTTGGTTCCTGGGTTGGGAAGATCCCCTGGAGAGGGAATGGCAACCCACTCCAGTATTCTTGTCTGGCCTAGCGGGCTACAGTCCAGGGGATCACAAAGAGTTGGACTCGACTGAACAACTAACACACACACACACACACACACACACACACGCACGCACGCACACACATGCACACACACACACACACACACACACGCACCTTTCTGGGGACATGATTCAAACAGTTCATAACCTTAATAACATCTGCCAAATCCCTTCTACCGAGTAAGGAAACATTTTCACAGGTTCTGGGAATGAGGGTGTGAACATCTTTGGGAACCATTATTCTGTCAACTACACTTACTAATAAGAACATTACATTTTTTGAGATAACATTTGGTTTAATTGGAATTCAAAATTAGCATTCCCTGTCATCAAGTTGATTGCAAATCTGGAAAAATCCCTTTGAGTGTGAGTCACACAGAAGCAGGTAGAGAGTTGGGTTTGGCCTACAGGCTGCACTTTGAATAGTGTTTAAGTTAAAAGCTACTAGAGTGTTACTAAAGTACCATTTCAGTTCAGTTCAGTCACTCAGTCATGTCTGACTCTTTACAACCCCATGGACTGCAGCAAGCCAGGCTTCCCTGTCTATCATCAGCTCCTGGAGCTTGCTCAAACTCATGTCCATCGAGTTGGTGATGCCATCCAACCATCTCATTCTCTGTTGTCCCCTTCTCCTCTGCCTTCAATTTTTCCTAGCATCAGGGTCTTTTCTAATTAGTCAGTTTTTCACAGTGGCCAAACTATTGGAGCTTCAGCTTCAGCATCAGCATCAGCATGGTACAAAAAGTACCATTTAGTGTAATGATATATATGATTTGAAAAATACATTTGAAATTATAGTCCTAGACAGTATGGAATATGTATATGGGAGTGACTCACATGATAAATGGACCTTTTGGGGTAGTTTGAACAAAGTTTCCAGGTTTAAGCTGCTTAATATTTATCATTGATTTATCTCAAGGGAATGCTAATATCCTACTGCCTGTTTATGTTTCTTTAGGCTACTAGATAGATAGATATGGACATATAACCCAGCAATGAATTTCATATGCTATATGCATTCTTCTTGGGCAGTTACTAATAAGCAGGATAATATGATCAGGCTTCTAATTTAGGAAAACACTAACCAGTAAAGCGTATTTCTTCTATAAAATGACTCATCTTAATTGTTATCAACAAGCTTCCATATTTGAGCAGAGATACAGCATGGAAATGATAGTAAATAGTCATAATGATTGACATACATACTGTCAACAGAAAAGCATCATCAATTTCAAACAATTTATCTTTCAAATAAGGAAATTACATCTGTTGGCATTTAACTGGCTACCCCATGGTCCTGCCTTGGAGATCAATGCTAAATAACTTTTCTCTCAAAAGATTTCCATGAAAGTTTATAACCTTTTGCCAGAAACACACTTTTTTTTTTTTTTGTATCAGTAGTGAAATGTGAAGTTAAGGAGGTAATTTGGATGGGAAATATTAAGTAGGGGTGAGGAGTGATCATATTTATAAATCCAATCAAGTTTCACTGACAGATCTATTTTAGAATTCATATGCTATTAAGAAATACACCAAGCATAAAGGTATTTTGAAAGGGGATATATGATCAATGGTCCATGCAAAGGGCTTTCTTAAGGAAAGAATTATAGTCTTCACAATTTTAGTTATTTATTTGGACTCATTATTAGGTTTCACTTTTGAGAATTATCATAGAATAGAGATAGATAACATGGTCTCTGGAGCCAGACAGTGTGGGTTTAAATTTCAGATGTACTCTGCCAAGTTGGTCATTTAACGTCTTTACATTTTGCTTTACTTCTCCATGAAATGGGTATGAAGCCGATACCTAAGTATAACATGTTCAGGGGAGTTTCTGGCAAGAAATGAACATTATATTAGTGCTGTTTGTTTATTATTATTATCAATAGCGGTAGTAGTGTTGATGGTGGTGGTAGCAATAAGATTCCGTGTACTAGTGAACATATCTGTTAAGCAGTGTGGAAGCCGAGGACTAGTAGAAGATGCTGTCGTCCCCCAACCATTAAGCATAAACTTCGGTAGCTGAGAAATACTGGCTTACCCTGGAAACACTTGAACCAGGACCGAAGGAATCTACTGGTGAAGGAGATCAGACCCTCACTACGGGGATCAACCCAGGGACCAGGAGCACGTGGGTCATAGAGACAGAGACGGGCCATTCTCTGCAGCTACTGGGATGGCGCTGATTGTTGGGGCAGACTGGGTATTTCTCAACGCAGTGAGTGCTCAGTTGCTTCAGTCGTGTCCAGCTCTTTGCGACCCCATGGACTGTAGCCCCCCAGGCTCTTCTGTCCATGGGGATTTCTGGGCAAGAACACTGGAGTGGGTTGCCATGCCCTCCTCCAGGGGATCTCCCCGACCCAGGGACTGAACCTGAGTCTCTTGTCTCCTGCATTGGCAGCTGGGTTCTTACCACTAGCGCCAGCTCTGATCTCCTTGCCCAGTAGACTTCCTTCAGTTCTGGTTCATGTGTTTTGCGGATAAGCCAGGGTTTCTCAGCTACTTAATTTTATGCTTAATGGTATTTCTCAATAGTATTCCTATTTCTTTATCATTTGCCACAGAAAGTCCAAGAGAGAGTGGGGCCTTTATGTCACAAACCTACTTCTGTGCTGTTTGATCTGTGGTTACGCTATTGCTGCAGGTCATGTTACCAACTCCCATTCTGCAGGCTATGTTTGAGATTTCTTTTAACCTTCATTCCTTCTTTTTTTTAATGTCCTTTCTTAACATGGTTCCCTCAGTATCTCTTCCCCATGACTGCTTACTGTCTCCACAATATCAAATTCCCAAGGGATACATAGAGCTCCTTGAGTACAAAAGGTGAGACAGATAAAGTCTTTGCATTTGGGTTTAAATTATAATGGTAGATACAACCTTAAAATTAAAGTTAAAATAGCTCATAGGTGAGTATGAAGTAGTTGTATTGGAAAGCTGGGGGAGTTGGAGTGAAATTGGTGGATTACATCTCCAAAGTTGGTTTGCAGTGGCCTTGGGAGCAATGGTTTACACAATGGGAAGATTATGACTCTGTTTTCAGAGTTTTGGTTTTCCAAGCTTCTGTAATCCGCATTGGCAGGAGTTTTCCTTTCCTCAGGCCTCACTTTACTCCTGTCAAGCTACTGAAGGGCACTCACTGGGCTTTGGGCATTCTCAAAGTCAACACTCTGGACTTACCAAGCAGATGGATCAGTCAAGATACCAGTGAAGCCAGGAAAGCTGATCATGGCGGCTTTGGCCCTGTACTTATGTGATGCAGGGGAATTGCTCATTTAGGCGATCCATGTGAGTTGTGATGTGTGCTGTGATCAGGGGAGGCCTAGGGCATGAGCTGGGTACTGAAAGTGATGGATCAGTATCATGGATGGTGATACTTTCATATATGCTTCTTGGGATGTGATTAAATGTTGTCTATTTTCTTTAATAACAGATGTAAAAGAGTATAGTGATATCAATTTTTATATAAAAATTATGACATGAAGGGCCTTTTTTTTTTTTGACATGGGATCTTTTTTCTTTATCATTTCCTCTGTGCTTAAATAGCTCTTGGGAATAGACTCCTCTTTGAGTGAAGGTGGGGTTTCAACGAGCCATCAGGTCCCCGAGAAAACACCCAAGCAGACTGAAGGTTTGGCTTTTTACTCTGTGAAGAACTTGCTGATGAATCAGTTTAGGATATATTTGGTGCACAGACATTGGAAGATGCTGAATCAGAGAGGCCACACAGAAAAGAAGTGGCATCTCTGAAAAGCAGTAGTTACCTGGCACACATTAATTGAAAAAGTGAGTGATTTTCCTTGAGCAAAGGAAAAAATCACCACATTTTTCTTCCCCTAAAATGAGGAGCCTGCAATTTAGAGAATGACCCACACCCCAAGAACCAGTATAACAGACTCTAAGACTGAGTCCGTTAAACTCATTATTTGAGTTTAGCTTGGTTCCTATAAGACATGACATGACTTCCTGAGGGGTCTACAATCTAGACTCAAGGTTTTCTCTACCTTATGAATTAATGGAAAAAAACATATACTTTCTAGAAAATTTGAATCTTTCAAAGTAGTTTAATATTGAAATCGAAGCTCTGTAAAGACACATTTCCCGCTGGACCAATCTTCGGTACGAATCACTGGGTATGCTCTGGATTTGAGCTAAATAGATCCCGTGCACACTTCGCCACGTGGGCATTAATTCATCAAGTCATCATCCATTGCTGTTGTTAGGAAGCAGTAAGTGCTTTGCTCACAGGTCGCTTTCTTGTCATAAGACTGGCAAAGAAACAGAACGTGGAAAGCACTAAAAATGAGGGGACAATTAATATAAACATGTGCAAATATTTTAAAATAGTCACATACACACTCCTTCAAATAACATATGGTTTTATTCCCAGTTTTTGCTTATGTTTGAGCTCCCAAATGCTTTGGATTAGGTAGATCCAAGTACATAAATCATTGTCTAACGCTGGGATACGGCTGATATGCCCCGCTTTGACCGTCCTGGTATTTCACAGCCAGCAGAAGATCTGGCGGGTTTCCACATCTCCTTGTTATTAAACATCGTCTCCCATGCTTGGTTAACTAACTGACAAAAAGCTAAGAAATTTCCTAATGATACTTCCAGATTACGTGCTAGGTTACCCAAGTGTTCCCTTGGGTTTCAGAGCCTCGCTAATTTTGCCCCATATCAACAAGATGACCGCTAGTTCTCGAGCGTATTGAAGGAGGAAGTGTCTATCTTGTGTTAACTGATGCCCTTTATCTGTGGCTTAAACACATGGGAGAGAGGTATACAGAGAAGCTGAGCTGAGGGTGTTCTTAAGACAGGAGATAATTCAAGGGGAGAGTGTGTTCCAGGGACTAAGCAAAGAAATACTAGGAGGCTTCGGAACATATTTCCAGAAAGGCTGACCAGAGTTCTCTAGCTGATTCATGTTCAGGAGCCAGGGATTGTATGTGTACGTCACCATATTATTGAACTGGATTCTAGGCCTCAAGCCTCCTGCCTTTCTCCATCAAAACACCCCAGTTCTCTCTCTTAAATCCTGTCTTTTTGTTCTTGTGCCTGCCCCCTTCCCCTCCAACAACCTTCTGAGAATTTGTAATCCTGGAAACTCTGAAAAAACAGTTTTGAGGGAAGACCGCTCTAAGCTACACTGGGGAGAGGCTGGGTTTTCTGAGTAGAATAGATTTGTTTTAAACCATTGGTAAGAATTGATTTCATATTTACATTCTTTTCTTTGTGAAATGTGATGCAAGTATTTTATGGTAATATCTTAGAAACACAAATGTTTTCAGTTTAGAAAGTAAATAGTTCATGCTTTTTTTGCAAAATTTATTTCGAAATCTCTTTTAAAAATATATAGTGCAGGGAAAAGACAGAAAACTGCAAGATTTTGTGTTTTCATTTACTGAAGAACTGTTGGAGGTGGGCAGTGTCCAATCATCAAAATGTGGCAGTATCTTGTGGTGCTTCTTAAGAAAATAGCCACTCTTATAAAAACTGGCATTAAATGTGTTTTCCTGACTGGCAACAAAAATCTTTTCCAGTCTGGATATATTAAATTCAACAACACATATAATTATTTTTAGCAGACATAAAAGAACTTTCATTTGAAAAACTGCTTGTTGCTTATAATAATTTAATTCATTTTTTGCATAAATAATGATTTTCCAGCAAAATTAAGATGAGGAATAAAAGACATGAAGGTTTTTTGTTTTTATTTTCTTATGTTTATTCATATGCTAAAAATTAAGGTTAGGCTTTTAGCCTCTGGAAAGATTTTCTAAAGTAAAAACTTAATTTGAAAGAAGAAACTTCCTTCCTGGCTATAAACCCAGATGAAGAGTCTGTTGTTAGAAGCTCCCTTATCATTTGTCAAGGACTTCTGATGAATTTAAGTGCTTCATTGTGTGAATTTCTTGAAGAGACTGCTAGCAAAGCTCTTTCTTGAATGCTTCATTGTACAATCATTCACTCATCAGCTTGCTCACTGTTCCATCAGTGTTCTGGAGACTAGTGAGTGTCTTGTCCACAACTGATTCTTTCTTTGTAAAAACTGACACAGGAACAGCACAGGTAGACACTCATCTGAAAACAAGGAGTCAATTAACGCATAACAACTTTGTGCAAGTTTATTTAAAGTGTCCCTGTCCACATTGTCTCAAATATTTTGTATTTATATCCTCATGTGCTCAATTGCTCAGTCGTGGCTGACTCTTTGCAACCCCATGGACTGTAGCCCACCAGGCTCTTCTGTCGATCGAATTTTTCAGACACGAACACAGGAGTGGATTGCCATTTCCTACTCCAATTTAGATCTTCAGTTTATGCTTATTTTCAAGCTATTGCATGCTTTCAATTGCTATCATCCTGTAGTTTCATTTTGATTAAAATAACTAACAAAACTGATCACATTTAAAATTCTTGTTTGCATTAAAAAAAAACTGCCATTGTTAATGATTTTAAAACAATGTGGTTTCTTTTTTTTTTTTTTTTAATTCACAATGCTTTGTGAGTTATTCACATAAAGACTTTTGCAAGAAAAGGGATTAAAATGGAGATGAAAGACTCCAGAAGTTATACCAAACAACATATTAGAAGATGCAGGTATGGATTAGCTCTGAAGAGCATAGTAGGAAAACAGTCCTCACTTCCTGATGTTACAAGGCTTACCTTGGGTTTGCAAGGTCTGGAAGAATATAATCCCAGGTAGCTAAATTTCACAGAAGGGTTTTTTGTTTTTTTTTTTTAAATGATTGCTGAAGAACATCTTGGCCCGCCTATCATTTTAGGATAACAAAAGATGCCCTATGTTCTTGGTTGCTGTAAATCTTTCCCTGAACTGCAGTGGTGAACTGGTGATAAGATAAATGCTTTTGTGATGGGAGATGTGTTTAGAAATATCACCCTGGCTGCTGCTCCTGCATAAATGGCTTTCTCTGTCTGGTAGGCCAGGACAGCCATCTGCTTGGGTGCAAGACAGAGTGGTAACCTTGCTGAAAAAGGAGGAGGAGCAGGGAGAGGGGTGGGAGAAGGAGGAGAAAGAAGAGAAAAAAAGAAGAAAAGGAGAAAGACAACAGCAGGGAGAAGAAGAGGAAGAGAAAGAGAGCTGATATTTTCTATATAGGATTTCTGTGTCTTCATCGACGTCATAGGCATGAAAATGGTAATTTATCAAAAGAGACAATTACGATCTTAGCACCCTCCCCTTCTCCCTTAACCGGGAGCTGACAG
Organism: Oryx dammah; assembly: GCF_014754425.2. Taxonomy (NCBI): domain Eukaryota; kingdom Metazoa; phylum Chordata; class Mammalia; order Artiodactyla; family Bovidae; genus Oryx; species Oryx dammah. Next base: position 76,797,531 of record NW_024070208.1, on the reverse strand, counting down.
TCGACAGAGGAGGAGAAACCAGAGAAGGAATGGGGAGCCCTCACCACCTACTTGTGGCCCAACCTCTATTCTAAGATGAATGTGGACAAGGACCCACTACCCTCCCATAACGTGATGTCAGTCACATGCTCAAAGGGGCAGTTGTGTTCTATAGTTGAGGACTAGTGAGTTCTGAGTTAGCCGGTGGCTCTTCAGTTTGGCAGCCACTAACCATATGTGGCTATACACATTTACATTTTAAACTAATTTTAAACATTCAGCTCTTCAGTCTCACTGGCCACCCTTCAAGTGCTCCATGGCCATGTGGGGCCGGTGGTCACCCTGTTGGACTGCGTGGCTCTGGAACATTCCCACCATCACAAAAGATTCTACTGGACGGTACTGCTCTTCCCACGGGGAAGCTGGTTTCCTGAAAGAACTTCCTCCCATGGGCTGCGATAAAGTTAACCAGTTAGATGATTTTTGATTTGGGCTTTTAAGCAGAATTCGATCACCATAAAGAAAGCTGAGCACCGAAGAATCGATGCTTTCCAATTGCAGTGCTGGAGAAAACTCTTTAAGAGTCCCTGGACTACAAGGAGATCAAACCAGTCCATCTTAAAGGAAATCAACACTGAATATTCATTGGAAGGACTGATGCTGAAACTGAAGCTCCAATACTTTAACCACTTGATACAAAGAGTTGACTCATTAAGAGACCCTGATGCTGGGAAAGATTGAGGGCAGGAAGAGAAGGCGGCGACAGAGGATGAGATGGTTGGATGGCATCACTGACTCAGTGGATGTGAGTTTGAGCAAACTCCAGGAGATAGTGAAGGAGAGGGAAGTCTGGAGTGCTACAGTCCATGGGGTCTCAAAGAGCTGGACACAGTTTAGCGACTGAATGATGAACAACAATAAATCAGTTATTTAAAGGACACAAAAATATTATTTTTTATTTGAGCCTCTTGAGCAGCAGTGTGAATTTGCAAATTTGATCATATGACTCTAAAGAGTTGAACTATTTCTTTTCTCGGCAGTGGGCTCCTGTTGTCAGTTTTGCTTTCTGGAATGTCTTATGGCCTGTTGCTTAGTGAGGGCTGAGTGCTCTCCTTTTGTAACTTTTCATTTGGGGTTTACGGTTTCTGTTGCGCTTGGTACCGTTAAGTGTTAGTCTCTCAGTCGTGTCTGACCCTTTGCAATCCCACGGTCTGTAGCCAGCCAGGCTCCTCTGTCCATGGGATTCTCCAGGGAAGAACACTGGAATGGGTTGCCATTCCCTTCTCCAGGGGATCTTTCTGACTCAGGGATCAAACCTGGTTCTCCTACATTGCAGGTGGATCGTTTACGATCTGAGCAAAGAAGCATGAACAATTTGATCTCATGGTCTGGTCCTCCGGGGCTTGCAAGAAGCTGGCTGCCAAAACAAGGACAGGTGTCTCAGGGAGGCTTGGAGGGGTGACCAGGTGTTGGGTGGGAGGGGTGAGTGGGAGGCTGGAAACAGAGTAGGAAGTGAGAGCTCTTAGACTGAGGATGTCAGGGAAACGTGGGAAGCAAAATGGAGGGCAAAACAGTTCCACAGGAGAGGGTGTGAAAGAGCCCAGCCTATGAATGGGAGCAGGCTCCCTGGCTTAAAGGCATAGACCCTTCTGTGTCCTCAGGTTGTCTAAAGATGATGGATGACGCACGTGCAGTCACTTTAACCATGTCCTATCTTTGTGACCCTCTGGACTGTAGCTCCCCAGGCTCCTCTGGCCTGGAATTCTCCAGGCAAGATTGCTGGAGTGGGTGGCCGTTTCCTCCTCCAGTGCACCTTCCCAACCCAGCGATCGAACCCCTGTCTCTTGCATTTCTTGCACTGCCAGGCGGGTTCTTAACCACCAGCACCACCTATACCTTTCTTGCATCCAAATATAAGATCTGGGATGCATGACAGACCGGAAACTGTGAGTGTGGAGTTTTTCTTCCCTCTCTCTGTGTTGTTGCAGACACAGTGTCACATCTAACTGTCTTTAATGCTCCATCTGACTCTAGCAACTATATTCTAGTATCTTCAACTCCAGAATCAGCAGCAGCTCACACTGTCATGAACCTTCCTTGGCACAGGATCAGTCTTCAGCGTGTATTTGTTGACAAACAGTTCAGGAAGGGAGCAGACCTTTGTCTTGGGGCTACTCTGTCCCAGGAATCGCCTCTGTGTCTTTCCCAAGGCGCTCGGCAGCCTGTTCAAGGGGCTTCACTGGTCTCTCTGTTCATGTAGAAGCCCGCTCTGCTGGCACAGCTGTGAGGAGCAACTGCCTTCAGCATGTTATGTGATCTTGTTGATGCCCTCGGCCTTCGTCAGAAGTCAAGAGAGGGTAAACAGAATCACAGGCTCAAGAGAAAAGGAGCTTACGATTTCCATCCTCTTCTCTGGGTTCTTTTATTTTAAAAATTGCTAGACTGACTCTCCCTCTGAGGAACATTGTTGTGGTTTGGGAAAAATAGAGGATGATAAGATCCTGCCTCTATGAATTTTAAGGCAGATTTTCCCAGCCATAAAATACTAATTTGTTTTTAAAGAAATGGTGTTTGTGCACCATTTATAAGGTGGATAAGGAGGTCACAGTAAAAAGTCCAGCTCTTATCATGCTATGTGCATCGCGTTGAAATAAGGCTTTCTCAAGGGCTTACCATGTGGCTCAGTGGTAAAGAATCTGCCTGCGAATGCAGCTTCGATCCCTGGGTTGGAAAGATCCCCTGGAGAAGGAAATGGCAACCCACTCCTCCAGTATTCCTGCCTAGGAAATCCCACGGACAGAGGAGCCTGGTGGGCTACGGTCCATGTGGTCATTAAAGGGTTGACATGGCTTGGCGACTAAACAAGGCTTTCTCAAAGTAGATTTCAGTTCCTACAGGCTGTTTCACCACAGTGAGCAAGGGCAGCTCTAAAGCTCACTGTTTAACCTCCATCCCTGTCCTGATGTGGCCCCGAGAGAAGGATTCATTGCACTCGTGCCATGCTTCCTCCCACACTTTGGAGGGCTTATCAAACATGTGCTCATTGCTTCTAAAAATAATAAAATGAAAGCAGTTTCTGGCTCCCTTTTACACAGTTTTCCTTCCCCCCCGACCCTTTTTTGCTTTCGTTCTTTCTTTTATTTTAGCATGATAAAGAAGGCAGCTGCTTTTTTTTTTCCATGAAAGCAAATATATCTCGTGTTCCTTTCCCTCTGTCACTCATCCGGCCTGTCTTAGTTCAGCAGTAGGATGACAACCATTTATTATTCAGGCTGATTTTCAGTTATGAGTATTTCTGCAGCCAGATGAAACAGTCAGATTCTCAGGATTTATTTTGTACAAGTTCCCCTGGGTGCAGAGTCCTTCTTTGGCAGCCGTATTCCCCTGGGAGAAAACAATATTGACCACAAGGGTTGAAGCCTCTAATTCAACATTTAAAGGCACGGTTTCCACAAAAGGAAAAATCGTGTGTGGTAGCAAATTAGGTCACATTAAAAAAAAGAGAGAAACTGTATCTGCTCACAGCACATCCAAATCATGTTCGAATTAGCAGTAATGTCAAAGGTAAGGACACTTGAATGGCAATTTCCTGAGAACCACGAATGAGGGAGAAGACAACCCCATAATCGTCATCGTCAATGTGAGTGGCTGAGTTAGAGGTCAGTAATATTTTTATCATAAATGACCAGATCCTATGCACTGGAAATGTGGCTTACATCATGAACATCAGACCACTCTTAGAACAAGGGATGGATAATTTTTCTTTTAAGTGTGATATAGAGAAGGCCCTTGGCATCTGAGGAATTGAATTTGTGACTACCATGCATTCTGATCATGACCTCCAAATTGCATGGCTTCCCTGGTGGTTCAGACGGTAAAGAATCTGCCTGCAAAGCAGGAGACCCAGGTTCAATCCTTGGGTCAGGAAAATCTGGAGAAGGGAATGGCTCCCAACTCCAGTATTCCTGCCTGGAGGATCCCATGGACAGAGGAGCTGGGCAAGCTACAGTCCGTGGGGTCACAAAGAGTCAGACATGACTGAGCGACTAACATGTTCAACACTTCTCTAAGTTCCAGGATATATGGTGATCTGGGTCCTGTTGAGACCTAAATTTGAATCTTGAGTCCTCCCAGCTTGGCACAGAGGAACAATGTAAACAATTGTTTACAATTGTAAACAATTGTAAGCAAAGTCTCTTAGCTGTAAGTGATTACCATGTATCATCCTTTCAATTGTGCTTTACCAGTTCAGCACACTAATTTGCTGAAGCCTCCCCAAAAATTAAAGACCATATTTTCTTTTCAGGGGAAAAAAGGCAAGCTTTAGCTAGGAAACCCGTTCTTGGATTCCAGAGACGGAAGCTACATTCAGAAAGTCAGGGCATTTTTGATAGTGGAGGTTCTACAAAATTCCCAGGAAACAGCTATTATAAATATGAATGTCCTCCCACCTTCTCAAAGACCTGTGCACATGCAAGCCCTGCTTTTAGAACTTTAAGTCTGATCCTAAGAGGCGTGTGCTATCTCTCTGTGCAATTCTGTTTCTGCCCAGAGCTTAGGTGAGAGTGGCGGACCTTCAGCTTTAGAAAAGGCCACATTCCTTGGTTCACTGACCCGTTCACTCATCCAACAACTGTTTCCCTGAATGAGCACCTACTGTGTGCAGACCCTGTGCTAGGTACCCGGAAGGCAGTGGTGGGCAAATAGCTCCCCGCACAGTCCACTAGGGAGAGAGTTGATAATTTAAAAGGTGCGCGACTGTAGAATTTCACAGGGATCCCTTGATCCCAGGAAGGTGATCCCAGGGAGCTATGGGAGATCCCAGGGAGCTACGGATGACATGGTAATAGACCAGTCAACACGGTGCTGGGTTTGGACACTGATATTGAAGAATGAGTACAACTTGATGAGACACTGGAGATTTGAAATCTTCACCCCAGGTCCCCCAAATGTACATGTTCTTCTTCATTCTCCAGAAATTGTTTACATTGTTGTTGCTGTTCAGTCACTAAGTCCGGTCTGGCTCTTTGCGATCCCATGAACTGCAGCACGCCAGGCTTCCCTGTCCTTCACCATCTCCCAGAGTTTGCTCAAATTCGAGATGATGATGCCATCCAACCATCTCATCCTCTGTTGCCGCCTTCTCTTCCTGCCACAATCTTTCCCAGCATCAGGGTTTTGTTTACATTGTAGGAGTGAATATTTTCTATCGATACTAGGATCAGCAACACTGTGCAAACATAATCTGTAGTGTTGAATAACAAACAGTGGGGTTTTAAGGATAGACTCTTGGTGATTTGCTTCATATTTTAACTTGTGGTCTCCTTGAAACAATTAAAAATTTTGGTTCAGGGTTTTTGAAGCTGCAACTTTATTGAAAGGAATTCAGTGGATACCTGCGGAAAATGTGCTCAGTTGCTAAGTCCTGTCTGACTCTCTGCAACCCCATGGACCCTAGGCTCCTCTGTCCATGGGATTTCCCAGGCAAGAATCCTGGAGTGGGTTGCCATTTCTTCCTCCAGGGGATCTTCCCAACCCAGGGATTGAACCCATGTCTTCTGTGTCCCCTGCATGGTCAGGCAGATTCTTTATCACTGAGCCACCAAGGAAGCTCACATATACTAAAAAACCACAACAAAAAGGCAAGATGGTTAAATAACAGATTTTGGAGGGGTACATAATAACCTGGCCCTTTTATTTTTTTAATTTTATTGATCTTTCATCTGAAGGATTACAATTCATGACCTTTTATTCTCTTGCAAATTGATTCCTCCCTGAAATATGTTCAGCATCCTCCAAACCGTATTTTGAAAAAACAAAAACAAAAAAGATCTGGCATTTCAATTTCTAACATTTTAATGAGGAACTCTAACAGATTTTTCAAAGTTCATGGCTTTTTCAACTAACGTCTCACATGCACTTAGTTGTTAAATCAGTGGGCTCAATGTATCACTTATTTTTCAGACTTCCTATTTACTTATTATTCACATTGAGAATAGGATAGAAACTAATCCAGGCTGACTGATTCACATAGAGACATAGAAATTAAAACTCCCAGATCCAGTGTTGTTTTTTTTCTTCTTCTTCTTCAGTTAAAAGGTAAATTATGAAAGGTATTGCATGGATTTTCAATAATAGTAGATTAAAAAAAATATCTGAGTATGCATGCTAAAAAACCCATCCATTATGGATGGCTTCTCTCCAGTGATCGTGGTGCTGGTGCTTTAGTAGCTAAGTCGTGTTTGACCCTTGTGACCCCCTGGACTGTAGCCCTCCAGGCTCCTCTGTGCACAGGAGTCTCCAGGCAAGAATACTGGAGTGGGTTGCCATTTCCTTCTCCAGGGGATCTTCCCAACCCAGGGATCAAATCCGGGCCTCCTGCATTGCAGGCAGATTCTTTACCGACTGAGTATGAGGGAAGCCCAAGCAAACCCTATATTTTAATTAAAGGAAACTTCTGGATTGGGGTGTGGTGCACATTGTTTCAATAGGTACAGCCTGAAGCATCCGTTAATGGGGTCTCCTGCCTCTGTCATGTCTCCTTTGCAAGGCCTCCTCCCCACAGTTGCCTCCGCACAGGTGCCACAGCGATGCCCTGTCTCGTTGCTTCCAGCATTGCATTAGGGAATCCTGTGCCATTGTGCCTAGGGTGCAGGGCTAGGTTCCTGTGAGCCTCTGCTCACACCATTTGGACCAACTGATCAACGCAGAGCTTTGTTTTCTGTGCCTTTCTGATTAGAGACACTATTTAATATTTACTCCTTAAAATTGCACTCCCAGGTGGCTCAGTGCTAAAGAATAAGCCTGCTAATCCAGGAGACACACGTTCGATCCCTGGGTCAGGAAGACCCCCTGGAAGTGGGCATGGCCAACCACTCCAGTAGTCTTGTCTGGAAAAGTCCACGGGCGGCGGAGACTGGCGGGCTACAGTCCATAGGGTCGCAAAGAGCTGGACACGACTGAGCACGCACGATACTGCAACTCCCAGCTACCAGCACTCAACTCACTCCTGACCAGGGCTTATCTCCGGGGCACGTCACAGCCCTCTTGCGCTTAGAGAAACCAGACAGCACTTCAACTGTACATCAGGAGGCCACTTAAAATCACCAACGAAAAGCACAAACATGTGGAAGACGTGGCACTCAGCAGACTGCGAAAAGGACCCTTACAGCATCAGCTGGAACCTCAGATGAGAGCCGGTGCAGCCATCGGTAACTTAAATTTTTCTCCACTCGGCACAGCACATGTCCGTGAACGACTGTGAAGGCACAGACAATACTCATTTGGGGGGCTACGGATATATTTTAGTGAGTGGGTGAACTTGCAAACACAGACTCTGCAAATGCTGAGAGTCCACTGTATTCCTATTTTTCTGTTTCTACCATCACCACTCTGATCTAGGTCAGTGAATTCTGGGTGGCTGCAAAACCCCTTAATCTTATTTTTCTCCAAGCCTTGTCTTCTATCTTTTCTTCTTTCTTGATTGATCTTTTCAATTTCTTTGTTATTGTTAACACCTTTCTCAAATTTTAAACTTTTCGAATGAAATATTGTCCGGGCATTCAAGGACTTTCTCATTATATATATATTTTTTCATTTTCTATCTCACTTCTCCTAGACCAGTATTGTCCAATACGATGTTATTCAGTGATGAAAATGTTCTATCAGGTCAGTTCAGTTCAGATCAGTCGCTCAGTCATGTCCGATTCTTTGCGACCCTATATCTGCACCAAATTTGCACCTGAGACCGCTGAGTGCTCAAAACATGGCTAACGTGACTGAGGAACTGCTAAAGTGTTATTGCTAGTCGGACTCAGGCTCCAACCAATGTACTGGACAACACAGACAGCAGCTGCTTATTAAGAGTGGTCAGCTAGCTTGGTCCCAAAGGTGATTTGCAGATTTCCTCTTTCTTGCTTTCGCCTGTATAACTTTTCCCTTTTCTTGTTTCCCAAACTAGTGTTTATTTCCTACCCTTTTCAGCTTTTCCTTTTCATCTTCCACCCTGCGGGAAACCATCCATGGCCCAGCCCAGCCAGAGGGAAGAAGGGATTTCTGTGCTGTTTGACTTGCTAAAGATACTGTTTCATTTAATGTCATCTCTTCCGAGAACGTTAACTACAAAGTCTCTGTGGGTGAAAGCTCAGTTCAGTTCAGTCGCTCAGTTGTGTCCGCCTCTTTGCGATCCCATGGACTGCAGCACACCAGGCTTCCCTGTCCATCACCAAGTCTTGGACAGGTGGGTGAAAACTGGTTCACGAAAACAGAGTGTCTGTCATTCAAGCAGATGTCCCGTAAATACCTATGGATCAATTGTCAGCAGGGTTTGCAGCACAAGACAGTAGAGACATAAAATGTATACTATTAGGGGATTGTAGAAGTTAGGCTTCTACAAGGTTAGGCTTGAAACAAAAAGCTGCCCAGATCTCTTTAGCCTATAGAGACAGAGATGTGTTTCTCGCTTACATCCCATGTCCCTTGTAACATGACTATGGCTCTATCCAGGGTCTCTTCTAACTGATCAGAATCTTAAAACTTCTGCTAGTTAGTAACCTGCGACATTCTATTGGCCAAAGCAAATTGCCTGGCTGCTGCTTGGGTCAGTGGGAGGGCATGCATGACCCTTAGCATGGAGGGCATCAAGACAGTTGGTGAAAAGTCATGTCATCTACAACAGGGATCACAGGTCTCAGGTTTCCGCCACTTGCCCTCTGTTTTTGGAATGGCTTTACCAACCCACTTCCCTCCATCTCTCCCTGCTGCAGACGCTCCTTTAAGGAGCATCCAGAATGTTTTCCAGGGTTGCAGATGTCATTTCAGCACCCTGCACAACAGCCTTCGAAGGCTCCTCATTTTGTTTATGAAAGTCCCCAATTCCTACGCATGGTATTAGTGAATCTTCACAGTCTAGCCTCCTCTTGGTCACATTCTCATTATCTGCCCTATGCTGTCATGCCCCTGAATTGCTGTTCTTTGTAAGCAGCCAGATCACCTACTAGAAGATGTATCCCTGATGACCATCCTGTGGAGACCCAGCCCAAAAGGAATTCTGAGAATCATCACCAACAACCCTGCTGAGAGATTCACACCCTCATTGGTGTTCCTGTGAGACACAGGACACACCTCTGGTTAGACAGCTTTTCCTAAACTGAAACGTCATGGGTTTACCAGTTGTCCTCCCACTTGCACCGAAAGTCTCTTAATCATAGAGTCCTGATACTTCTTTACTCATAAGTATAAACTTGATGCCTAGTATAGCGTCTGTCTGTCACATTTATACAAACAGGTGCTTAGTATAAATATCCTTCCTGTATGAGAAAAAAAAGTGAAAGTGTTAGTTGTTCGATCGTGTCTGACTCTTTTCAACCCCATGGACTATAGCCCACCATGCTCCTCTGTCCATGGGATTCTCCAGACCAGAGTACTGCAGTGGGTTGCCATGCCCTCCTCCAGCAGATCTTCCCAACCCAGGGATCAAACCCAGGTCTTCTGCATTACAAGCAGATTCTTTACCATCTAAGCCAGAGACAGAGAAGAAAATTCCTTATCTGGTTAAACATGGCATATTACACAAGGTTCTGTAGTTGATGTGAATATCCTTGCTAGAGGGTAATTTATGCAATTAAAGTAGAATGAGTTTAATACCCATAAACTACCCAGATGCTCTGATTTATCATCAAAGATAGAATTTATCATTGAGAAGTCATTTTGTGGAATTGGGCAGAGAACATTTCAAAGGATTTACATTTACTGCAAGTTGTGACTGTGTGTTTGGCACTTGATGAGCTTTTTATAAAAAGAAAAATGTTTCATATATGGGAGGAAATTTTATGAATCCATCCATATGAAATAGGTGGATGTATGTTGACAGTACAGATATTTATTTAGAAGCATTTTCAAAGTAGATATATTCCTCATCCTTTATTTTATCCTTGTTGCCTTTACCACTAGCTTACATCTAAATGAGAGACACTGCCAATCATTGCTACTGACCAGAGGGAAATATTTACCCAGGCTTATACCATCCTCCCAAAAAAGTACCGGCTGAACATACAATAGCGAGAAGCTGGGCAGCTTCTTACACACAAGGCTGGAGCATGAACAGAGGTCATGCAAGGGCACGTTGTTAACATGTTTTCTACCTACAAGAGAAACCTAGGAATAACAGCTATGGCTCCCCAGGTAATTTAATGTCCCTATTAGCTCCATTTTTCAATCCAATTTCACTCTCAGTTAACAGAGTTCCATGTTACATTGGGAGATGCTAGAAACTTTATGGATTATGTTCAAAGATCAGATCTTCTGCAGTATTACTAATACCACAAACTTGATCAACTCTTCTAGTTTAAGCCTTTGTGCTGCTTTCAATGATGCAAAGTGCTCGTTTGTAAGACAAGATGTTAATCTCCATCTCCTGGCATTTGATGTAAAGAGTTGATTTTAATGTGATGTTGGTTTATAATAATTGCTTTCGAAATTTGCTCTCTGATTTCATAATGCCAAAGACCAGAATAGCTCAATGGCTGCTTTCGCCAAAAATCTGTTTTTCTAAAAGCTTTCTCTTCAATTGCTTTCCAGTAAATATATTCCTGTGATCCGTTCTTATAATTTATCACAATATGCCTAGAATAGCAAGCTTTGTTCAACCCCTGACCAAGAGATTCTGCGTTTGCTGAAACTTCAGTTGCCATTTAAAACAGCACTTGTTGAAAAAGCTGAAATGTGCCAGCAACTAGCTTTCACATAGCTCCAGTCCAGGACACCTGCAAGTGACTCTAGTTCCTTTTCTTAGTATTTCTTAAACACCAAGAGATAGGGACTTTCCTGGTGGTCTAGTCGTTAAGACTTTGCCTTCCAATGCAGGGGATGCAGGTTTGATCCTTGGTCAGAAAGCTAAGATCCCACCTGTCTCATGGCCAAAAAGCCAAAATGTAAAACATAAGAAATATTGTAACAAATTTAATAAAGACTTTAGAAATGGTCCATATAAAAAAAATCTTAAACTCCCAAACCAAGAGATAACATATCTAAAAATACTTGAAACTAAGATGTCTTACATGGCTCAGATTTTCATTGTTCTATTAGCTTTTACATTTAGATCCTAAGTGATAGCATCATATTAATAGATCAGAAATTATTCATAGAGATTCTTAAACCACGATCCACCATATGTTACCTTTAAGATAAAGGACAAAGGCAATATTACTATTTTTCTTGATAAGGAGATGAAAATCAATGTCCAGAATGAGCAATAACATTCGTTCAATTTATTCATTCATTCATTCTCAAAACATTTTTAAATTATCTTCTAAGAGCACTATTCTGGGAATATAGTGATTAATTAAAGGCCTCACAGAGCTTAGAGTCTGACTGAGGAGTTCTTTCTTTTCACATTGATTGATTTCTACAAATGACTTTTTAACAGCCTCAGTGAGATATAATTAACATATGATATAGTTCACTCACTTATAGCATAGAATTCAAAGAATTTTAGCATATTCATGCAGTTGTACAAACCATTTTACCATAATCAATTTTTAGGGCATTTTCGTCACCCTCAAAAGAAACTGTATCCATTAGTAGTCATTTCCAATTTCCCTTCAGCCTTGATTGAGGAATTCTTAAGTTTCTATTATCTGTATTATTTTTTTTTGGGATAATACGATTAGCAGAAAGTTGGTGGCATTGAATATTGATATTTACAATGAAAATATTATGAAATATAAAGAGTTTCTAGGAAGCTGCCCTCAATTATTTCCCTCCATTTGCAAAGACAAGCTTATATCAACTGTTTAACTGTTGTCTGTTTTGAGTAAGATTTGCTCCCCGGAAGGGCATACCTGCTGCTTTCCTGTCCCTTTAGCCAAATGGACACCAAACCACAGTGGTGACAAGAAAGGCAGCATTATGTGAGCGGCGATGGAGCAGCAGGCTTGATTTCCCATTGAGAATGGCAGGACTCCCTTGTTCAGAACAGGGAAACCACTGCAAAACATAAACGTGGAGTTCTGGTTGCTGCCCTTCGTTTTCTCCTTTCTTCCCTCTTCATTTAGTTTTCTTTTACTCATTCATTCATTCCTTCAAAATATTTATGGAATGCCTAATAAGCTGTAGGAGACATTTGGACCGAGTTCTCCATTTGGATTTCTGAGGAAGAGTTTTTCTTCTCCCTTCCTTCACCCTCTTCTTTCTCTTAGGAGCTACCCTCTGATGATTTCCCTCTCTTATTTTGCTCTATGTTGGTCTTAACTGTAGTATCTCTTTTCATATCTTCCAAGCAGAAACACATACATGATTTGATGTGGTTTTGTAGACTGTCCAACTGAAGCACTGATGTTTAGTTTTAAGTGTCTCTGCTGAGTCATGATTCAGTGCCCTTTGGTTGGAAAAGGATCTCCACCTTATGGCCACTTTTCCCACTCAGTGTAGATTGCAATGCAGTGTTCACACACCCCAAATCACATCCTTGCCTACCCAATGGTGAACATTCCAGGAATCTACCCCACCTTTCAGCATCTAGGCTTCTTTTCCAAGCTGTGTGTGTGTGCGTGTGTGCATGTCCTCAGTAGCTCTGTCGAATCCAACTCTTTGTGACCCCATGGACCATAGCCCACCAGGCTCTTGTGTGCATGTAATTTCCCAGGCAAGAATACTGGAGTGTGTTGCCTTTTCCTACTCCAAGGGATCTTCCTGACCCAGGTATTGAACCCATGTCTCCTGCATTGGCAGGAGAATTCTTTACCACTGAGCCACTAGGGAAGCTCTGGATAAGTTTTCATGACCAGATATTCCACCTAGCAGGAAAAGAGGATTTGAGGTAGCATATTAGTCATATTGGTTAGGAAAATATAAAACTGTTTCAAGGGTTTATCTTGCTGAGATGAGACACTTCAATAAACTGGTTTTAAGTAAATAGGTTCCAATTTTCTTAGTACCTGACAGAGAAAACTTTTAGTTGTAAAATCTGAAAGGAGAAATAAAGCCTTAATGGAAATTCAGTCAATATTGACTGGATGTTGCAACTGGTACTTAATCAAATGTGTGTTAAGCTATACTGTGGTTCAGGCACCAGGCGGAGTGTTTGGTGTACAGAGATAAAAAGCGGAGGATCTCATAGAGCAATAAGTACATAATTCTGCTACAATTTGATGAGTTCTGTAACAGAGTAGTGAAAGGTTAGCCACATCTCTGATTTCATTATTGATATGGCTTCTGAAGCTCTAAGATGTCATTGTAGGCATGTTTTTCTGAAAATCCATTTGGTTTAATGGAGACTAAGGGAGAAGAGTTATAATTTTCTTCTAGGAACTATTTAAGCTACAATTAGTGAAGAATTATACCATCCATCCTTCAATTCTTTATGGTCTACTGATGTCATATTCTTTCTGCTACCCCATTCTCCTGATTTGAAGAAACCCTACTTCTCTGAGCCCCAGCTAAAATGCCAAAAGCATGAAGCCTGCCTTGATGGTGTCAGATTCAATTCATCCTGTGTTTTTCCTTTGCAGTATTTGTTTGTATCACTAGTTACTCCATTTGCCATAATCTATTATGGCTAGTCATACCTATGTGCGTAAGAAACCATATTTGCAACTCCTTATATTTTGCTAATGGGAAACACTACCATTTTGATTGATATTCAGTGGCTTTCAGTGGTTTCCCCAGGCTAATGACTCTGACTCACCGTGTACGAGTTCTGAATCAATTTGGAAATCCCCAAATTCAACTGGGAATCCTTAGAGCAGAGTCAGTGTTTAATCTCAAAGGTTTAGCTATGTTTACATTCTTGTTGTTTCATGGACGCCATGTATCACAGGACCCAGAGCAGAGACGCTGAGGTTGAATGGATCCTGTCCTGCCTGTTACCTCTTTAGACATTGGTCTCATTTCCTCAGAACTAGAATAGTGAGAAGAACAATGCCTACCTCAAAGGATTGTTGGGAGGACTGGGCAAGGCAGAGCTTATACCTTCTTAAAACAGTGCTGGGACACTGTAAGAGGTTATTAAGTAGTTGGTGTTGTTCAGTTGCTAAGTCGTGTCTGACTCCTTTGCAACCCCATGGACTGCAGCACACCAGGCTCCTCTGTCCTCCACTGTCTTCCAGAGTTTGCTCAAACTCATGTTGAGTTGCTGATGCTAACCATCTCCTCTGTCATCCCCTTTTCCTTTTGCCTTCCATCTTTCCCAGCATCAAGATACGAGTTTTTATAATTCCTTTTAATACTATGTATGATTTCCCCGCCTCTCTCATCCTCTGAAATTAGAAGGATTTCCAACTAAAGAAAGGAGAACTAGATTCACGGGTGTGGAAACTTGTGTTCCTGCCTTTCCCCCTACATCCCCAGTGCCCTTGACAGAGAAGGAAAATGGAAGCCACTAGGAGATGGCAAATCCTAGCCTACAGAGAGATAACTGTGTTCCTTAAAGAACACTGATCACTCCTGGCATTCTATTCTGAAAACACGAGCTTCATTCAAATTTTAGCCTACAATGGGAGCTGGGCTAATACTTGAAATCTACCTGTATATGTTTAACACCTTAAGACCATTTATCTTCAAGAAAATGAGTAGAAAGCTGTAGAATATGCATTTGTCTTTTCCAGAAATACATAACCAACCAAAATTCTTCTCCAAAGGCTGACAGTTTACATTACTGCGTCTCATGCTGTGCTTCATTTGACCCATAGGAAACCTGTAGAACAGGCAGGGTTGAGATTGTTAACCACCGGTTGTACAGGAAAAGTCAACCTCCAAAAGATGGCAATTTGCCCAAAAGCATGCAAGAAACAAATGGAAGATTGGGGAACATAATCCAGACTTTATAACCCAAGGATCTACCTATGAAATTCTAGTTCTTTTTCACTCTCCACCAACAGGCCTGCCCTGGGCAGTTCCTTTCTCTCTGAGGCTCTTTTCCCCATTTCCAGCCTCTCTCAAAGTTTGAGCAAATGTCAAGTATGTTTGAAAAGGCTTTGTCTTATTTGAGATGATTCTAAATTTAGTTGATCACTTATTGTTTAGGAGAACCTCAGATTAATGGACCTGGAGACAAGGCCAGTAGGGACCTCTCTGCTCAGAGCAGCTCCCGCTGAAGCTGTGGACCACCTGATGTTGGCAGGGACCTGGGGCCGCAGTAGGGGAGGAAGGGGAATCGTCTGGAAAATCAAAAAGCGGTTTCCCCAGCAGCTCTAAACAGACCTCTTGAACAACCCCCTCACATCTTTTAAAATTAAATGTTCAGCAGAACTTGAAACATTAGTAGATTAACGTGTCAATACATTTTCCACATCACTGCACAAAGCTAAGCTCTAAGAATAAAATGCATTCTTTAGGTATATTTTAACAGGTGAAAAAAATTGTAGGTAAAAGCAGAACCTCATAACTCTAAAAAGATCTATTTTGGAATTGAGTTTTAGCTTTTCATGGAACTCAGATCTGCGCTCTACAAAATTTCCTGACATCAGTGTTTTGAGCTGAGTTGTGTTGGCCCCAGTTCATATGTTGAGTTCCTAAATTCCAGTGCCTTAGAATACAGTTGTATTTGGAGGAAATTTCCTTAGAAAGGAAATAAAGTTAAAATGAGGCCCTTAGCTGCTGCTGCTGCTACTAAGTCACTTCAGTCATGTCCAACTCTGTGTGACCCCATCGATGGCAGCCCACCAGGCTCCCCTGTCCCTGGAATTCTCCAGGCAAGAACACTGGAGTGGGTTGCCATTTCCTTCTCCAAGGGTGGGTCCGAATTCAGTGTAAGTATTGTCATTATTGGGCTCTCCAGGTTGCATAAGTGGTAAAAATCCCACCTGCCAGTGCAGGAGACATAAGAGACATGGGTTCGATCCCTGGATCAGGAAGATCCCCTGGAGGAGGGCATGGCAACCCACTCCAGTATTCTTGCCTGGAGAATCCCAAGGACAGAGGAGCCTGGTGGGCTACAGTCCCTAGAGTCGCCAAGAGTCGGACACAACTGAAATGACTTAGTACATGCATGCACGTTGTCATTATTAAGAGGAGGAGATGAAACCAACACCCAGAGGGGAGAGAGTGTGAAGACAGAGGGAGAAGGTGGCCACCTACAAGCCAGGAGAGAGGCTCAGAAGCAAGCATCCCTGCTGACACCTTGATCTCGGCTTCCAGCCTCTTAGTGGAAGAAAATAAACTTCTGTCTTTTAAGCCCATGGTACTTCGTATGGCAGTCCTAGCAAACTAAGTTAACTAGTGAGCAGGGCTTAGGAGTTTGGCCACATCTTAAATTTTCAGTGAAGCGAAATGCTATCAGCAGTAGCGCTAACCTCGCTTGGGTGACAAAAACCACCATTTCTATTTTTGTGGGTAGAAATCCAGCATTTGTGTCCTGAAATGTGGAGTATCAGAGTGTATTGCAATATCTGCTCTTTCGTGCTTTGTGTTGGGTGGCGTGAGAAAGAAGCCGCTGGGGATCTGAATTTGCTTAAAGACCCCGTGAGCTGTGTGGACTTCCTGGATGTTTTCTCATTAGTAAAATGGGCTGATTACTGTGTTGTAAGATTGTTGTGAGAAATAAGTTAGTTAATGGCTGTGAAACTCTGCACCATGTAAAGGATAAGAGTTATAGAAATGAAACTGTTACATAATAACGTGAGTCATTATTTCACATGGACCCTTGAGTTGAATGAAGAAGCTCGGTTCCTCTTCAGCATGTGATTTAATCATTAGTATGGCTACTAAATTCCCTCATCTTTTCTTTGATTTTTTTTAAAAAATGAGGTTTAAGAAGATGAGGGAGGGAATTCCCAGGTGGGCCAGTGGTTAAGAATCTGCCTTCCAATGCAGGGGACCCAGGTTTGATCCCTGGTCGGGGGAGTAAGATCCTATATGCCGCGGGGCAATGAAGCCCACGCCCCACACCTACTGAGCCTGTGTGCTGCAACTAAGACATGATGCAGCCAAATAAAAATAAATAGATAAATATGAAAATAAGATGCTGAAAGGGTCCCCACAAAGGTGAGATAAATGGGCTTTACAGCCTCACTCTGGATGAGCTGGGATCCCAGCATCAGCATGGCCCGCAGCAGTCACTTCCATTTGCGTTCAGAGATTGATATATGAGTTTATAGCTCATTCCAGTGGCAAAGACTCAAAGAGCCTGGCAATTGGCCTCACAGTGACCTGTCTGTTTGTGTTCTATCATAATGAAGCCTCAGAAGTCATGGAGTTCTTCAATAGCGCTCCCTTCTCTTCCTCACCGCATGGTAGGGAAACATTTTAAAATAAGTTTATCAAAAAATATTTTAAAATGCAAAAGGACTCAACTTATACAAAAGTATGATCCCTTTTAAGGTACCCTTTCCCCTTAAATTCTCAAGAAATTATCTTTCTTGGGCTAAACTGAAAACTTCAGCTGGGCAGTTTCCCGCTCTCCGCATTCCTGATGTTTGGGGCTATATACTTGATTTGTTGTGGGGAAGGGGTGGCTGTCCTGTGCTTTGCAGGAGGTTTAGCAGTATCCCTAGCCTCTACCTACCAGGTGCCAACCGTGGCAAGTCCCCACCCCAATGTGTGACAGCCAAAAGTGTCTTCAGACATCACCGAATGTTCAGGGGAACACACTGCCTGTACCTGAGGACCTTTGGTCTAGATCGGGGGATGATGCTGGCGGGGTCTCAGAGAAGAACGTGAGAAGGCGATGCGCAGGCTGGGGCCCAGGTGAGAGCCCAGGCCATCTAACCTTCTGTCCCCCACACTCAGTCACCGCTGTCACTGTCCTTTATTGCCTTACTCCTGGACTCGTCACATTAAGGAGGCAAGAAAAATGGGGAGCACGGATGACTATAGCCTGGAGGGAGAGTGCCGACTTGGAAGAACTCTGTGAGAATGGGGGCCCCCGTGGGGAAGCCCAGTGTCTTAGAGAAGTAGGGGAATGATTTCCACCATGTCGTTGGCCTTTACGTGAAATCCCTGGAGCACTTCTTCCAGGTGAGTATTAACCTTCCCCACTTCATAGCACAATATTTACTGCTGCTCTTTGAAAGGCAATCAAACCAAACATGCTCTGGAGAGCATAGACTATTGCTATTGTTCAGTTGCTCAGTCGTGTCTGACTCTTTGTGACCCCATGGACTGCAGCACACCAGGCTTCCCTGTCCTTGACCATCTCCCAGAGCTTGCTCAGACTCATGTCCATTGAGTCGATGATGCGAGCCAAGCATCTCATCCTCTGTCATCCCCTTCTCCTCCTGCCTTCAATCTTTCCCAGCATCAGGGTCTTTTTCTAATGAGCCAGCTCTTTGCATCAGGTGGCCAAAGCGTCAGAGCTTTAGCTTCAGCATCAGTGCTTCCAGTAAGTATTCAGGGTTGATTTCCTTAGGATCCACTGGTTTGATCTTCTTGCTGTCCAAGGGATTCTCAAGAGTCTTCTCCAACACCACAGTTTGAAAGCATAGACTATTAGGACATCCTGACTATAGACCATCCAGCCACTTGCCTGCATTCACCAGTGAGCCCTAGGAGGGTCTATGGGACTTGTTTCCAGGCATCCAGATGACTGAACCAGGACCAGAACAAATCTCTCCCTTCCCTGGTCAGTGCTCTTTCCAACGTCTGCTGCTGCTTAAACCAGAGCCACACTTTCCCTCCAATTCAGAATATTGGGAGATACTCCAGTGCATACATCTTAATGAGGCTGCTTCTCTGTCATGTCTACATATGATGATTTTTGTATCTGATTTGGTTTTAAACTTCTCCGTGAAAAGTCCTACACTTGTATCAGGACTAAGTCGAGGCTGTAGGACAGGGGCGTGTGATTTTCTGTTATGCTCAGTGAAGGAAAGAAGACCAGGCTTATCAGACTGGGGCTCCCTTTGTTGCCCCATTGCTTGACGTGGTTGACAAGGTCTTCCCAGGTCTGACCGGGTCCGTTTTGCCATCTTGTCTCCATCTATCTTGTGCCTTTGTCCTTTTCATCCCCTCCAACTCCTTACCCCCTTCCCTCCATCAATCAAAGGAAAGGCTCCTTTCAAACACATTTCACATTGAATCTGCCCCTGGAGTATGTCCTTCCCACCTGATACCGACATACTGTTGTATTTTGAGTTTCTGTATTAGCGTTTCCCAAAGTGTGCTCTGTGGAGCACCAGGTCGGAGAGACGCTCTCTGATGTGGTGTGTGCCTTGATGTGAGTGTGCATGTCTGTCTGAAATCTCGCTCTCTCACAGAGTTCTATATGTGGTTGTGTAATAAAGGCTTTAAGCAGAGTTATGGCACAGAGGTGTCTTTGACTGCTTTAGCTTATCCTCTCTTAAACTTATGTACCATCCCTACTAGTTAGCATTCTCCAGAGGAAAAGAGTCATTAGGGCATGTATAGATGTACAAGAGGAGACATTATGGGAGTTGATTTAGGTGGATATGGTGGCTGAGAAATTCCGCCATGTGTCGTCTGCAAGTCAGAGAACCAAGAAGGCTGGTGGTATCACTCAACCCGAGTTAAAGATCTAAGAACTAGGGGAGCCAACGGTGTGGGCCAAGGAGGGTAGGTGGGGTGGCTCCAGGTCTAAGTCCTGGAGTCTGAAGGTCTGAGAACCAGGAACTCGTGTCTAGGAGAAGAAGGAGGTCCCAACTCAATAAGAGAGAGAGAACTTTCCCTCGCTCTACCCTTTAGTTCTCTTCAAGGCCTCCAGTGGATTGGACAATGCCCACGTTGGTCAGGAGGAAAGCAACACTTAGTCTATTGACTCAAATGCTAATCTTCGAGAAACATCCTGGCATATCCACCCAGCAATAAAGGTTCACTGGCTATCTGGGCATCTCCTAACCTAGTCCAGTTGACACATAATACTAACCAGCACAAGATTTTTTTAAAAATATAATACCTATTAGTATTAAAAAAAAAAACGTGTTTCTTAAAATCTCCATGGGAAACATCATTTTGTATCAATCAGTTCAGTTCAGTCGCTCAGGCATGTCTGACTCTTTGCAACTCCATGGACTGCAGCACACCAGGCCTCCCTGTCCATCACCAACTCCTGGAGTTTACTCAAACTGAGTGAGTGGGTGATGCCATCCAACCATCTCATCCTCTGTCATCCCCTTCCCCTCCCGCCTTCAATCCTTCCCAGCATCAGGATCTCTTCTAATGAGTCAGTTCTTCCCACCAGGTGGCCAAAGTATTGGAGTTTCAGCTTCAGCATCAGTCCTTCCAATGAATATTCAGGACTGATTGCCTTTAGGATGAACTGGTTGCATCTTCTTGCAGCCCAAGGGACTCTCAAGAGTCTTCTCCAATACCACAGTTCAAAAACGCGAAGAATTGATTTTATATCAATATGTGTTGTGAATACTTATTTGGGAATCACTTATTTTAATTAATGACATGCTGCTGTAGACATTTCTATTTTGACTAAATTGCATACTTTTAAGTGGTAAGATAGTCCAAGTAAAGCCCTGAGCACATAGCCTGGCACATAATAGGTTCTCAATTAACGTGAGCTATTATTAGTTTAAAAAAAAAAACAACCCACAGTTTTCTGTATCTCTATAATCCATTTTCCGCATCCTAAAATACATAAAACAGCGTGAAGAGGGGACGGCCCTGCAGGACACCTGGGTATGGGACTTCAGAAAGCACCTGGACAGAACAAAAATGAATATTTTACAGACAGTAAAACTTTCATTTTTCATGCAAGGACTGTTGACACATTATATATTAGAGCCTTGGAGGCGCTATGCTTGGAAAACATTTTAATTCAACTTTATTTAATAAAAGTTTTGCTAAAAATTACAGACCTCCTAGGTACGGGAGAATTGCTGCATTTTGGGCATTTGCCAAATTTTGAAGAGTGCTTATTATTTACACTGTGTGTGTGCAGCAGTTCCCGAAAAACATGGCCTAGCATACACGATGGACTAAAACGGCACACGTTTGTTCCTGAAAATTAACAAGAAAATCATTTTTGGCTGGTGAAAGCTTCTCAGTAGAGCAAACACCAGATTGGTAACAGAAATGGAAATTAAGGGATCTTTGATTTGACTCCTTTCAGCCTCTTTCTATCCCCTCCCCTTTCAGAGAACCAGGCAGACCAGCCATCCTGGGCCCTAAGGACACTGGGTTTTTGTGCTGAAATATTTGCATTTCCAAAAGCTTAGATGGACAGACCAATGATTAGTATGAAAGAATGACATTTTTGATGATGATATTTTTGACGTGTACAGGAGTGTGTGTGTTAGTCGCTCAGTCATGTCTGACTCTTCGCAACCCCCTGGATTATAGCCCTCCAGGTTCCTCTGTCCCTGGAATTCTCCAGACAAAAATACTAGACTGGATAGCCATTCCCTTCTCCAGGGGATCTTCCTGACCCAGGGATCGAACCCAGGTTTCCTGCGTTGTTGGCAGATTCTTTACCATCTGAGCCACCAGGAGAGGCGGTATTTAAAAGATGCCCTTTGGGTAAACTTAGAAAGCACTCCACTGCAGTGGTATTGACCACATATTGATGACTTGTCTGTGTACGATGTGTCTCCCTTTGGGTCACATAAGCTCTTTGAAAGTAGGCCCTGCTGATTCATCTTGATGTCATCCCCCTAACCAGTGTCTGGCACACAGAGATGCTGAATACCTGACTTGCAGTATAAACATATACACCGTGTATTCAATATGCCAGCAAATTTGGAAAACTCAGCAGTGGCCACAGGACTGGGGAAGGTCAGTTTTCATTCCAATCCCAAAGAAAGGCAATGCCAAAGAATGTTCAAACTATCGCACAATTGCACTCATCTCACATGCTAGTAAAGTAATGCTCAAAATTCTCCAAGCCAGACTTCAGCAATACATGAACCGTGAACTCCCTGATGTTCAAGCTGGTTTTCGAAAAGGCAGAGGAACCAGAGATCAAATTGCCAACATCCGCTGGATCATGGAAAAAGCAAGAGAGTTCCAGAAAAACATCTATTTCTGCTTTATTGACTATGCCAAAACCTTTGACTGTGTGGATCACAATCAACTGTGGAAAATTCTGAAAGAGATGGGAATACCAGACCACCTGACCTGCCTCTTGAGAAATCTGTATGCAGGTCAGGAAGCAACAGTTAGAACAGGACATGGAACAACAGACTGGTTCCAAATAGGAAAAGGAGTACATCAAGACTGTATATTGTCACCCTGCTTATTTAACTTCTATGCAGAGTACATCATGAGAAACGCTGGACTGGAAGAAACACAAGCTGGAATCAAGATTACCGGGAGAAATATCAATAACCTCAGATATGCAGATGACACCACCCTTATGGCAGAAAGTGAAGAGGAGCTAAAAAGCCTCTTGATGAAAGTGAAAGAGGAGAGCGAAAAACTTGGCTTAAAGCTCAACATTCAGAAAATGAAGATCATGGCATCCGGTCCCATCACTTCATGGGAAATAGACAGGGAAACAGTGGAAACAGTGTCAGACTTTATTTTTTTGGGCTCCAAAATCACTGCAGATGGTGATTGCAGCCATGAAATTAAAAGACGCTCACTCCTTGGAAGAAAAGTTATGACCAACCTAGATAGCATATTCAAAAGCAGAGACATTACTTTGCCGTCTGGTCAAGGCTATGGTTTTTCCAGTGATCATGTATGGATTTGAGAGTTGGACTGTGAAGAAGGCTGAGCGCTGAAGAATTGATGCTTTTGAACTGTGGTATTGGAGAAGACTCTTGAGAATCCCTTGGACTGCAAGGAGATCCAACCAGTCCATTCTGAAAGAGATCAACCCTGGGATTTCTTTGGAAGGAATGATGCTGAAGCTGAAACTCCAGTACTTTGGCCACCTCATGCGAAGAGTTGACTCATTGGAAAAGACTGTGATGCTGGGAGGGATTGGGGGCAGGAGGAGAAAGGGACGACCGAGGATGAGATGGCTGGATGGCATCACGGACTCGATGGACATGAGTCTGAGTGAACTCCGGGAGATGGTGATGGACAGGGAGGCCTGGCGTGCTGCGATTCATGGGGTCGCAAAGAGTCGGACACAACTGAGCGACTGAACTGAACTGAACTGATTCATAAGGCCTGACCCGCCATCCCAGCAAAGCCATGAATCTTAACTGGTCAAACACAGGGCAGAAGAAAATGTGACCTAAAGTTCAGAAGACCCAGATTTGAATCCTATCAGTTATTTGTGTATATATATATATAGTTGTTTGTCTATTTTATTCATATCTGCCAGTCTCAAGCTCCTAACTTATCCCTGCCCTATGGTGTCAGAGTTTAAACCACAGCCCGCTGGCAGAAGCTGAAATGGAACCAAGGATTGGTCATTAAGTTCCCATCAGTTCTTTGAACTTTGTTCTTTTCTCCCTGGCTACTGTTACTTGATGTGATAGTCTCCCTTGCCTTTTAGACAATTCATTTTCATTATATTGAATGAAGAATATTTCATATTCTTCATAAGTGAGTCAGAAAATTAAGACTGGTTTGAAAGAATGTTTTATTCTCTGTATCTGAAGCTCATGCTTTTGCTTGGTGAAGTTAAACATAGGCAGTCATTTGGAGGATTATTAGTGTTGTCCAGACAGCATGCTATGGCTGACGGAGCAGTGGCCTGGGAGGTAAGGCATTTAGAATTAAGTTACGATGCTGTCACTAAATAGATACACTGATGTAAATTGCATCACCTATTGGGCCTCCATCTTTTCACTTATAAAGATCTTGGAAAAGAGTGTTTTCTAGTGACAACACTTATTCCTCAATAATTGTGTCACAGAGGCAGTGTCTGGAGTAGCTGATGAATGAATTAGGGAATTAATGAAATATTGCTGAATCTGGGTTCTCTAGCAGAACTCACACATAGAAAAAGGGCCATCTTTCTTAATGTGCTAATGTGAAAATACTGTGACACCATGCTTATGATTATGTTAGAGATCATATGACTTTAGTGTTCATCTCATAAAATGCCTTAGGAACCACAGAAATCAACACTCACTTTCATTAGTTAAGTCTTTAAGGCCCTACCCACAGCTACTAGAATCAGTCTAAACCACCCTGCTTTTCATGCATATATATTGTGCATTACACTGTAAATGGTGAAAACACGAACAGGACAACACTCTTTCCCCCAGTGGCATTGATAGTCAATATGAAGTGACTTTGGACAAGCAACCAGGAAGAGTTTTATGACTCACAGGAACAAGACTTGCAGGATAAAAAAAATTCTTGAGTCATTGAATTCAATAATGTGCTTTGCTTATCAGAGTGCTGGATTAGACTTGCTGTTGTATGCCATACTCACCATTTTTTCCTTTGGCGTCTAAGTAGAACATTAGTGAAAAATAAATAGGAGTTATTTTGTGCGGGTGTTTTCTGGTTTGTTTCTTTCACTATAAATGGATTTCATTTCTCTTGTACTCAAATAAAATAATGTTAATATACTTCTCTAAACACTCTCCATCTTGGCAGGATTTCCTGTTTGAAAAATGCATTAGGGCAACCAAGAATTTTATTAATGCACCAATCATTCCTGGGGTGGTGTGGGGGCTCTACGTAGCTCTATGGAGAAGGGCTATCACTTCAACTGTTCAAAAGTATGAACACTCAGATTTTGGAGCATAAAGACATTCACAGCTATAACTGATCCACTGAAGGAAATTTCATATGTAGAAATTTGGGTCATAGAAATTAACATACTTTCAAAAGGAAACATTAGAATGGCCAACTAAAATTGGCTTAAATGCAATTAAGAAGGCTGAAGGCAGGGAAGTTCTAGAGCTGGTTAATCCAGAAGTTTAATGACATTCATTTGGGATCCAGATTTTCATCCTTTCACCCTGCCACCATGGGTGGATTGACGTCTACCCCCATGATGGCAAGATGGGGGGCAGAGATTCAGAAGGCGCCTGACAATGTCCGAAGCACACCCATCCCCAGCAGAACTTTGCACAGAGCTCCCCAGCCAGCACCGGGTCTCATGTTCATTCGTAGATGAGTCACTGACAAGTAATGATCCTGATTGCCTTCATTTAATCGGCATTCACATAGTAGCACTCTCAAGGGCTTCATCTCCTTCAGCGGCACGATTCATACTCCTACTCACAATACCTTGAACAAAATTGAGGTTCTTTTAGAACTGAAAGAAAAGGAGATAATGGCTGTTGACAACAAGATCATCTGTCATTCTTGTCAAATAACCGAACGAAATCCGGGAATGTTTATTTTTTGGAATCTTTGTGTCATATATTACTGGGAAATGACTTGCTTGTCATATGTTTTGTTGACTTAGACAGAGAGGCTCATTGTTAAAATGATTTAACTTTTCTGATTTAGATCATATTTTTAGAATTCTTTTTCCTTTTGTGTTTGTGTGATGTTTATTCAGATGAAAACTGTTTGAAGCACATGTACTTTTGATGTTTGTTACTTGAGCATTGAGCTGCGTAATATCAAGAATAGAGAACAAAATGTGCTGGGTTGAGAATCTCACTGACTTACTGATGAATGCCGAACTTAGGAACGCACGTGCCTTAGTTAGGGTGCTTAGGCGGGCAGAGAATAGTGGAAATGGAAATTGGTCTCATTCAACGTTGACTGTCCAGTGACCGTAAAAGGTAGTATTTATAATAATCTCACCTAGATGTTTTCAATGTGTGCTTCAAGAAATAATACAATTCTGAGGAGAGGCTTCTGAAATTCTGCTAACACTGGTTTTGAACTTAATTTCAAAGCATATCTTTAAAATTCATTGAAAACTATGGTAATTATCACACAAATGTGTCATATATACAGTTTTAATATGTTGAAGACCGTCAACTTGTGCTGTCAGTTAAATTATTTATTTCAGGGGAAAAATCCTTTAGTAAAAGACTTCAAGCATGACAACACATAATTGATTTTATTATAAGCTGTTATTAATGACAACAGTTGTCACTCTACACTAGCTCATTCTTTCTAATTTAGGCTTGCACATGTGCATAAAATGGCATAATTGCTACTACCATCTATGTTGTTGTTTTAGCCACTAAGTAGTGTCTTACTCTTTTGCGACCTCATAGACATAGCTCGCCAGTCTCCTCTGTCCATGGGATTCTCCAGGCAAGAATACTGGAGTGGGGTGCCATTTCCTTCTCCAGGGGATCTTCCTGACCCAGGGATCGAACCTGTGTCTCCTGCATTGGCAGGGGAGTTCTTTACCACTGAGCCACCACAGTAGCTGGAAGTCTGGCTTAACTGAATGCCGGCAAAGGCCTAGGCAGTGTGTGGTATAGCCTGTGCAAGTGCTATTAAATTATTATAACGTAGGACTGGGGGCAGGAGGAGAAGGGGACGACAGGGGATGAGGTGGCTGGATGGCATCACCGACTCGATGGACACAAGTCTGCGTGAACTCCGGGTGTTGGTGATGGACAGGGAGGCCTGGCGTGCTGCGATTCATGAGGTCGCAAAGAGTCGGACACGACTGAGCAACTGAACTGAACTGAACTGAACTGAGAGGGCTATGAGCATATTAAAGGTTTTGGGTATTTATCTTCTGGGTTTATGATGATGCATTTGCTTGCTAGGGCTTCTGTAAGAAAATAGCATAGATATAATCGTGGCATAAACGGGCTTCCCTGGTGGCTCTGTGGTTAAAAAAAACCTGCCTGTGATGCAAGGAAGAACCAAGTTTGATTCCTGGGTCGGGAAGATACCCTGGAGAAGGGAATGGCAGTCCACTCCAGTATTCTTGCTGGAGAATCCCATGAACAGAGGAACCTGGCGGGTTACAGTGGCTGGAATTGCAGACAGTCGGACATGACTGACCGATTAACACACACTTATGATGCAAGTGAAAGAGGCTGTGCAGGGGGGCAGCGGTCCTTCTATGGGAGCAGCTTGCCCTCTGCCCCATACCTCCAAAAACCATGATATGAAATCCCACAGGACAAAGCATCCAAAAGCATTTGGTGGAGGAAACCATCTTGGGGCTCAGATCTAGAGACAAGCTGCTTCAAAAAAAAAAAAAAAAAAAAAGGATACTTACTCAGTGTTCCATGGACGCCCATCAACGGGAGGATAATGTGGGTCGTGTTGTAATTGCCATTTCCTGTGGACCCGTCCAGGTTATGGGGATGAACCGTAGCGGAACCAGGAGGAAAGGAACAAAATCTGAAGCAAGACAGGAAACAGAAATTGAATACAAAAAACATTTTTGGAAGGTATCAGATTTGTAAAAATAGGCTTTTTTTTTCAAAGAGCAACATTAGAAAGGGCTAAGCTGAGCAATTCTATGAAACTCTAGAACTCCTTGTTTATAACTTTTAAAATTTGTGTCACAAGGAAATTTCAACAAAATGAAAGCAACCTGTATTTTAATACATTCTTGATGCTACCTGCAAAGTAGTGACCTGAAACATATGAGAGGAAAGATTAAGATGTAAAAGGCATATCCAATTCACGGAGGTGCTTTCACTCATCACAAAATCAAATCAGTATGCCATCACCACCTGACTACCTTTCTTTACCTTCAAAGCATAGCAGCAAACTTTGTTCTTGTTTTTATTTCCGGTAGAAGCACTGATTCTAGAAAAGCCCTCTCCCTTATTAACAAACAAACCTGAAAACAAATCAAGGGAGACATCACACCTTGCCATCATTATCGGTACTTGTCAAACATCCACAGTGACAAGATTAAGGAGTGTTTGCTTTTTCCGGAGAAGTTGGGTTATTTTTTTCTCTCTTTTTTCTTTAAGAGTAAAACAGCTGTTGAAGATGGAGAGATTCTGCAGGCATGACTCAAGCACATTCTTGTGTGAAGATAGCAACCAAATCATATCCTATTTTTACCCCGGTGCCTCATTAGCTAAGAAGAGATGCAATGTATATCTGATACTTGCAAGATTTAGGAGCGATGCAATGTATATCTGATAGCTACAAGATTTAGAATCAGTTTTAGGAACTGTATTGTGCTTGATGATTTCAGGAGAGAATTACTTCAAAATCCTAAATGTGGCTTGAAAGTGAAAGTCGCTCAGTCGTGTCCCACTTTTTGTGACCCCATGGACTATACAATCCATGGAATTCTCCAGGCCAGAATACTGGAGTGGGTAGCCTTTCCCTTCTCCAGGGGATCTTCCCAACCAGGGATTGAACCCAGGTTTCCCACATTGCAGGCAGATTCTTTACTGTCTGAGCCACTAGGGAAACTCAGGCAACTATGAATAACTATGAATAATAGTTTTGCCAACTTGTGACATTTTTACCATG
This sequence comes from Oryx dammah, assembly GCF_014754425.2. NCBI lineage: Eukaryota > Metazoa > Chordata > Mammalia > Artiodactyla > Bovidae > Oryx > Oryx dammah. The sequence goes on along the minus strand of NW_024070208.1, from coordinate 76,769,367 downwards.
TTGCTGTAGCAGTGTTTTTATGTTACCCTATTCTTTGATAGTCATTTAACTTCAATAGTTTTGCATATGTCTAAATTTTTATGAATCATTGATAGTTTGTATATTCCTTATGAATTCTTTTTTTTTTTTTTTTTTGGAGAGAAAAAGATAGGGAGAAAACATAACAAAACGGTCTATGGCAAAATGTGAGTATGTTTTGATTTTTTTTCCCTAGATTTAAGGAAAACATGCAATATCTACATATCTTAAATCAGTCTGATTCCAAATGTGCTATTTTGTCATTTTCAAGACCTTTTTTTTCCCCCTCAGAAAGTCTTCTTTGTGCCCTCTAGTGGTAGATGCACACAGTTTTTTTGCAATAAGTCAGGGAAAACTGACTTATTTTTCTTTCAGGGTATAATGATTCAGCATCTGCATAACTAAGTAATAGCGATGATCCACACACAGAGAAAAATCTCATGTGACTGAGTTTGATATATTTTCAAAATGCATCAAAGTTATATATGGGAAAAATAAATCCACCATTTATCTAGCTAGAGAAAGTTCTTAGATCACAAAAGTCTACTTCCTCATGATTTTTATGGTCCATTTGTCAGCAAATGCCGCGATTCTTTGAGAAGTAAGCACATTTTCCACAAATGCATTTTCTCTTTTTAGAATCCACTTTATGAAAACTCTTCTAAAATGCTGCATTAATCCATAACCTCTTTCTTCTTCTTCTTTTATTTTATTGATGAGTATCCTTAAAGAGCTGCACAAAAAAGGAAACTGTCTTGTTTAATGTGGCAAGAATTGACCCTGTTAGAAAATACCCACCAAGAACTAGATCCTGGCCTGATAGCTCCGCTGCACTTCTACTGGACCGATGCCTAGTTCTTCCTCCTCCTCCTGAAACTCCAATGCCTCCATTTGAAACATCCATTTTCTTATATGACCAAAGTCGATTGGTCCAGGAATGGACTCTTTTTATGCAAACCTAGCTGACTAGAATCCTCTCCTGGGTTTTTTGGCACCAGAACTTGAGAAAGAGGTTAAGTCTGTTTCTAGTATAGAAGGGCCTACCACATAGGGAAAATGTTGCTGACTGTGTTTATTGCTAGATTTCAGTACAGAAGATGAGTCAAAGACAGAAAAAAAAAAAAGTCTTGCTGACATTTCTGCTCCTGGTTTCTACTTGTACTGAGATCCAGCCATCTGCCTTCCCCATAACTCTGCATGTGGTTGTATTGTTCTGTTTTTTTTTTAATGTTGTTTAATCCATCCTTGGATTTTTGTAATACAATCAACTCTTATTTCACTTAGGTAAATCTGATTTTAAGTTTAGTTTCTATCACTTTTCACCAGAGTAATACGATAATGCTATAAGGTATACTGTCAATTTTTGTGTTCAAATTTTCTTATAACTTAATTTATACAGGGGACATTGAAAAGGAAATTGAGTTTCTGTGAAAGTGGCAGAAAATTGTGACCTTTTGCTTATTCACTATGGGGGTTTATCAAGTCTAGTTTCTACTCCATCACCCTTAATTAGAGGCAGTCTATCTCTTTTTAAAATTCATACTGTATTCCTACTTTTTCACTCTCCTTTACCAAGACTACATAATCCTAAATTACAGGCAGACTAGAGTTCATACATAGCAAAGTGTTACCTCTTCCAGGTAATTTTTTAGCCTTTTATTTCTTAGATAAAGGAAAGATAAAGTTTGAAGTACTTTTTGAAAACACATTATGTAAAGTATGGAAACTTATTAGTGAGCTGAGGCCATACTGCTTGATTTTGAAATGACCCAACACCCAACTTTGTGTCTAGTAAAGAGAAGAGCTCTGATAAGTTTTGGTGAACTATAGAGCAGTATTTATTGAGTATTACTTGCCAGATGCGGGGCAATCAGTTTATTTGTATTAAGCTTTAATTTTTGCAGTAACATTTCCAGGTCTCCATTAATACCTCCACTATAAATGAGCAATGTTGAAGAGTTTTCCCAGCTCTGGTTCCAGATATTTCTACCCTGTTTTCCTCCAAAGCACCAAGTGTGGCTGAGTGATCAGTTTAGACAGGTCTTGGGGAGTTTGACCTAAAGCTGTCACAATAAAGTTGATGTTGCTTTAAGACAGGTATATAATAAGATTTCTGTGAAAATTTCACTCCACTAAGTTAAAATGAGACAGTTACAATAGAGTGAAACCATTATGTGAATTAGATACTCTTGAAAGATAAGCCATGCTTACCAGATTTGAAAGATACTGATATGTGATGACTGTGCTATTCATTCCCCCAAATCAAGACATTTTTAGAGTGAAATGAGGCTATTATTAACTATTCCAGGACAGTAAACAAAAAATGGGATGTATACAGAAGTGAAGTGAAAGTCGCTCAGTCGTGTCCAACTCTTTGCGACCCCATGGACTATAGAGTCCATGGAATTCTCCAGGCCACGATACTGGAGTGGGTAGCCTTTCTCTTCTCCAGGGGATCTTCCCAACCCAGGGATGGAACCCAGGTCTCCCTCATTGCAGGTGGATTCTTTACCAGCTGAGCCACACATCACCCTACAAATTTGGGATGTTGACAGTCCATTACAAGTGGAGTTCACCAAACCTAAGTCCATTCATTCCCCCAAACTCACTCACTATTTAAAAATACTGGAGTCCAGTCTTATCCAGACACATCAAGCCTATGTACATCAACTTTGGTTGTGTATTATTTTTTATAATGAAGCAATCCATGATCTAGACAACTATATGGTGTCTCCAGATTTTCTTGCTCAAATAATTTTTTTGTTTATACAGAATATGTCTCTAGAGGATAAGATAGCAGTTAATTCACAAAAGCAGAAAGCACTATTTGGTCATCACTTTTGGAATTGGGCTTTCACTGGTGGCTCAGACAGTAAAGAATCTGCCTGCAATGCAGAAGACCCAAGTTTGATCCCTGAGTCTGGAAGATCCCCTGGAGAAGGAAATGGCAACCCACTCCAATATTCTTGCCTGGAGAATCCCATGGACAGAGAAGCCTGGCAGGCCACAGCCCATGGGGTCGCAAAGAGTTGGACATGACTGAGTGACTAATACTTTCACTTTTGGATTTTAGCCTTTGTCAGTTGTCTTGATTTAATTGACAAGAGAGATAGATGCCTGAGAAGAAGCTGCTTCAACATAAATGCATTGTGTATGCTGGAAAAATCAAGTTTATTGAAGAGCCCCAGACAGAGAGCAGGTGTCCGAGGAATGATTGTGTAGCTGGGTGAGTGCACAGTGAACCAGGGACACCACAAGACTGCCCCAAACTTTGCAAGGTTTGGAACTGACCTCATTGCCATTTCTAAAATATAATGGGCAGAGTAGCCATTTATAACAGGCAGAGTGGCCTAGTTTCAGACTCTTATCCTTCTGGCAAATTTTCTGGCCGTTTGCCTGAGAAATCTAACATCTCAGCTTTTATCCTCACCTCGATCAAGTGTCTAGGGCTGGTCCCTTAGCCAAGTATGGGAGGCAGGAAGGGAGTGGTTTGGAAGCATTAATTTACTTTTATATGGAATAAGCCAAATGCAAATGAGTTAATTAACAACCATGGAGAAGGACATGTTACTCTTTTTTTTTTACCCAGATTTTTCTTTTTTTGGCTAATGGGACAGAGTAAGTTTTTTTATTAGTATTGGTCATTGTTACTTTGGATTGTTTCATGTGGTCAAGCCTGTGGACTCACTTTGTCAATCTGAGCTCTTTTTTTCTCAAAATTTATTTATTTCATCTGTGGGCTGCTTTATAGCTAGGCTTGCTGCCTATGTTGATCCTAGGAAAACTAATTCTTCCAGCAGGACCATTCTGGTTGCTATAGTGCTTTTTGCAATTAAAGCTTTTTGAATAAGACGACCCATTTTCAAAGCAAGGCTGTGGGTGTATTGGAGCTGATTATTTTCTACAGATTTTGTTGTTGTTAATATGGGAGGCAGATTAGTACAACAGCCACAAGCTCAAACTTGTAATGAAACTACCTGAGTTCAGCCTTCAGCTCTTAGTGTGACCTTGGACCTGTTATTTGAACTTTCTGTGCCTCAATTTTCTCATCTGTAAAATAGGGATAATAATGATAATAACTGGAGTAGGAAATGGCAACCAACTCCACTATTCTTGCATGGAAAATTCCATGGACAGAGGAACCTGGTAGGCTACAGTCCACGGAGTTGTAAAGAGCTGGACATGACTGAGCGACTGAGCACAATAATGGTAATAATAGTATCTACTTCCTAGGGTTGCTGGGAGCATTGCATAACCTACAGTGATTAATGTAGTATTTGAAGTCTGAGAAATACCAGTTACTAGCATTTGCATTCCAGATATGAATAATATTTTTATTAGGATGCAAAATACTATAAAGTGTTTAAGTTTAAAAACTATCATTGGATAAAAAGTTCTGGGTCATATTATGATATATTTCACTTTTGAGATCTTGGTTCTTTTGGAGAACACAATTCTCCAAAGCAAATGCATTAACACATGTAAAATAAGAGAAAAGAATTACAACCAAAGTCTTATTTAAAGATCCCCTGGAATTGAGGTTTGAAACCCACATGTAGGAAAGTACTATTTACAGGCAGTTTTCCAAATATCATAGACTCTGTTATAGAGCTGCCCTCCAGAGTCCAAGTATTTTATTCATTTTTAACTCTTCCATGGTACTTGTAATAAGAACAGCCGGTTAAAGGAATTCTAAAGAAAATTCAGAATATAGCTCAAAAAAAGTTTCCATGTTATTGCTTTCTTGCAATGCAGTACTTGTCCATATAGCATGTAGAACAAAATGTTGTTGAGCTTTTTCACTGTGCAAGTGGACTTCATTTTATTTTACTTTTAAAACTTTTATTTATTTTTTGGCCGCATCTTGAAGCATGCAGGATCTTAGTTCCCTGACCAGGGATTGAACACGTGCCCGTTGCAGTGGAAGCACAGTCTTAACCCCTGGGCTGCCAGGGAAGTCCCTGGACTTCCTGTTAGATATAACTTGACAACAGATCTCAGTTGGGTCAGATGAAAGCAAAGATTCTAAGAAGAGACAATTGTCACATTTTTCTAGTGTGCATGGAAGCAGTTTCTAGGAATTTTCTTCCATGATTTTCTCATTCAGAGACACTTGACCTGAGGGTACACTGAAGAGGTTTGAGTTGAATTTAATATGTCCAGGAGACATTCGTGCCAACAGAGATTTTTTTCTTTCATTTAATGTTAAAATTCTTAAGCAACTTTGTAAAAAGGTAATACAAAGCATTAATTTTGAGTCCCTCCATCTCAGATGCCGTTTCCATCATTAGGAAGGAGCATTCATGACTTCATGTTGCCGAGTTTCAGCATGGCGCCTCCAACAGCCACTATCGATTAGCCCAACTTGTCATTGGAGAGGAAACTTCTTTGCTGGGTTACGCTGTGACTGGGTTTCCACAACTGCTACACAAATGATGAAGACTAGTAACTCTGACATATGCAAAGGCATAAGTCCTAAGACAGGTTAGATAATACTTGAGGCCCATAATTACTTTAATTATGGAGTTCCATGGGAGTATATTGGAGAAGGAAATGGCAACCCACTCCAGTACTCTTGCCTGGAGAATCCCATGGACGGAGGAGCCTGGCGGGCTATAGTCTATAGGGTCGCACAGGGTCGGACACGAATGAGCCATACACCTGTGTCAATGCGTGTGCGCTTAATCACTCAGTCGTGTCCAACTGTTTGTGACCACTTGGACTGTACTCCGGCCAGGCTCTTCTGTCCGTGGGATTTTCCTAGCAAGAATACAGGAGTGGGTTGCCATTTCCTCCTCCAGAGCCTCTGCCTGTGAGAAGATTTCCACCCACTGGACCTGATGACCGGAGGTGGCAGACACATGCTCTGTCACTCTCTGAGCATGCTCAGGAAAATCTCACAGCAGGACTTCCTGATAATGCAAAGCACCTACATTTTTTGGATGAGATGTTTGTTTTCCTGCAGACACTGCTGTGTCTTAGTTGTCTGTGTTTGATACTCAAGGTCTAGCCTGGTGCCTTGTTCAGGACCTACAGACAATACATGTGCTTAAATGTAATAAACACCGCATCAGGAGAGGAAAGATGACAACATAAATGAAATTTGTGTTCAAACCAAAATTTTTGGTTTTGTTTTTTGACACTTCAGACATTTGCTTACTACATGTGTGTTTCAGAAAGAGATCGAGGAAAGCAGAGTGTATGTTTTCCCATAGTAGATAGTAAGGAAACATGTAAACAGTCCATTCCCCTGTATGTGGGCAAGGCTGGCTTATGCTAGTGATGTGGGTATGAACCTCCTCCTGCTGAAACCAGAGGCTGATGCTGCTAAATGACAGAAGTTAAAAACATTGCTTCTAATGAGTCCAAATGAGACTGTTAACTAATTAATCCTGCTGCATTTATGTCAATTGGCAGCTAATAATTAGTAGATTAAAGATGGTGGGACTGTTTTAACTAGATTCTCAGTCTAGAGAATCATGATATATAGATTAGCATGAATGTTCTTCTCCTTCTTTGCGAAATTCTATCTTCTCAATTCCTTTTTATATATAACTTTCTTGAGTGAGTGAAGTCGCTCAGTCGTGTCCAACTCTTAGTTTATATATTATTCTCTACACTAGTCTTTTATTATATATTTAATCTTCTAGAGTATATGTGAGTACATATATATTCCCATAATATATATATTTCATATGCACACAAGGATACATATATACAAATATTATAGAAAATTGATTGGCACGATCTAAATTATAGTCCATTTAATAAGACTTTCGTAAAAGTGATTATTATGCCTTAAAGTATAAACAACAATATATATGTACATATGCACACACATACATGTATATATTTCTATACAAATTTGTTTCATTAGGAGAAGCAATCCCAAACTAGTCATATTATTCTAAATCTTGTATAGTAACTATGAATAAAGAACTATTTGGAATGGTTTGTCAGATTAAAAGCACTACAGACATAGAAGCACAAATAAAACTAATTATTTTAAAATCACCTTCCATTAAAATATTATAGTGCTGCACTAGTGGGAAATTGTTGATGAAAAATAACTGTGTCGAGGGTGTAAAATAATGGCCAGTGATTCATTTCAATGTAATTGTAGGAGATGGGATCGAAAGGCCTTCTGTTTGGATGGTTTTGATAGCAGATGTTTCAGAGCTCCCTGCTGGCTGTGTTTTCAGGGATAAATGCAACTGCTCAAATGGAAATGTATTTAGGTCAACAAAACACCTGAAAGTCTTTTTAACAGTCCTCCCAAATGCTTCATCGGTCACTTTTAGATTTAAATAAAGGGTAAGTAATGTGATCTGTAGCCCAAAATAAACCCTCTTAGACAGGAAACTACTTATGGCTTTTAAATAATGAACTCCTAGAATCTGTGCATTGATGTCTGTCTGTCTGTCATCTGCTTATTTAACTGGGACCTCGGATTGAAATAATCACGCCTGGACTTTTACATCTGTATGTGAAAAAACTGTCTTAGCAAGGTCCTTCCTCTATCCATTTCTCTACCTATCTAATGTATCATCATCTGTCACAGGCATCTATGTATAATCTGTCCAATTTATCTAATCTGCTTACTGTTATTTTTCTCCTAGTATATACACTGCTAAGTCACGTCAGTCCTGTCCGACTCTGTGCGACCCCATAAAACGTCCTTAAATACACCAGTATGTAGTGTTTGTGTGTTTATGTTTTAAATTTACAAGACTAGTTATTGTCCGATAGATTTTTGGCTTTTGCGTGTTATGTGGTTTATGTCTTGCCATGTTGTGTCTCTCTTCTGAGTACTATTCTAAAATGGACTTCCAGTATATTCTACTATTCAGCCCCTACTATTGTAATGATTTTGAGAATAGGACCCTGGGGTCGAATTCCAACTCCTCATTGTCAGATAAAAGGTCAGGGAAAGCATTTTCATCTGTGTCCCTGATGAGATTTTTGAGAATATCTCTGGGATATATATTTAGGAGGGAGCTTGCTGTGTCTTAAGGCAAACAAATTCTTATTTTCACAAATCCTGCCAGTCTGAATCCTGAATGGCTACACCATGTTATGTCCACACATACATATGAGTTCTTGACTTCTGATAGCTTTACTAACAGTTGATAACATCAGTGTTTCCAAATTCTATCATTTTGATGGATCTCATGTGTTGTTTCATTACTTTCCATTGCTATAAATTGTGTTTCTGTGATTACTAGTGAGCTTGAGCATTTGTGGCTCAGACGGTAAAGCGTCTGTCTACAATGCGGGAGACCCGGGTTCGAGCCCTGGGTTGGGAAGATCCCCTGGAGAAGGAAATGGCAATCCATTCCAGTACTGTTGCCTGGAAAATCCCATGGACAGAGGAGCCTGGTAGGCTACAGTCTATGGGGTCGCAAAGAGTCGGACACGACTGAGCGACTTCACTTTCACTCAGTACCGGGAGAAATACAAGATGTGGGATGTAATTTAACTGAGCTTACAACATGTTTGAAGATCATAAACATAATGTAATAACGAAGTAGCGATCTATGGCCTTAAATACTATAGGACTTTGGAGAATGAGATTAATCTGTGTTGTAATGTTTGAGGCTTCCTGTAGAAAGTGGGATCTAGATATTACAGTGGTTTTGAGATTACAGGCCAGGTGAGTGAGGTCGAGAGGGTGAGAGTGAGTTGAGCATATGTCTGGGAAGGTGAGGGGACCAGACTGGAATGGTGAAAATGAAACATCTCTTGCATTCCACTGAAATGCCTTCTTCTGATTAATCAGGGGATTGCGATCCTGGCTAATAATGAAAGTTGGATAGAAATGTCCTAATTTTATTTATTAAACACTTTGTGGGTGGAAAGACTCAGAGGAACAAAATCTCAGTCCATTCTCAAGGAGCTTCGGTCTTGGGAGGAGATGGTCTGGCAGACAGTGGTGGGGACAAGGCAGGCAGGCAGGAGGGGTCAGACCAGCCTTCCCAGAGGAAGGGAGGTCAGCGAATTAGCAAAGTAAAGAGGACAGGGGGAGAGAGGGTGTGAGGAAAGAACATGCTTGAGGCAGAAGTGACAGCAGGAACCAGAGCCTGCACTTCAGGGACTGACGCTCGTGGTGTAGCTAGAGCAGAAAGTTCAAGGGTCGTTCACTTAGCTTAGTTGCACCGTTGTGTTCAACTCTTTTGCAACCCCGTGGACCACAGCCTTCCAGGCTCCTCTGTCCATGGGATTTCCAAAGCAAGAATACTACACTGAGTTGCCATTTTCTTCTCCAGAGGATCTTCCTGAAGCAGGGATGGAACCCTCATCTCCTGCACTGCAGGCTCATTCTTTACCATCTGACCCACTTGGGAAGCCCAAAGTACAGGTTAGGGGGTCAAAAAAGGAAAGGGGTAGAAATGCCTGGAGATCAGGCAGTGAAAGGAATGCAATAGCTCACTAAGGCGTTTGGAATTGATCTTCAACAGAGCAGTGAATGAAGAGGGAGTGTCTAGCGGTAAGCCACAGGCATGTGACAAGAGTGGGGACAGGTTGTAAAATCAGGTTCTGGAGACTTTACTGTAAAATATGAAGTAGGCAGTCCAGCAGCAGTGAGGAATCTTGCATGAGAGACAGTCCCAAATAATCCCAGAGAGAAGAGTGGGTGTGATATAAAGATACGAAGTGGATACTTCAGACAGATGTGTCGGGATAAAAGAAAAGAAAGTGCATCTATCCGTTTCCCTAATTCAGTTAACACTCTTACGACTAATGCTTTGGATTCCTTGCTTCATTATTTATTGGTTTAAGGGTTTTTCTCTTGCTCTTCAACGGAGAGCAGTTCCTCTGCCATTTCATTTTGCTCAACTTTGTAAGGCGAGTGCAGAGAAAAAGAGAGCGAGCCAGGCAGTCAGGAAAGAAAAGGAAATTTATTACAGGGAAAAGAGAGGCTGACTGGCCCTTAAGGAGAACCAGCGTTCTCCCTTTCTGACAGAGTCCTTCTTATACCCCGCCAAAGAAAAATTTGCTGGAGGGATTGTCACGTAGCCCGAGGGTGGTCTTGCAGCTTTGAGAAGATAGGGCCAGTGAGATAACAGGATGTCATTTGGGCAATTTGGTCAATCTCACAGATCACTGTGATTTTATTCTTTGTTTGCAGGGTCAACATAGCAAGCCACCTTATCAATGAGACGCCATGTGGGTCCTATCAAACTTTATCTGCCTTCCTGAGTTTTGCAACATTCCCTGTTGCAATCTTGAAGGTGTGTCCTTATACAGGAGCATTCCTCCGCAGACTACCTGTGCCCCGTGTCTTTGCGGGAGGGCTGGATTTGATGCGGACCCCAGTCACATCTTTCTTAAGGATATGCTGGCCACGATCATCTTGGTAGGACGTGGGGCTACAGATGGAGGGGCTAGAACTGCAGCCAGTGTGAGGTGGGGTCTCCCCTCTGTTCAAGAGCCATCCCTGCTCTGCCGGGGCAGAGTCTGTCCCAAGTTGCTGGAGCAGAAGCCCGTAGGGTCAGGACTGAGCTGACCCCATTTCCCTTAAGTGCGTGCTTTCCCTGTCCCAACACTGGGATGCTTCCCCCGGAGTGGGGGCCGGGGGTGGTGGTGAAGCAAAGGGGGCCTTTGCTCGTGTCAGCTGCAGACAGAGGTTTGAGCTGTCTCCTCCGCCCTGCCTGTGAGGTGCCAGCAATCGCGACCCTCTCTCATGGGACACAATCTCAGGTCCAAGTCTCCTTGTCCCTCAGAGCTGGTCACTGCCCACCCCCCTGCAAGCCTCTGCATCTTCTGCCCTGCTGTGGAGCAGCTGGGGCCACGTGGGCTCTTGGCTCTGTGGATGGTGGGGGCTGACTGCCGTCAGGGTTCTGGACTTTCCTGGCGTGCTCCTTGCGTAAGTGTCAGTGGTGGCCGCTTCTGCCCCACCCAGATGCCACTCCAGCTTTCCCCAGATCCCCTTGTAGTCCCAGCCACCCCCCAGCCAGCCCGGGGACTCATCTTCTCTGTAGGATCCCAGGACTGGGATACCCCAACTGCGGCTGGAACTGCTCGCTCCCCAGGGTGGGTCTCTGCCCAGGTAACCTTCCTTTCCCTCTGATTCCTCTCCCAGGACCATAGATTGGGACCTGATGGATTTTCCTCCCCTCCTCCCTGACTACTTGTGGATCTTGTTTAAAGCCTCGGGTGTTCAGGAGTCTTTCTGCCAGTCTCCAGTTCCTTTTCAGTGAGAACAGCCCCACATGCAGATATATTTTTGATGTGCTCACGGAGGGGAGTGAATTCTGAGTTCTCCTACCGTGCCATCTTGATCAGTTTCCTAGAGGTTTTATATTAACCTGTTTCACCTTCCATGCTACGACATCAGGTTGTTGAAAAGGAAAATTAGACTATAAATATTTATTGAAATACTGTTACATGTATTAAACTATACTATACTATGCAAAATCTGTTCTACAAAGCAGTTCAGATCCATTTTATAATTTTCTGTCCTAGAAAGTAAGACTAAACAAGAAAATAGTCTTTCAAATGTTTATTGCCTGCACTGGGGCTTCCCAGACAGCACGAGCGGCAAAGAATCTGCCTGCCAATGCAGGAGACTCAAGAGACGTGGGTTCGATCCCTGTGTTGGGACAAACTCCTGGAGAAAGGCACGGCAACCCACTCTAGCTTTCTGGCCTGAAAAGTCCCATGGACAGAAGAGCCTGGGAGGCTACACCTGTGGGGTCTCAAAGAGTTGGACACAACTGAGAGTGCGCACATGCATGGGAGCGCACGCGCGCGCGCGCACACACACACACACACACACACACACACACACACACACACACAGCCTTTATTGGGTAAAAGGGCCAGCTTTTTCGTCCTGACATCCAGCAGTCTTCTGGAGAGAAGACTCACAAAGCCAAAATGGCTAGTGTCCATTGGCTGATGGATACACACAGGCATCAACAGTTACCACGCACCAGCATTTTCTTTCTATTTCTACTAATTAGAGGACTAGTTTTCACACATCTGTAAATAAAGTGCTTTATTACTCTTTATTACTCTTTGATTATAAATATTAATGCATAGCAGAATGTTGACAATGACTATCTGTAGGTTGAGGAATTATGAATGTTTTTTTTAATAGTTTTCCAAGTTTTCTAATATTTTTTTACTAGGAATATAAATTATTTTTGTAATTTAAATACACACATAATTAGAAAAGTCAATAAAGCTTTCCAATTAGGCAAAAAAAAAAAAAAGCCTAATTGGCTAATCAATTGGAGAACTAATTTGACAACCTTAGCAAAATAAGTTATTATTAAGAATAAAATTTCTAGGTTTCTGTTAGTAACAAAGTGGGGTTAGTTTGATCAAGTTTATGCATGAAACGATATCTGAGGGCTTAGTTTACCAAAAGAAGGAGTCAACAGTTTAATTTTTTTAAGTGATAAAACAGTAGTAATATCTTGTGGAAATACATGATTATTATATTCTGTTTTGTATTATGGGAATTTCATGTAGTTTGCTGAACTTTATAAACTCAACCTGGAGAAACTGAAGCATGTTCTAAATACTGAAGTAATAAAATAGTATTTCTAAGAGCAAAGGGTAAAAGAATGATTATTTTTGAGTATGAAGGAAAAAGAGGCTAAAAATAACATTGTTATTTACCACCATAAGCTTTAAAACCACTTTTAACTGGAGGATAACTGCTTTACAATATTGTGCTAGTTTCTGCCATTCATCAACATCAGCATAGTTACGCATACATCCCCTCTCTCTTGACCTTCCCTTGGTTGCTGAAGAATTTTTGTTTTCTCTTAAAAACACAGAAAATGGAGCAAAAACAAACGGGCTCGAGAGAAAGCTAGCGATGGTAGAAAACGATAAAAAGAAAAATACTGGAAATCTCAAATTGGTAAACGCAAGATATGAGCTAGCTCTCCAGCTCATGTAAGAGAAGAGGGAAAAAAAAAAAAATCTTTCCAGAGAATTAAACAGATGACTGCTACAAAATGTTTCTAGATCTGATTCCCTGCTGGTGTATTCTAAGCATAAGAGGAATTCTGCTTTCCCTTTTGTTTTAAATCTCTAACTTCATCAAGTGCAAAAAAAAAAAGCTATTAGTATAGAAAGTTGGCCTTTTCTTCTCTAACTTAATAGCTAGATGTTCCATAATCTTACTTTTTCTGTAACACAACCGCAATATGGCAACACTCAACATTCCTCCTTTCTAGAGAGTAAAATTATCTCCATTTTGGTGGTCAAAATTAATGTCCTTTAAAAAAAGAAAACCATTTTCCCTTCTATAAATTGCATTTTCCTATACTATCTTTTTCCCAGATCTACACTTCATAGTCCACAGTCATTTTTCCAGGTTTCTGCTAGCAACCTAGTTAGTACTTTCAAATGGGACCGATTTTTAATTTTTAGTGATTTTTAATTAATATTGCTGTCTATTCTTCTGTCCCTTTATAACACATGCCTTGTTCCCTAGAACTTATCTGAGGCCAAGTAGTTCTATCTCTTGTCATTTTCATATCGCCATTCTTTCTTATTCCTGCCCCAATGCTCATCCTGGATTGTGCAGAATATGGCTGGAGGGTGTCTTTTGTTTTAATCACTCAACTGTGTCTGTTCAGTTCAGTTCAGTCACTCAGTCGTGTCCGACTCCTTGTGACCCCATGAATCTCAGCACACCAGGCCTCCCTATCCATCACCAACTCCCGGAGTTCACTCAGACTCGCGTCCATCGAGTCAGTGATGTCATCCAGCCATCTCATCCTCTGTCATCCCCTTCTTCTCCTGCCCCCAATCCCTCCCAGCATCAAAGTCTTTTCCAATGAGTCAACTCTTCGCATGAGGTGGCCAAAGTACTGGAGTTTCAGCTTTAGCATCATTCCTTCCAAAGAAATCCCAGGGCTGATCTCCTTCAGAATGGACTGGTTGGATCTCCTTGCAGTCCAAGGGACTCTCAAGAGTCTTCTCCAACACCACAGTTCAAAAGCATCAATTTTTTGGTGCTCAGCCTTCTTCACAGTCCAACTCTCACATCCATACATGACTACTGGAAAAACCATAGCCTAGACTAGACGGACCTTAGTTGGCAAAGTAATATCTCTGCTTTTCAAATGCTATCTAGGTTGGTCATAACTTTTCTTCCAAGGAGTAAGCGTCTTTTAATTTCATGGCTGCAATCACCATCTGCAGTGATTTTGGAGCCTCCCCCAAAAAAGTCTGACACTGTTTCCACTGTTTCTCCATCTATTTCCCATGGAGTGATGGGACCAGATGCCATGATCTTCACTTTCTGAATGTTGAGCTTTAAGCCAACTTTTTTACTCTCCTCTTTTAGTTTCATCAAGAGGCTTTTCAGTTCCTCTTCAGTTTCTGCCATAAGGGTGGTGTCATCTGCATATCTGAGGTTATTGATATTTCTCCCGGCAATCTTGATTCCAGCTTGTGCTTCTTCCAGCCCAGTGTTTTTCATGATGTACTCTGCATAGAAGTTAAATAAGCAGGGTGACAATATACAGCCTTGACGTACTCCTTTTCCTATTTGGAACCAGTCTGTTGTTCCATGTCCACTTCTAACTGTTACTTCCTGACCTGCATACAGATTTCTCAAGAGGCAGGTCAGGTGGTCTGGTATTCCCATCTCTTTCAGAATTTTCCACAGTTGATTGTGATCCACACAGTCAAAGGCTTTGGCATAGTCAATAAAGCAGAAATAGATGTTTTTCTGGAACTCTCTTGCTTTTTCCATGATCCAGCAGATGTTGGCAATTTGATCTCTGGTTCCTCTGCCTTTTCGAAAACCAGCTTGAACATAAGGAAGTTCACGGTTCATGTATTGCTGAAGCCTGGCTTGGAGAATTTTGAGCATTACTTTACTAGCGTGTGAGATGAGTGCAATTGTGCAGTAGTTTGAACATTCTTTGGCATTGCCTTTCTTTGGGATTGGAATGAAAACTGACCTTCCCCAGTCCTGTGGCCACTGCTGAGTTTTCCAATTTTGCTGGCATATTGACTACAGCACTTTGACAGCATCATCTTTCAGGATTTGAAATAGCTCAACTGGAATTCCATTACCTCCACTAGCTTTGTTCATAGTGATGCTTTCTAAGGCCCACTTTACTTAACATTCCAAGATGTCTGGTTCTAGATGAGTGATCACACCATCGTGAAGATCCTTTTTGTACAGTTCTGTGTATTCTTGCCATCTCTTCTTAATATCTTCTGCTTCTGTTAGGTCCATACCTTTTCTGTCCTTTATCGAGCCTATCTTTGCATGAAACATTCCCTTAATATCTCTAATTTTCTTGAAGAGATCTTTAGTCTTTCCCATTCTATTGTTTTCCTCTATTTCTTTGCATTGATCGCTGAAGAAGGCTTTCTTATCTCTTCTTGCTATTCTTTGGAACTCTGCGTTCAGATGCTTATATCTTTCCTTTTCTCCTTTGCTTTTCACTTCTCTTCTTTTCACAGCTATTTGTAAGGCTTCCCCAGACAGCCATTTTGCTTTTTTGCATTTCTTTTCCACAGAGATGGTCTTGATCCCTGTCTCCTGTACAATGTCACGAACCTCATTCCATAGTTCATCAGGCACTCTATCTATCAGATCTAGGCCCTTCTATTGGTCTATTGGTCACTTCCACTGTATAATCATAAGGGATTTGATTTAGGTCATACCTGAATGGTCTAGTTGTTTTCCCTGCTTTCTTCAATTTAAGTCTGAATTTGGTAATAAGGAGTTCATGATCTGAGCCACAGTCTGCTCCTGGTCTTGTTTTTGTTGACTGTACAGAGCTTCTCCATCTTTTGCTGCAGAGAATATAATCAATCTGATTTCGGTGTTGACCATCTGGTGATGTCCATGTGTAGAGTCTTCTCTTGTGTTGTTGGAAGAGGGTGTTTGCTATGACCAGTGCATTTTCTTGGCAAAACTCTATTAGTCTTTGCCCTGCCTCATTCCGTATTCCAAAGCCAAATTTGCCTGTTACTCCAGGTGTTTCTTGACTTCCTACTTTTGCATTCCAGTCCCCTATAATGAAAAGGACATCTTTTTTGGGTGTTAGTTTTAAAAGGTCTTGTAGGTCTTCATAGAACCATTCAACTTCAGCTTCTTCAGCGTTACTGGTTGGGGCATAGGCTTGGATAACTGTGATACTGAATGGTTTGCCTTGGAGACGAACAGAGATCATTCTGTCATTTTTGAGATTGCATCCAAGTACTGCATTTCAGACTCTTCTGTTGACCACGATGGCTACTCCATTTCTTCTGAGGGATTCCTGCCCACAGTAGTAGATATAATGGTCATCTGAGTTAAATTCACCCATTCCAGTCCATTTTAGTTTACTGATTCCTAGAATGTTGATGTTCACTCTTGCCATCTCCTTTTTGACCACTTCCAATTTGCCTTGATTCATAGACCTGACATTCCAGGTTCCTATGCAATATTGCTCTTTACAGCATTGGACCTTGCTTCTATCACCAGTCACATCCACAGCTGGGTATTGTTTTTGCTTTGGCTCTGTCCCTTCATTCTTTCTGGATTTATTTCTCCACTGACCTCCAGTAGCATATTGGGCACCTACTGACCTGGGGAGTATCTCTTTCAATATCCTATCATTTTGCCTTATTTTACTGTTCATGGGGTTCTCGAGGCAAGAATACTGAAGTGGTTTGCCATTCCCTTCTCCAGTGGACCACATTCTGTCAGACCTCTCCACCATGACCCACCCGTCTTGGGTTGCCCCATGGGCATGGCTTAGTTTCATTGAGTTAGATAAGGCTGTGGTCCTAGTGTGATTAGATTGACTAATTTTCTGTGAGTATGGTTTCAGTGTGTCTGCCCTCTTGCAACACCTACCATTTTACTTGGGTTTCTCTTACCTTGGGCGTGGGGTGTCTCTTCACGGCTGCTCCAGCAAAGCACAGCCACTGCTCCTTACCTTGGATGAGGGGTATCTCCTCCCGCTGCCCTTCTTGACCTTCAGCGGGGGATGGCTCCTCTAGGCCCTGTGTCTAACTCTCTGGGAATCCATGGATCGCCATGCTCCTCAGTCCATGGAATCCTCCAGGCACAAATATACTGAAGTGGTTAGCCATTTCCTTCTCCAGGGGATCTTTCCCACCCAAGGATCGAGCCCAGGTCTCCTGCATTGTGGGCAGATTCTTTACCATCTGAGCCACAAGGGAAGCCCAGAGTGCCTTTTATCTTGCATTCTGGAGAAGGCTTGAATTTTCTTCTGTGGCAGTATTTTCATTAACTAAGTTCACTTGTTGTATATTTCTAGGTCCAAAGCACTTCCACTTTAAAATATTTAATTCACACAAATTATTTTTATTTTTGTTTCATGCTTATTACATGTATAAGTTTGTAGGAATTTTTTAAAAATAAATCAAACACTGCAAGCCTCACCATATGAAGAATTTAAAATATGGGCTGGTGGACTAAGACTTGGCCAAAATCCCTTAAAAATGGATGACATAAGCTACATATAATGCAAAAAAAACCCTTTAAAATATGTAGAGCAATATGAAAATAGAAAAGTAATGGGGATCATGGGCCCTATCCCAGGGACTTTGGGAGCTTCATATTATTTTAATTTGGAAAATCAAGCAAAGCTTTGATCATCTGGGTATTAAAAATTTAGTTTATTACCATATCTATTGTGTCCACCACTTGATATTCTGAATGATAGCATCTCTTCAGAAAAATCAATTTTTATGTAATCTTTTCCCCTGGGCTAAGCTCCTATATAAGCAACATTATATGCATTTAAATTCATTGCGCTAATGCTTTTCCCTAATGTCTTATTCTTAGGCACAAGTTTGTTTTGTAGCTTCATTCAATTATTGATTAGCTTTGCATTTTTCCTCCTACCATCTTTGTCATTTTACTCAGCCAAGTGCTTAAGAACAAAGGTAGCTTTTTCTCAATCTAGTTGCAGACATGGTCGGCTGCATATGACCTAGAAAATTCCGTTGCAGAACCTGATTTTATGACCTTCAACAAGTTCTTTAATCTTTTTCTGCATTGGTTTCAGCATTACTACTGATAAGCTACTTGAAACGGAAGTGTCATCTTAGTTCCTTCTTACCAGGCTCTGTCTATCTACAGCTATCCAGCTATCTGTCATCTATCTATGTATTTGTCTATCATCTTTTCCTCCTCCTCCTCATTCTCCTCTTTCTTCTCCTTCATCGTCATCTCTCTATATAATTTTCTGTAAGTGCTATATTCCTTAGACCCAAATCACAATTAATTTGATTACTTGGGGCATGAGGCATTCTGGGTAAGTAATTTACTGGGTGATTCAGCATCATTTGGTGAACGGGAAGATGAGCTTCACAGTCAGGCAGCCTAAGTTCAAACACATGCCACCTCTATGAACTTGAGCAATTTCAATTTTCTTCTTAGCTCCTGTGACATTGCAGTGACTCTCAGAGTTATTTGAGGGGTCAAATGCATTAATAAATATGAAACATTTAAAAGAGAACTTGGAACGTTTAAGTCTTTAACCAATATTTGCCATTGTTATTGAAAATATTTATTTCAAAAGTAATTTTAATAATCTTTCCCAAAAAAACCCCCCAAAAAGTTCACTTCCCTACCAGAGTATTTGCAATCTAACTAGATCTAACTAGATCTTTCTATATCATCAAAATGCTTATAAAAATTTGTGTTTTGATTTTCAGCAATGTAAGGCAGTGTGCAGTATGAGCTTTGTCTCTCAATCGTGTCTACCTCTTTGAGACCCTTTCTTTGGACCGTTGCCCACCAGGCTCCTCTGTCCATGGGACTCTCCAGGCAAGCATACTGGAGCGGGTTGCCATTTCCTACTCCTGGGAATCTTCCTGACCCAGGGATTGAACCTAGGTCTCCTGTGTCTCCTGCATTGCAGGCAGATTCTTTACCCGCTGAGCCATCAGGGAAGCCCAGCAGTGTAAAACGCAACCAAATAATCAATACTCATAAGAACTGAAAAATATCCAAGAGTTTAGCGGTAAGGTGGAAACTAGAAATCTTATAGGGAAGTCTCTTAAGAGCTAAAGAGGACTTTTTCCAGTGGACATGAGGAAAGACATATATATGTCTTTCTCAGATACACATACAGTGAAATACTCCTATTATCATTGTTATCTGTAACAGACGAAAAAGTGCATGAGGGCAAATGAGATTTAGGGGGTTGTTGTTAGGAAAGGGTGGGATGAAGGGTTAAGGTACAAGCTGAAAGTCTGAGGGTTGGGACAGGGTTGGGATGTGATAAGAGTTTCAAGAAAATGAAGTTGGAAGAGCTATACTGGGGAGGAGGAGAGAATGGCAACTAAGACCAGAAGTCCTGCTACCAATATGTGGATTGGATATAAAAATAACAGCCTGACATACAACTGGGAAACTAGAAAATTCCGAAATATGTAGAAGTCATCAGTGTGTTGGATGACATTTTGCTTGGGTGAGCTTGTGAATAAATTAAGTTGCTTTTTAATCAGTTGCCTTTAAAAGCAAAAACATCCCAGGAGAACAGAATTCATGACTCTAAGACAGCCTGAGAATTGGTAGCAATTACAAACAATATTTCAGTCATTAATGACTTCTCATTTTGTTTTGGTCAATTTACATTTGATTGTATTTGATTGAAACATGATTTTTAAATGCCAGAAAAGATTCCCTTGGTGAAACACAGTTTTATTAGACCCTCTAAGACAAGCTAGGATAATTTTGTTTGTATTAGACATCAAGAATTTGATGTTTCAGTGCCTTTAAACTCAAAAAGATTGGAGCTTGATGATATTCACACTCTATTAGCTGTGTTCTGAACCCACCAGATAAAGTAAAAGTGGTTCCATTACATTCTCAGTCCGAATTCAAAGACATCCTCTCCAATCTTATGGAAGTATTTGAGTATGTACAATTTATACACTTAAGATAGTGTTCAGGGTAAAATACAAGGATGTATTAATTAAGATAAGTTTCTACCTGAATACTCAACACTCTATAGTTGCAGCAACAAAATATGATTACAAATGAAATCTGAATTTTAAAAATGTTCTTGGGAAATAAGGTTATAAGGATTAACAGTTTTTCTGTACTTATTTATCATTATTAGTAGCAATCAATGAATCAAAATAGGGCCTTTTTTTTAAAAAAAAAAAAAAAAGGTGATTACTGGAAGAGAGAATTTTCTGGTAAATAGAAAAAAATTTGTTAGGTATTCATATCTTCCTGAGAAGGATTGTGGGGGGAGACTGGTGAAGGGATTGTGGAGCAAAAGGAGACTTCGCCAGCACCAGTATTTTGGATTGTCCCATGACCAGATTTTCCACCACTGGGCAACACATCACAATAACGTTCCAGGTCTGTAAAGGGTATGTTTTCTCTTCATGAAGTGGGTGAAGCCCAACTGTGGGAGGGGGTGGCGGACAAGCACATTAACGTGGGCGTGAGACCTCCCAGACAGGTGTCCGAGGCAGAAGAATTTTAGAAAAGAGTTCCCATGGAGGCTGAGGATTTGGAATCTGACTCCTTTAAACCATCAATGCCTGAATACCTTAGAAAGTGCTGACATTATGCTCTGGGGAACACATTCCCTAATTTATTTTTATTTTATTAAAAAAATTTATTGGTGTATAGTTGATTGACCCACATACCAATTCAGGAGACGCAAGAGATGAGGGTTCAGTTCCTGGGTCGGAAAGATCCCCTGGAGAAGGAAATAGCAACCCCCTCCAGTGTTCTTGCCTGGGGAATCCCCGTGGACAGAGGATCCTGGCGGGCTACAGTCCCTGGGGCCACAGAGAGTCTGACATGACTCAGCGACTGAACACACACAGATACATGGGTGACTGACAATGTTGTGTTACTTTCATGGGTACAACAAAGTGATTCACTCGTACGTATCCATGTGTCTCTTTTTCCCCCCCAAATTCCCTTCCGGATTAGATTGTTACATAATCTTGAGCAGAGTCCCCTGTGCTATACAGTAGGTCCTTGTGGGTTATCCATTTTAAATATGGCAGTGTGTACATGTCCATCCCAAACTCCCTAACATCCCTCCCTTCACCTTTCTTCACTGGTAGCCAACAATTTGTTCTCTAAATCTGTGAATCTGTTTCTGTCTTGTAAATTAAAAACTGATGCAAATGCACCATTTTTATTCCCTTCAAGATCAATCTAATTTTCAATCCCAAATTGTGATTTTTTTTTTTCTAGCTAGTTGATAGTTGAAGTTTCAGTGTTCTGTTTGGCATGGACCAGGTTTCGCTCTCAGGTCAAGGTAAAAGAGCCTAGAGCCAGTTATACAAAGTGAAGTAAGTCATAAAGAGAAAAACAAATATTGTATATTAATGCATATGTAGTGAAAAATTTGGCTTAAAGCTCAACATTCATAAAACGAAGATCATGGCATCCGATCCCATCCCTTCATGGGAAATAGATGAGGAAACAGTGGAAACAGTGTCAGACTTTATTTTTGGGGGCTCCAAAATCACTGCAGATGGTGACTGCAGCCATGAAATTAAAAGACGCTTACTCCTTGGAAGAAAAGTTATGACCAACCTAGACAGTATATTCAAAAGCAGAGACATTACTTTACTGACTAAGGTCCATCTAGTCAAGGCTATGGTTTTTCCTGTGGTCATGTATGGATGTGAGAGTTGGACTGTGAAGAAGGCTGAGCACTGAAGAATTGATGCTTTTGAACTGTGGTGTTGGAGAAGACTCTTGAGAGTCCCTTGGACTGCAAGGAGATCCAACCAGTCCATTTTGAAGGAGATCAGCCCTGGGATTTCTTTGGAGGGAATGATGCGAAAGCTGAAACTCCAGTACTTTGGTCACCTCATGTGAAGAGCTGACTCACTGGAAAAGACTCTGATGCTGGGAGGGACTGGGGGCAGGAGGAGAAGGGGTCAACTGAGGATGAGATGGCTGGATGGCATCACAGACTTGATGGACGTGAGTCTGAGTGAACTCCGGGAGTTGGTGATGGGCAGGGAGGCCTGGCGTGCTGCGGTTCATGGGGTTGCAAGGAGTTGGACACGACTGAGTGACTGAACTGAACTGAACTGATGGAATCTAGAAAAATGGTGCCGCTGGACCTATTTACAGGGCAACAGCAGAGATGCAGACACGGAGCACAGACTGGTAGGTGTAGTGTGGGAAGGAGAGGGTGGGACGAATGGAGAGAGCAGTATTGAAATACATACATTACTATGTGTAAAATAGATGGTGCGAATTTGCTGTGCAACAGGGAGCTCAAAAGCCGTGCTCTGTGACCACCTAGAGGGTGATATGGGAAGGGAGATGGAAAGAAGGTTCAAGAAGGAGGGGACATACGCACCACCTATGACTGATTCACGTTGATGTATGGCAGAAACCAACACAACATTGTAAATAATTATCCTCTGATTAAAAAAAAAAAAAAAGCAGCTGTTCCCACAGGCAGGTGAACTGCAGCATGATGGCCGTGTTGTCAGGGACATTTCCCGGTCTTTTCTTCAGGGTCTATTTCTTGCAGGAGGTAGCTGAGGTAGAACCATTTCCCATCTTATTATTTTTAGTGCTTATGCATTTATATTGTCACTCTGCTTATATAACTTCTATGCAGAGTACATCATGAGAAACACTGGACTGGAAGAAACACAAGCTGGAATCCAGATTGTCAGGAGAAATATCAATAACCTCAAATATGCAGATGACACCACCCTTATGGCAGAAAGTGAAGAGGAACTAAAAAGCCTCTTGATGAAAGTGAAAGAGGAGAGTGAAAAAGTTGGCTTAAAGCTCAACATTCAGAAAACGAAGATCATGGCATCCAGTCCCATCCCTTCATGGGAAATAGATGGGGAAACAGTGGAAACAGTGTCAGACTTTATTTTTGGGGGCTCCAAAATCCCTGCAGATGGTGACTGCAGCCATGAAATTAAAAGACGCTCACTCCTTGGAAGAAAAGTTATGACCAACCTAGATAGCATATTCAAAAGCAGAGACATTACTTTGCCGACTAAGGTCCATCTAGTCAAGGCTATGGTTTTTCCAGTAGTCATGTATGGATGTGAGAGTTGGACTGTGAAAAAGGCTGAGCGCCGAAGAATTGATGCTTTTGAACTGTGGTGTTGGAGAAGACTCTTGAGAATCCGTTGGACTGCAAGGAGATCCAACCAGTCCATTCTGAAGGAGATCAGCTCTGGGATTTCTTTGGAAGGAATGATGCCAAACTGAAACTCCAGTACTTTGGCCACCTCATGCGAAGAGTTGACTCATTGGAAAAGACTCTGATGCTGGGAGGGATGGGGGCAGGAGGAGAAGGGGTCGACCGAGTATGAGATGGCTGGATGGCATCACAGACTTGATGGACGTGAGTCTGAGTGAACTCCGGGAGATGGTGATGGACAGGGAGGCCTGGCGTGCTGCGATTCATGGGGTTGCAAAGGGTCGGACACGATTGAGCGGCTGAACTGAACTGAACTGATCTAAAATAGTTTTATTCTCTGTGACCTCGGTCTTAACTCTAACATTGTCATCTTCTGTGTCTGCCTCTGCGGAGATGGGGTGCGTGGGTCAAGACCCTTGCCTCCTGGTCTTGAGGCACTTCTGTCAGTGGCTTGCAAACATGGCTGCAAACTGGTACTAGCCCTTGGGTATTTGCTTTGTTTTTTAATTGGAAGATAATTGCTTTACAGTGTTACAGTACAGATGTCCATTGGCAGATGAATGGATTAGAAGTTATGGTATGCATACACAATGTAACATTACTTAGGTACTGTATTTTACCAAACAGTAAGATGATTGTGAATCAGTAGGGCTGGGAATGGATCTAGATATGCATATTCTGAAAAAGCTCCACAGGTAATTCTGACCTAAAACTTTAGGGAGACTCAGTGTAGACTAGAGATACATCCACAGTTGAATTCTAATTAAGAAACTCTGGGTGGGGTGGGGGCTTCCCAGGTGGCGCTAGTGGTAAAGAACTTGCTTGCTAGTGCTGGAGACATAAGAGACACAGGTTCGATCCCTGGGTTGGGAAGATGCCTTAGAGTAGGAAATGGCAACCCAGTCCAGTATTCTTACCTGGGGAATCCTATGGACAGAAGAGCCTGGCGGGCTACAGTCTGTGGGGTTGCAAACAGTCAGACACAACTGAAGCAACTTAACACGGATGTTGGGCAGTAAATGATCTCTAGGGGTCTTTGTGACTTAAGGAGGGGTTTGTGTTCTTCTCCGCCTCTTCTAGGACAAAGCTGCCAGTGTCCTACCCCTGAAGCATGTTCCCATGCCACAGAGGGGCAAGTGAGGAGAGAGGGATGAAGAGAAACCCTGGTCTAGGTTCCTAATGAACACGGTACTCAGACCAGACAGGAACATCCTCTCTTCCATTTCCATTATACCAGCAAATCCAATTTTTACAATATATTGTCCAGCACTCAGTGAAGAGCCAAGCCTTGTAAATGTGACTTGGGTTCTTGCAATTAGTAAGTGAAAAATAGTTGTCTTTGGATCTGTTCATGCTGCTAATTGAACTTGTGCATGAAAGTCAATCAAAATAATTTTATGCCATGGAATGTCACGTGTGTGCATGCTCAAGTTGCTTCAGTAGTGTCTGACTTTTTGTGACTCCATGGACTATTGCCTGCCAGGCGTCTCTGTCCATGGGATTCTCCAGGCAAGAATACTGGACTGGGTTGCCATGCCTTCCTCCAGGGGATCTTCCCGCCCCAGGGATCGAACCAGCATCTCCTGCATTGTAGGCATATTCTTCACTGCTGAGCCACTGAGGACGCCCAGAGAATGTCACATCCTGCTCTAAATAGGTGTCAGTGAAGGTACAGCTAAATGTCTGATCTTTCCGTAAAACTGTGATCTACTTCTGTAAGCCTGTGAGAACTACATCTTCTAGCGCCTTGTGTTCCAAGTCTCTGGGATTCTGGACTTGAACGTGGAAGACCTCAGCGAGAGGACTATGCCCAAATTGCTCAAGTTAGATAAATCTATTTTCTCATATAAAAGTGAGGAATACATCTAGTTACCTGGTAGGTTTATAGGAGGGTCAGAAATGAAAGTGCAACGTGTAGATACTACAAAGTGCTGACTGCATGGGTTTTAAAATAATTTAGCAAATTAATTCATTACTTTTATTATCAAGGTTGTTTTTTAAAATAACTCAGAACCATGCCTATTTAATCATATCATTCCCAAAGATTATTTGAGCGGCTTCTTTCTTTATTCCACATGCCTAGAGCAGAATGGACCACATGTTGATTGAAGGAGTGAGTGAGTGAATGTTTATTTCAAGACTTAGACTTTGCAATAGAGTAAATATACTTTTCAAATGACCTAATGATCTTCTGAAAAAGGAGTCAGTAGAAAGCTTGCAGGTGATGTGTAGGAATTCCACTCATGAGATATGACTCCAAGCGGGCTTTCAGGTTTTTAACACTGAGCTGGCAGGACTAGCGGGTGGTAGAAGTGAGAAGGGAGACCCACAGTTCCTCGCCACTGCCCCCACCGCTTAGATTCACATCTACTAGTCTGCACTCAGGAGCCTGACCACTTGGCTTGAAACCTGGCCTCCTTACCAACTGTCTGGGTCAGTCCCTGTGAGTCACCTTCTGTGTCTCAGTTTCCTCATCTCTAAAAAGGGAATAATCATAGTAATACCTTCCCCAGGGCTGTGGAGGATTAAATTAGATATTAAGGGCTCCTCTGTCGAAGGAATTCTCCAGGCAAGAATACTGCAGTGGGTTGCCACTTCCATCTCCAGGGGATCTTCCCGACCTATGGGTTGAACCTGGGTCTCCTGCATCTCAGGCAGATTCTTTAAAATCTAACCCACCGAGGAAGCCTTTTATAAAGTACTAGAACAATATTAATTCACAATAAGTGCTCAGTAAAGGGCAGCAATTCTTTCCACAAATTGGGTTTGCCTCATATTAGATTTTGTTTGTGCAATGGACTAAATGTATTGCCTAAACTACAGAACTGAGGATAATGTGAGAATTAGGGAATATACAAACTTAATCTTTTAAAGTGTAGGGAATATTTCTAAAGAAATTTTTAGTGTTTGCTTGACACATGAGATAATAAGATGCAGAATTATTAAGAGTCAAGTCAGGCTGTGATTATCTGTCTAATGATAAGGAGGGGGACTCACCTTTATCCTGTGCCAGGTATATTACATACATGTGTCATTTCATGCCCAGGGTGACCTATAAAATAGGAAATGGTCACCCTCAAATTAGGCAGGTACTTGAAAGAGAGCTTTGGAGAGGGTGGCTATCTTTTGCGTAAGTAAAGAACAAATTTGAAACTTGGAAGCCTGTACTGCTTTTGCTATACCAAGTTCATTCTAGTTAAAAAACGCAGAATCTAAAATTATTTGAATTTCATTTGAGAACTTTTTTCATGAATATGAACATAAATTCCTAAAATGCACTATCATCTTTCTGAAATCCAAATATTTGGAGAAAATGCCCAGCCATTGGTGGAAAGCAGAGAGAAAATTTACTATCAGTATCTTGAAAAGGGCTTCCCAGGTGGTGCTAGTGGCAAAGAATCTGCCTGCCAATACAGGAGATGGAAGAGACACGGGCTCAATCCCTGGGTAGGAAAGATCCCCTGGAGGAGGGCATGGCAACCCACTCCAGTATTCTTGCCTAGAGAATCCCCATGGACAGAGGAGCCTGGCAGGCTATAGTCCATAGGGTTGCAAAGAGTCAGACTCAACTGAAGCAGCTTAGCACATCTTGAAAATGTATTAACACATTGAAAAATTCTAAGATCTTTACAACTGAATAAAACACAATTTCTTTCAAAATGCTTCCATATTCTATTTAAGTATGGGATTTTAAATATACTGTATTTAATAGCAATCATTATATGGATTAACTACACCTAGAATTCTTTATGCTTCTCAGGCGTAAATTGTGGGAAAAACCATACCTCTGCTTTGGTTCAGTTTATAACACAATCTGGAAGAAAGATGTTACTCATTTATTTGATACTAAACAGGATGGAAGAGGGGTAGGAATTGATTACCCAGATAAACAATAAAAGCAGAAACTGAAATGCTATTAGTAGAACAAGGCAGAAAAGCACTTACTGCTGTACAAAGAAGAATTTCTGCTAAAAATGTGGAGTTATTCGGTGGTAAAGAACCCGCCTGCCGATGCAGGAGGAAAAGATTCAGTCTCTGGGTTGGAAGGATCCTCTGGAGAAGGAAATAGCAACCCACTCCAGTATTCTTGCCTGGGAAATCCCAAGGACAGAGGAACCTGGTGGGCAGGCTACGGTCCATGGGGTCACAAAAGGGTCAGACAAGACTTAGCGACTAAACAACAAAGTGACTAAACAACAACAATGGCAAAGATATTCAGTGGTTAAAAGCCAGAAAGGCACAAGAGAGCAAAAGTAGGCGGAGGAAGGAGTTTTGTTAGAAAGCAATCGAATATGTAATACATATTTTCAAAGATAACTGCCATCATACTTTAAAAGTCTGCCATAAGACAGTGCTTCTAAAACGAGGTTATTGGAGTCTCTGCCTTGGTTGTGTAGCTTGAAATAAAGCAAGAGTTCCAGTCTGGAGGATATGCCTCCAACCTGCTCCTGTGACATTTGTGTAAGTGTGACACACCAAGTGAAGATTCTCTATTTGCATAAAGATTATGTGGGGCTTTTTCACAATTTCAGCCTTACTCAATCCAAGCAATTTTAGACATCGAAGTATAACTAATTTGTGTTTTAATGTGTTCAGTGCAGACATGCTTAGAATTAGTTTTGAATTATATTTAAAAGATCCTCAGTTCAGTTCCGTTCAGTCTGACTCTTTTCGACCCTATGGACTGCATCATGCCATGCCTCCCTGTCCCAGAGTTTACTCAAACTCGTGTCCATTGAATTGGTGATGCCATCCAACCATCTCATCCTCTGTTGCCCCTTTTCTTCCTGCCTTCAATCTTTCCCAGTCTCAGGGTCTTTTCCAGTGAATCAGTTCTTCACATCAGCTAGCCAAAGTATTGGTGTTTCAGCTTCAGCATCAGTCCTTCCGATGAATATTCAGGACTGATTTCCTTTAGGATGGACTGGTTGGATCTCCTTGCTGTCCAAGGGACTCTCAAGAGTCCTCAGTATATCTAAAAAAAGTATCTTAAAAATGGCCAAGAATGAAGAACCTATATATATATCATATATATATAATATTCTAATCTGTTATATTCCCACTAGAGAGTTTATAAATATTCTGAAAATAAGATCTATAGAAGCATTCCTAAGATTGGATCCAAGTTTAGACCATGGCTAAGTACTCTATCTGTTTAATACATTGTCATTTCAAGAGTTTTGGTGTATGTAGAGGTTACTGGGGAAGGGTGTCCTGACTAATGAAATTAGCAATTGAACAATCCCTTCTGGTTTTAGGAGTTATTAGAATCCTCACTCCCCTCCGTTTCCACTAAGAATATTTTCTTCCACTTCATTTCTCCCAAATCCATGATCATCCCCCATTTCACTTCCTCCACCAAAATCTTTGCTACCAAAATGTATCTCACCCTGGTAACTCATTCTTTTTACTCAACACACAAAGCCCTAAGCATTTTGTGGTTGGTAATATATCTCTTCAATCGGTTTCATTTTGACTTGCGGTTATTTTTATGTTCTAAAGGGTTTCCCTGAGAGCTCAGTTGGTAAAGAACCCACCTGCAATGCAGGAGACCTCAGTTTGATTCCTAGGTCGGGAAGATCCTCTGGAGAAGGGATATATTACCCACTCCAGTATTCTTTGGCTTCCCTTGTGGCTTCTGGCAATCCCTGGAGAAAGGAAAGGCTACCCACTGTATAGTCCATGGGGTTGCAAAGAGTCGGACATGACTAAGTGACTTTCACACTCACTTTCTTATGTTCTAAATAAACTGACTGTAAGCTTCTGGAGGATTTTTGTTTGTTTCTATTTTAATTATTTTCTGTTAGATTAATGAACCCCTTTAAACATGACACAGCCTTGGTATATAATAAGCATTCCGTAATTGCTACTATTGTTGTTATTATTCAGCACAAGTAAGAATATGTTTTACATCTGTGTGTATGCTAAGTTGCTTCAGTTGTATCAGACTCTTTGTGACCCCATGGACTGTAGCCCACCAGGCTCCTCTGTCCATGGGATTCTCCAGGCAGGAATACTGGAGTGCGTTGCCATGCCCTCCTCCAGGGGATCTTCCTGACCCAGGGATCGAACCTGTGTCTCCTGTGTCTTCTGTGTTGGCAGGGTGGTTCTTTGCCACCAGGGCCACCTGGGAAGCCCACATTTTACATGTACCTCTGCCCAAAGCACTGTGCTAAGTTTTGAGGTATCAAAGGACTTGAGGCATGGTTCCTGCTGTGATGGATTTAAATCCAGAGAAGATAGAGAATCGGAACCCCAAACCCAGCTCCAGAAATGAATGTGTGTGTCCAGTTCTAATATGTCAAGACCTGGTAGTAGCTGAGGGACATGGAGAAAACAGAGATTGCTGGAGAGTCAGAAGCTCATGAAAGGCCTTCTTAAATGCGGGAACTCACTGGGGAATGGACAGCAAGGGTAGGTAGGGCTTGGAAGGCAAGAGAAATAAATGGGTGAAAGGTCAGAGGGCTGCCTGTAAGAGGAGTTTATGAACCAAGGTCTGATTCGCTCATTTGTCCAGTCTTCTATGTTGGGATAAAGATTCTAAAAGATTTTTTGAGGCTAAAGGAAACTTCATCAGTTTATAAGGGGAGTATCAGATAATGGTGCACTTCCCTGGTTGCTCAGCGGTACAGGAGTCTCCTGCAGTGACGTGGGTTCAATCCCTGGGTCAGAAAGATCCCCTGGAGAAGGAAATGGCAACCCACTTCAGTATTCTTGCCCGGGAAATCCCAAATGGACAGAGGAGCCTGGCGGGTTGCAGTCTTGTGGGGTAGCAAGAGTCAGACAATGAAACAACATCAGGTAATGGTGTTTCAGGAAAGGTAAATTATTATTTTAATGAGGGAAAAAGCAGGATGGGCGTAGCAAAACCACAGAAGCTGTTGCAACAAAGCCAAACCCAGGTGAAGGGGAACTGAGCTGGCGGGGAAGGGAGGGAGGCAGAGACCAGCACGCTTTCCTCACCAGGACACCATGGCCACAGTGGGGACAAGCTGAGGCTCAGAGTGACAAGGCTCAATGGTGGACATCGAGGGGGCCGTGGACGCCTAGGTCAGGGATCTGTAAATTCAGCTGGAGGCCATGTGGTCGCAATGCAACTACAGTTGAACCAGGAAAGCCGTCCTGGATAGTACTTGAAAACTGGTCCCGTTTGTTTCTTGTCAAATCAGGCAGATTATAGGAAAAATGAAATTGTCCCTCTAAGAATGGAAGACCACACATCTGTGAACAAGAGCTATGCAAGTAAATGTACAAATTTCCTTGTATACATGTAAACTTACACACACACACACACACACCCTATTCACCTATATATACATACTGGTTTAAATATTTACCTAACAATGGGGGAAATGAAAACATAGAACCTGTCTTTACAAATAGCTGATAAAATTTCTTAGGATTGTTAAGAGATATCCAATTTGAGACCAGGTTTCACTTTTTGAACATTAATCTCTTCTTAACAAATAGTTCCAATCCAGCAAATATTTCTAATTCTTTGCCACTGTCTACTACTACATGGCTATATATCTTCCAGACACAGTGCCATATCGCCTGTTGTAATAAGCAGAAAAATTGGGATGGTTTACAGATAAAAATAGTTACATACGTAACACAAATTTATGATGTGGAAAGAAAATAAAGAAAACTACTGCACTGATTTACCCAAATTGATGCAATAGATGAAATTTAAAAATCAATCTAGAGCACAAAAATATGATCATTTTCAGAGATGAAAAACATCACATATGCTATGTAATTCATCTTTAATGAATTCATCTTTAATGAATATTTAATGATTACTATTTAATGTAATTCAATTTAATGCCATTATTTAGTCTAAATAATTTATAAATGTCCTGAATAAATGCTTTAAAAGTATATTTATATATTCCATTAAAGTCATTAAGAATATTTTATATGTACTGAATTCCCAAATGAGATTAGATGTCTTTCTGATAAACTGCACAAGGGAACTCTGTCTTTAGTTTTAAGAAAGCAAACATTTCCCCCTTCCCCACAGGCCTGTGATGCAAATTGTAAGACTGTTTTCTGATCATGTCTTATAATCGCTGCTGCATATGGGCCTTGCCTTAGGAAGCTCCATCTTCCTGAAATGCCATCATTTTCTTCTTCTACTTCTGAAACTAAGCCCCATCTTTAAAGTGTAAATGTCAGCTACTGTGTTAAGCTCTGCATTAAGATATAACTACTCTTTCTTGTGTCAACTGTTCACAAATGCACATTAACAGTTATATCTCCCTTTATGCGTTAAATCATATCAAGTGCTCGAAGGTGTCTAGGGCATAGCAAATGCTCAAATGTAGCTCCCTAGTTTTATTCTCTTCCTCTGTAGCTAGCTGCTTTATTTTCCTCATCTTTGAACACCTCGAAATGCTGAAAATGTGTATTGAATTGAGTTGAATTTTACTCACTATAAAGGGTCAAAATTGGGCAAATCAAAACAAAATAAACTTTACAGATGTCTTTCCAGGCCTGCCACTCCAATACATTTTTATCAGTTCTGACTTGAGCTTTAAATATTCTACCACTCACATTCCATGCCAATTTGCCAGCAGTGTCATGGAACCCAGATCTCAAAGCGGTCAGCGTATAGGGCAGTTTGATAAATTTCTGTACCCACCTCTGTTTCATTATGAAAGTTGGTCCTAAACTGTGTCTCTTACATAAAATACGAGTACTCATCAAATTGAAGTTCACAAGTGGAGAAAACCTCCTAAAGTTTCCAAATGATGTGTTACAAGGTATGCCAGAGCCTAATTAACAGAGAAAATCATCAGGACATAAATGTGTGTTGCTTAAATTCTACAGCAGTCCACACTATAGATGAATTTCTTAAAATGTTTCTATGAACTTTTCAGAGTATCCTCAGTACAGGTGTAGGCCACCTGTTTCATTTTCCTTACTCACTAGTCTTGACTTTGATGAACCTGATCTTTTAGCATAAATAAAGATGAATGAATATACAGATAAATATTAACTCAATGTCATAAATATTGTCCCTGAAAGTGAACTGAAAGTGAAAGTTGCTCAGTCGTGTCTGACTGTTTGTGACCCCATGGACTATACAGTCCATGGAACTTTCCAGGGCAGAATGCTGGAGTGGGTAGCCTTTCCCTTCTACAGGGGCTCTTCCCAACCCAGGGATTGAACCCAGGTCTTCTGCACTGCAGGAGGATTCTTTACCAACTGAGCCACAAGGGAAGCCCAAGAATACTGGAGTGGGTAGCCAATCCCTTCTCCAGCAGATCTTCCTGACCCAGGAATTGAACCGGGGTCTCCTGGACTGCAGGTGGATTTTTACCAACTGAGCTATCAGGAAAGCCCAATAAATATTGTCCCTATGATTTTAAAAAAGCATGTAAACATATTTTCTCTTACATCAGCCCCGTGGGAAATATTGGAAGCTACTATAAACACAAATGGATATGTTTGCATACAACTGTTTACATTGCATCATGTTCTTTGGCCTAAAGCTTTTTCAGTTATTAAGATTGATTTAACTTTAGATCCTTTAAGCAAATGGGTTTGTGTATCTTGGCATGAATCACTCAGCATTAAGTTGGCTTACTGAATATAGACATATTCAAGTTAAGTATTTTTTAGTAAAGTAAATCCTATTTCTCTGGAAAAAATTTTGAACCTCAACCATGTTGGAGCTACTTCTCTGTAGTAATCCTGTGATCCAGTGTCAAATCTACTGATCTGTTTGAATATAAAATGCTATACATGGAAACCCTGTAATCAATGTGTTTACTACTGTCTGGAATCGATCATCATCTTCAATAACTGTTTACTGAAGATGCAGACTATTGATTGTAGTGTGTGTCGGTATATACAGACACTTAA
This sequence comes from Oryx dammah, assembly GCF_014754425.2. Lineage (NCBI taxonomy): Eukaryota > Metazoa > Chordata > Mammalia > Artiodactyla > Bovidae > Oryx > Oryx dammah. The sequence goes on along the minus strand of NW_024070208.1, from coordinate 76,736,362 downwards.
AATGATTAACAGATGATGACATTACCATTTAAAATGAAATACCTTCTGTTTTGAATCCAGTATCTGTGATATTCTGACTACCTAAGTCATTTGGCTGAGTGCACTGAAATGCTATGAAAATTGGGTTTACAAAATGACAGGCAGTTCTCGTTTAATTTCTTCCACTTAAAAGACTACTGGTTCTGGATGACTGAATGTATTGCAAGAACCAGTATGTCAGTCAAGCCCTGTTGGAAAAACAAAATAAATGGAATAGGCTTCATGTCCCAGTTAGCTATATTTAACATTGTAGTATTTCACACTTTTAGAAATCTACTCTCCAATCATACATAAAAGTGCTGCATCAAAGCTACTGATTATCAGTGATAAAAATACCTGGAGATGTTTTAGAATTTCTAGCAATTAGGGATTCAAAAACAGTTACAATCAAACTAGATTTTTTTTCACCATCTTGTCAAATATTGAGAGACATGAAAATGGAATAAAATAGGTCAGTGGTTCGTTATGAAAAAAAATTTAATTGGCTCCAATAGAGGTCAACCATGGTCAATTAAATGATCAGGGGAAAATATCTAATTATTCCTCTAGACCTACTTAATACTGGCAGCAATTTTCTCCTTTTCTTTTGGAAAAAAAAAAAAAAACACACACAGGCAAAGACTTTGCCTGAAACAGTGGCAAAATACTTCTTTTTCAGTTAAAATGTGGAATTCTAACTTCCAGCAGCAGATCTTAATACATTGCCTTCAGGACACAATCATTAGTTTACTGACATTTTGAAATGAGCCAACCAGCCTCATTTTTCTAAGTTCTTCAGCAAATGTCCTTTTAATCAAAATAGCACAGCAACAGTTTGGTGAAACAGAATCTCCTTACATTAAAAAAAAATCAATACCTTTGTTTGCATGAGATGCAGCTCGCCACACACTCTTCACTTAGGTTTTGGATCCGATCCTTGCTGTAACCTAATTTGAATTCTGGAAATGTGTTTTACTCTTGATTTAATCACTAAAGATCCCTTCGCATTTGTAAATAGGACACTGATGCTGGGTTTGTGACTTCAGGGGCAAAAGAAGGCTCTCCCCCTCTGGCTGTTGACAGTTTACCCTTTCTCTCTCTTGTTTTTTTATTTTTTATTTTTTATTGGAGTGTAATTGCCTTACAATGGCGTGCATGTTGCTGCTGTACAGCAAAGTGAATCAGCTCTGTGTCTACACTTATCTCCCTTTTTTGGATTTCCTTCCCACTCAGGTCATCACAGAGCATTGAGTAGAGTTCCCTGCGCCATAAAGGAATTTGTATTTTATACATAGTATCAATAGTATATAGCTGTCGATCCCAATCTCCCCATTCATCTTCCTCTCCCTTTCCCACTTGCTATTTTTACCTTTTCAGAGTCCAAGCTTGCTCTGCTCCTGGCACAAGTCAATGAATCTAAGATGAAGTGTTGGAAGGGACTTTTATTTGGGAGCCCGCTGATCAAGAATATGGCAGGCTAGTGCCTCAAAATAACCTTCTTGGTGCGGCCTCCCAGGTTCTTTGCTGGATCAGAGCAGAGATGGGGGAAGGTGAGGAAACATAGTAAAAAGACTATTCAGTCCTTGCAAATGTCGCCTAGAATGGCAAGCCTTAGGCAGGACTTCCTTACACTCCCTCCCAGGTGGGCAGCTCAGGTTATCTCCCCGAGGCAGGCCATCATGGGTGCCTACAGTAACAAAACAGTGGCAGGGTGAGGGTTAAAGTCACAGAAGCAGATCCAGCATAAATTCAAAATTAACCCTTGCCGATTACAGTAGCCATACATATGTTCTCTACATCAGTGTTTCTATTTCTGCTTTGCACAGAAGATCACCTGTACCATTTTTCTGGGCATCTCCTGTGGCTCAGCTGGTAAAGAATCCGCCTGCAGTGTGGGAGACCTGGGTTGGGAAGATCCCCTGGAGAGGGGAAAGCCTGCCCACTCCAGGGTTCTGGCCTGGAGAAGTCCACGGACTGTACAGTCCACGGTAGTCACTTGCTTCAGTCGTGTCTGACTCTTTGCAATCCCATGGATGGTATGTGGGGTCACCAAAAGTTGGACACGACTGAGCGACTTTCACTCACTCATACCGTTTTTCTAGATTTCAAATATATACGTTAATATACCATATTTGTTTTTCTTTTCTTGACTTCACTATATGACAGTCCAACCATGTTTCTGCAAATGGTAGAATGTTTTTCCTTTTTATGGCTGAGTAATAATCCATTGTATCTAGGTACTACTCTTCTTCATCCATTCCTCTCTTTATGGACATTTAGTTTTCTTCCATGGCTTAGCTATTTTAAATAGTGCTGCAATGAACATTGGGGTGCATGCATCTTTTTGAATTACGGTTTTCTCTGGGTATATGCCCAGGAGTGGAATTGCTGGCTTATAAGGTAGTTCTAGTTTTAGTTTTTAAGGAACCTCCATACCGTTCTCCATAGTGGCTGTATCAATTTACATTCCCAACAACAGGAGAATTTCCTTCTCCAGGGGATCTTCCTGACCCAAGGATCGAACCTGGGTCTCCTGCATTGTAGGCAGTTTCTTTACCATTGAGCCACCAGGGTAGCTGTAAAAGCTTTCCCTTTACTCCACATCTTCTCCAGCCTTTATTGTTTATTGCCTGCTCAGATCAAGGACCCTAAACAGTGCTTCTCCAACTTAAAGTACACATAGAACTCCTGGACACCTTTTTAAAATGCAGACTCTGTGAGCAGGTCTGAGTTGCAGTCTGGGGCTCCTCAGTGGGAGATGGAGGGAGCAACTTCCTTCTGTGACTTTCCCCTTCCTGATTCGAGTTCCTAGCAAGTTCCCAGGTGGTGTTGATGCTGCCTATGTGAGGACCACACTTTGAGTGGAGTGGCCATACCTCAGAACACTGACTTTTTTGTTATTGTTGTTAAAAGATGCAAATCAAGTCTGGAAGGAGATAATGCTTTTACTCATACCCTGAGGCTCTTTGAACCTTTAGACAAAGAGCATGGATTCAGTAGCAAAATCCGAGTAATGACCTCACAGTGTATCTGAGTACCACTACATCTTCATCTCCTGAAATTAGTCAAAATGCTCGAGTCCATCTCAAGGTAAGCCTATTCCTTCTGCTCTGAAAGACTTGTGATCTAGAATTATGTGGCGATTTTACCCAGTGAGAAAGTGGATGTTTCTCTGCATCTAGGGTTTTCATTTTTTTCCAGAGCTGCTGCTGCCTACCAGGCTCCTCCATCCATGGGATTTTCTAGGCAAGAGTACTGGAGTGGGATGCCATTGCCTTCAACTTCTGGTTTAGAGTTCCTTTAAAATGGTTTAACTGGGAGCACTGAGGAAATAGCTGATATTTAACATTATTTGCACAAAATAAATTGCTGATGCCCAAATTTGTTAGATTAGTTTTTAGTAAGATTTGTCTTCTGTCCCTTGAAAGGATATTCTGTAAAATAAAGATTTGGAGACTTTCTTCTCTTGGGGGTTGTCTGTCACACACACACACACACACACAAAAGCATGGAAAGCATGTGGACAGTTACTACTCCTAAGGCATGTAAGTTGTACACCTGAGTTTCATCCATCTACAAATTTTTATAGGCTCTGAAAATGCACTTTGCTTTAGAAAAAAACCACAAAGTATATTTGAGATTAAGAATGGACATGCTCTATTGCCTTTTAAAAATTTTTTTGAAGATATTTATTTTTTAATTGTGAATTTTATTTATTTATTTATTTATTTATTTGAGGCAACCCACTCCAGTGTTCTTGCCTGGAGAATCCCAGGGATGGTGGAGCCTGGTGGGCTGCCATCTCTGAGGTCGCACTGGGTCAGACACGACTGAAGTGACTTAGCAGCAGCAAGGCAGTTCTATTTCCAGTTTTTTAAGCCCTTTTGAAGACTGTTCATACTTCTTATGTTTGATAAACAACTAAAAAATGACTTAAATTGTGAATTTAGGCCACTTTCCATTTTGTCAGATGTGTCTAGGAGGTGTCTGCTTATTTTACCTTTGGATTTCTCAGCATTCAGAGGAAATAGTTTACCCTATCATATTATCTATATGTAGGGAAAGGACCAAACATAGTCCCAACAGCCGCTCAGTCCTGTTCAACTCTTTGTGACCCCACAGACTGCAGCACGCCAGGCCTCCCTGTCCATCACCAACTCCCTGAGTTTACTCAAACTCATGTCCATTGAGTCGGTGATGCCATTCAACCATCTCATCCTCTATTGTGCCCTTCTCCTCCTGCCCTCAATCTTTCCCAGCATCAGGGTCTTTTCCAATGAGTCAGTTCTTTGCATCAGGTGGCCAAAATATTGGAGTTTCAGCTTCAGCATCAGTCCTTCCAGTGAATATTCAGGGCTGATTTCCTGGTTTATTTATCTTATCATGTTCACAAATAACCCCTCTCTGGATAAAAGATCATTGTTAGAAGGCCAGAGGCTAAGCAGAAGTGACATGAAAGATCTATTACCAAAGTAGACGGGTGAGCTATGTGTCTTTGGGCCCTTACCTTTCTCCGCTGAGGGTTGTTCATCTTTAAGATACAGACTGTATATCTTAAAGGGGTGAGGGGCATGCCCAGAGCCCATAGATCTTGGGGTTCAGCTCATATCCTGTGTCTGCTTCCTCTAGTCTTAGTCATTTTTAATAGCAGCAACATTTTTAACATCTCTTGCTTTCTGAGCATATTCTTGCTTGTTTCACGGTTCAGTGTCTAAATCTCATCAACTAATTATCATGCAGAGTGTATTTGTAGAAATATTTCAATAGAATGTAGCAGTAGTACCTCATGATTTGCTATAAATGCCAAGTATCTCTGAGATCACCTAGTGCCTGGGCATCAAAACATGAACCTTATCTGTAAATTGCTGAAAAAAAGCCCCCCCACCCCACAACATAATTCTGCAGCATTTGCTCAGGAAAAGCCCATAGATGCCCTGTTTGTAAGAAACAAATCTTAGAAGATAGTCTCGGTGTTATATCTGGGTATATCAGCCGTATGATCATTGTAAGTGTGAATATCCAGGGACATGCCTTTCTGGAAACAGGTTATTAAACAGAAAAGCACAGTGGTGACAGATTGTCCGCTGGTTTTCTGCACAGAGACTCAGGGTGCATGGGGTGGAAACGAAACCCTTGTCTGTTACCAGTGAGGATCCTCGGAGCTAGGGCTGGGGGCGGGGGTGTTAAGGCAATCATATCGCAGGTGCAGACTTAGGGCAGATTCACTTACAGAAGCTCAGGTGAAGCTGGAGATGGGCCAGCATCATGGGGGAGAGGGCAGCATATTGTAAGAGAATGTGAGGTCCTGCTGCTCGCTGCTCAAAAGCCAGTCAAGGGGCCAGGTTGGTGGAAAAGCTTGTTTTATTTTGAATGCTGGCAACTGGAGGGGCAGGGAGAGTGAATGTCTGTCCAAAAGCCAACTCCTCCCCTGCACCCTCCCCTGCACTGACAATCAGAGGCAAGAGGTTTTATAGACAGAGGGAGGGGGCTATATGCAGAAACAGCACAGTCAGCTCTGACAGTCAACTTGAAATTGGTCATCAGGGGGCTGACCAGCGTCATCGTTGTTTTCCAGTTAATTTTCAGTTCCAGGGTCGGTTTGTTTTCATTTCTTTGAGGCCTGTTCTTGGAATTGGGGAAGCTGATGTCATGTGGCTACAGTCTGGTCATCGTGTAGTTAACTTCTCCACCTGCTGGGGGTTTCAATATCTACAAAACAGCTCACAGGATATGGCTGGGAATATTATCTATAGCCTTGAGAAGGAACTAAAGATCCATGACTATGCTTCATGATTACACTGTTATTATTTGGGCTTCTGTGACTGTTTTTCTTTGTTTCTGCATGATCTCACTCCTCTGACTAAACTTCAGTTCAATGTAGTCGCTCAGTCGTGTCCGACTCTTTGCGACCACATGAATCGCATCACGCCAGGCCTCCCTGTCCATCACCAACTCCCGGAGTTCACTCAGACTCACGTGCATCAAGACAGTGATGCCATCCAGCCATCTCATCCTCTGTCGTCCCCTTCTCCTCCTGTCCCCAATCCCTCCCAGCATCAGAGTCTTTTCCAATGAGTCAACGCTTCGCATAAGGTGGCCAAAGTACTGGAGTTTCAGCTTCAGCATCATTCCCTCCAAAGAAATCCCAGGGCTGATCTCCTTCAGAATGGACTGGTTGGATCTCCTTGCAGTCCAAGGGACTCTCAAGAGTCTTCTCCAACACCACAGTTCAAAAGCATCAATTCTTCGGCATTCAGCTTTCTTCACAGTCCAGCTCTCACGTCCATACATGACCACAGGAAAAACCATAGCCTTGACTAGACGGACCTTAGTTGGCAAAGTAATGTCTCTGCTTTTGAATATGCTATCTAGGTTGGTCATAACTTTTCTTTCAAGGAGTAAGAGTCTTCTAATTTCATGCCTGCAGTCACCATCTGCAGTGATTTTGGAGCCCCCAAAAATAAAGTCTGACACTGTTTCCACTGTTTCCCCATCTATTTCCCATGAAGTGATGGGACCGGATGCCATGATCTTCGTTTTCTGAATGTTGAGATTTAAGCCAACTTTTTCACTCTCCTCTTTCACTGTCATCAGGGGGCTTTTTAGTTCCTCTTCACTTTCTGCCATAAGGGTGGTGTCATCTGCATATCTGAGGTGATTGATATTTCTCCCGGCAATCTTGATTCCAGCTTGTGCTTCTTCCAGCCCAGCGTTTCTCATGATGCGCTCTGCATAGAAGTTAAATAAGCAGGATGACAATATACAGCCTTTATGTACTCCTTTTCCTATTTGGAACCAGTCTGTTGTTATATGTCCAGTTCTGACTGTTGCTTCATGACCTGCATACAGGTTTCTCAAAAGGCAGGTCAGGTGGTCTGGTATTCCCATCTCTTGCAGAATTTTCCACAGTTTATTGTGATCCACACAGTCAAAAGCTTTGGCATAGTCAGTAAAGCAGAAATAGATGTTTTTCTGGAACTCTCTTGCTTTTTCAATGATCCAGTGGATGTTGGCAATTTGATCTCTGGTTCCTCTGCCTTTTCTAAAACCAGCTTGAACATCTGGAAGTTTATGGTTCACGTATTGCTGAAGCCTGGCTTGAGCATTACTATACTAGCGTGTGAGATGAGTGCAATTGTGCGGTAGTTTGAGCATTCTTTGGCATTGCCTTTCTTTGGGATTGGAATGAAAACTGACCTTTTCCAGTCCTGTGGCCACTGCTGAGTTTTCCAAATGTGCTGGCATATTGAGTGCAGCATTTTCACAGCATCATCTTTCAGGATTTGAAATAGCTCAACTGGAATTCCATCACCTCCACTAGCTTTGTTCGTAGTGATGCTTTCTAAGGACCACTTGACTTCACATTCCAGGATGTCTGGCTCGAGGTGAGTGATCACACCATCGTGATTATCTTGGTTGTGAAGATCTTTTTTGTACAGTTCTGTGTATTCTTGCCACCTCTTCTTAATATCTTCTGCTTCTGTCCATACCATTTCTGTCCTTTATCGAGCCCATCTTTGCATGAAATGTTCCCTTGGTATCTCTAATTTTCTTGAAGATATCTCTAGTCTTTCCCATTCTGTTGTTTTCCTCTCTTTCTTTGCATTGATTGCTGAGGAAGGCTTTCTTATCTCTTCTTGCTATTCTTAGGAACTCTGCATTCAGATGCTTATATCTTTCCTTTTCTCCTTTGCTTTTCACTTCTCTTCTTCACAGCTATTTGTAAGACCTCCCCAGACAGCCACTTTGCTTTTTTGCATTTCTTTTCCATGGGGATGATCTTGATCCCTGTCTCCTGTAGTGTCACGAACCTCCTCCCATAATTCATCAGGCACTCTATCTAACAGATCTAGTCCCTTAAATCTATTTCTCACTTCCACTGTATAATCATAAGGGATTTGATTTAGGTCATACCTGAATGGTCTAGTGATTTTCCCTACTTTCTTCAATTTAAGTCTGGATTTAGCAATAAGGAGTACATGATCTGAGCCACAGTCAGCTCCTAGTCTTGTTTTTGTTGACTGTATAGAGCTTCTCCATCTTTGGTTGCAAAGAATATAATCAATCTGATTTCGGTGTTGACCACCTGGTGATGTCCATGTGTAGAGTCTTCTCTTGTGTTGTTGGAAGAGGGTGTTTGCTATGACCAGTGCATTTTCTTGACAAAACTCAATTAGTCTTTGCTCTGCTTCATTCTGTAGTCCAAGGCCAAATTTGCCTGTTACTCCAGGTGTTTCTTGACTTCCTACCTTTGCATTCCAGTCCCCTATAATGAAAAGGACATCTTTGTGGGTGTTAGTTCTAAAAGGTCTTGTAGGTCTTCATAGAACCATTCAACTTCAGCTTCTTCAGCATTACTGGTTGGGGCATAGACTTGGATTACCGTGATATTGAATGGTTTGCCTTGGAAAAGAACAGAGATCATTCTGTCGTTTTTGAGATTGCATCCAAGTACTGTATTTCAGACTCTTGCGTTGACCGTGATGGCTACTCCATTTCTTCTGAGGGATTCCTGCCTGCAATAGTAAATATAATGGTCATCTGAGTTAAATTCACCCATTCCAGTCCATTTTAGTTTGCTGATTCCTAGAATGTCCACGTTCACTCTTGCCATCTCCTTTTTGACCACTTCCAATTTGCCTTGATTCATAGACCTGACATTCCAGGTTCCTATGCAATATTGCTCTTTACAGCATCAGACCTTGCTTCTATCACCAGTCACATCCACAACTCTGTATTGTTTTTGCTTTGGCTCCATCCCTTCATTCTTTCTGGGGTTATTTCTCCACTGATCTCTGGTAGCATATTGGGCACCTACTGACCTGGGGAGTTCCTCTTTCAGTATCCTATCATTTTGCCTTTTCATACTATTTATGGGGTTCTCAAGGCAAGAATACTGAAGTGGTTTGCCATTCCCTTCTCCAGTGGACCACATTCTGTCAGACCTCGCCACCATGCCTGCCCATCTTAGGTTGCCCCACGGGCATGGCTTAGTTTCATTGAGTTAGATAAGGCTGTGGTACTAGTGTGATTAGATTGACTAGTTTTCTGTGATTATGGTTTCAGTGTGTTTGAAGGCAATGGCACCCCAGTCCAATACTCTTGCCTGGAAAATCCCATGGACGGAGGAGCCTGGTGGGCTGCAGTCCGTGGGGTCGCTAAGAGTCGGGCACAACTGAGCGACTTCACTTTCACTTTTCACCTTCATGCATTGGAGAAGGAAATGGCAACCCACTCCAGTGTTCTTGCCTGGAGAATCCCAGGGACAGAGGAGCCTGGTGGGCTGCCGTCTATGGGGTCGCACAGAGTTGGACACGACTGAAGCGACTTGGCAGGAGCAGTAGCAGCAGCCCTCTTGCAACACCGACCGTGTTACTTGGGTTTCTCTTACCCTGGACGTGGGATATCTCTTCACGGCTGCTCCAGCGAAGCACAGCCGCTGCTCCTTACCTTGGACGAGGGGTATCTCCTCACCGCCGCCCATACCGACCTTGAACGTGGAATAGCTCCTCTAGACCCTCTGGCGCCTACGCAGCCACTGCCCCTTGGATGCTGGGTCGCTCCTCCTAGCCGCCGCCCTGGCCTCGGGCAGGGGTAGCTCCTCTTGGCTGCTCCTGAGCTGTTGCAGCCTGGCATTCTCGACCGGCGCCCCTGACCTTGGATGTGGCGTAGCTCCTCTAGGCTGCTGCCCCTGACCTCGGACATGGGGCTGCTCCTCTTGGCCGCTGCCTCTTGGGCGTGGGGTCCTCCTGACTTCTGCCCCTGACCTCGGACTTGGGGTAGCTCCTCTCGGCCATGCTCTGCACGTTTTACTCTTTGGCTAAAAATTTTTCCAGAGACAAAGGCAGGCAGTGGCCATGGGGTGCGAGTGGGCAAGGACCATAGGGTTCTGCTCCAATTCGACATGACTCTAAAGATGCAATCTGGGCTACCCTGGGAGCTCCAGTGCCTTCCAGTAAGTGGCTGCTCCTCCAGACTGGGGCCCTGGGGCTGTGGCTTTCCTTTGGTGGACTGCTCGTCATGATAAGTGGACGCAGGGCTCTGGGCTCACAGTCTGGACCCAGACCTCAGTTGCCTGTGAACTTTTCACACAAGGCAGTTTTATTCTCCTGTTACCTCTGTTCCATTCATACTGTGTGGCTTCAAACGCTCCTGGGAGTATTGTTTGGCAGATGCGCTATAGGACAAAAACATCCTCCCATGGTGGAGGAAAGGTGGGTAATTTGGGAAGCTGGTAGACCCTGTCAATCATTTTCCATCCCACTCAGAGTTTCTGATGTCAAGAGTTTGGCCTTCAGCTCCAAAGATGCCTCTGTACCTCTGTGTGCTGTTGAGTTGGTCTAAGACATCAGACTCTTAACAACTTGGGTCACAGAGAATGTGGCAAGGTGTCAGCCCAGTCTCTTTTGCTGCTCCCCAAAAAAGGATGTGATAAAGACATCTGGGTTAGCACTGTGCTCAAGTAGACAAAAGAATTTATTAAGGTCACTATTAATTTGTCGAGAAGCAAGTTGGGAAACTTGGTTGAATGGCATCACTGACTCTCTGGACACGAGTTTGAGCAAGCTCCAGGAGTTGGCAATGGACAGGGAAGCCTGGCGTGCTGCAGTCCATGGGTTCCAAAGAGTCAGGTGTGACTGAATGACTGAAATGAACTGATGCTAGGAAACTAGTCATCCTAGATGGATTCACCAGGTGATACAGATTTCTACACTGGCTCTGACCATCCAGAGAAACAGGAAAATGCTCCGTTCTGAATCTTTCTATTCTAAAGGCCTCAGCCGTTTTAGAATATGTAGCACGTGGCTATATTTTCAAAGGAACATGCTGACCACCTACAGATTGAACATAGTCCGAATTGCAAAGCAGCAAATGTTTGTTTTAGGCATTTTGGGGGTAATTCTTCAGGATTTTGGAGTTCCACCTGGGAGGCATCTTTGTAAGAACACAGCTTTTTTGGTCTTATGACTGAATCCCACAATCAGTGAAAATATTATGCCCTCCAATTGTTTGCTGAGGCAGACAGAGCTAGTTTATTATAAGTGTAGGGTTTGTATGAGAACAGACTCTATGCACTGATAGGCAACTACCGATAAAAAAGGGCAAGCATAGGTGCTGGCAGTGGATATAAATTAGTTCAGCTTCACAGATATCTTGGGGGTGATTTCTTCATTGGCAAAATTTCTCATTGTTCAAACAAGTTCCTGGCTTGTGCCTAGTCTGGTTTCTTTCCTTCCTGGCTGTCCAAGAGTTCTGCATTTCCTAGCTCACTGTCTTCTGTACCTGCCCACCCTCCACTCAGAAAGAAGAGTCCAGGGAGGGGTGGTGAGTGGCATCAGGAATCCAAAGCTGTGGGTTCGAATTTGACCACTGACAGCGGGAAGCTGCCTGTCCTTGGAGAAGTCACAAACCTTCTCTGAGATGTACCTCAAAGACGTCAGCGGTAAACCAGGAAATCAGCTTCTTGTGTGGTTGTTCGAATGGGTAAATAAACTCACAGATGGGAAAAAGATGCTGATAGACTTGCTCAAGCGGCTTCCCTGGTGGCTCAGATGGTAGAGAATCGCCTGCAATACAGGAGACCTAGGGTTCGATCCCTGGGTTGGGAAGATCCCCTGGAGAAGGGAATGGCAACCCACTCTAGTATTCTTGTCTGGAGAATTGCATGGACAGAGAAGCCTGGTGGGCTGCAGTCCATATGGTTGCATAGAGTCAGACACGACTCAGCAACTATCACTTTCACTATCAGACTTGTTCAAGGCAGGGTTTCCACAAACCTTCAAGTTGTTGGGTGGAAGAAAGCAAGCAAAAAACGTGCCCAAACTCAATAACTGAAAAGCCTGATAAAGTGAAGTGCAATAAAATGAACTATGCCTGTGTTGGCCTTTTTATTCTCAATAGATGTGGCTTTACTCCCAGAGGCATCTGGGAAGGTTCTGGGCAGCTCTGGGGCTGAGTGTTTGGAGTCAGCGTCTTTAGATGTCCAGCAATGCCTGACTGCCCTGCGCAAGTCTTCATCCACGTCTTCCATGACTGTATTTTACACAGAAACACAAAGCGTTATTTTTCTTTTTTTCACCATTTTAAGACATGGGCTGAATTTTCCAGGGATGAGACTATAAATCAGAGGAGATGGCAGTTGGTTTTGCTCAGCATGTTGTAAAGCGTTGTTCACCATCTCTGAAAGCGGCATCATCAAAGGCCCTGCTGCTCTGTGATCACCAGTGTGTCAGCCTCATGTCAGTCAGTATCCATAGCAATTGCATTTATGATCATTTTATGTGTATGTAGAAACATGCCTTTAGTCCTTACTTTAAATGTTCAAATAAAAAAGAAATCACTTTAGCAGTCTTCAGTAGGTGTAGCAGTCAGAGTCTGGTCAGGAGAGAGAAATGTCAAGTTAGTTGAACAGAGAAATTTAAAGAATTCTTACGAATACGCTGTCAACTGGTAACTTAAAAGGTTAAGGTATCCTGGAAAAGGCAGCTTCAAGAAGCAGCTACCACTACTAGACTGATGTTGAAGCTGAAGCTCCAGTACTTTGGCTGCCTGATGCTTAGAGCCAAATCATTGGAAAAGACCTTGATGCTGGGAAAGATTGAAGGCAGGAGGAGAAGAGGGCGACAGAGGACGAGATGATTGGATGGCATCACCAACTCGATGGCCGTGAGTTTGAGCAACGTCTGGGAGGTAATGAAGGACAGGGAAGCCTGGTGTGCTGCAGTCCACTGGGTTGCAAAGTGTCAGACATGACTAAGCAACTGACAACCACTGCTACCACCAGGAGGGAACAAAGGGAAAAACCAGAAACTTGGAAGCTAGACCCCGTGAAGCTCAAACTCAGATATCTAGGGAGGAGGGCAGCTGGGCTAGAGTATCTGATTCAGAGGAAGGGGCCAAGAAGCTGGGATCCAGACCCCTGACGGGGGATTAAGGGCTGGCTGGCATCTAAGGGAAGTTGGGCCGCGAGGCTGTGGACAGAACCACAAGCTGTGTTCAGGTGCCGTCCAGGAAAGGCTCTGCAGCTGATGACAGATGGCAGGGTGAGGCTCCCAGGAGTCCTCGGCTGCCAAGAGGCTCCTTGGCTAGAGATGGAAGGAGCAGCTTCCGTCTGTGACTTTCCCCTTCCTGCTCCAGCTGTGAAGGCTCCAGGGCCCCCAGAAGCAGAGCCCAACGGGGAGAAATTCGACAAAGCAGAAATAAGGTTTGGGGGTGCCATGCTCAGCCCTACAAAGTAGAACTGGGGAACTGAGAAACAAATGAATTAGTAACTGACAAACTCGGTGATTGTCCTGTATCTGCTGAACCCAAACCTACTCATTAAAACGAGGTCATCTAGTATAGCTGGACCTAGGCACTTGAGGATGATACTACATTAAACAAATCTAGGGGCATCCTAGGTGGTGCTAGTGGTAAAGAATCCGCCTGCCAATACAGGATATGATCTGGATCAATCCCTTGGAGAGGGGCATGGCAACACATTCCAGTATTCTTGCCTGGAGAATCCCGTGGACAGAGGAGCCTGGTGGGCTATAGGGCTTCCAGAGGGTCGCAAAGAGTCGGACACCATTGAAGTAACTTAGCATGCACAAACATATTGAAATAGCAATGCAGATATGTGTGTTATAACATGCAGTAATGTAAAATATAAGTACATATAATGTATGTATTTGTTCCCTATTCTTTTCTATTACATAATCATATTACATTGATTTAAATTATGTTTAGAAGGAAATAATTTCATTTTGGACTAGCCAACAAGACATTATAAAATATTTGTTATAAAATGTGGATATTGAAGCTCCTATTATTAAGTTTCCCTGTCTGGGTTTAGATGGTATAATATCCATCTGGACTTTAGACTCTCAGCTTCTTGCCAGCTCAGAGTGACTGTGCCATCTGCTCTCAGCTACAAGGCTAATACATGGAAAAGGACCTCGTGTACTTTTAGGTTCTGACCACAATGAAAGCATCCTCTCAGAGTTGTCATCCATGGATGTCTTTTTGGAATGGGCATGCATGGATGGGGGTGCCAACCATCATTCTGGTTGTCCCCAGGTTTTTAGGGCCATTTTTACAGGTTGGGAAGGACACGTGGGAAGTGGCATTCTCTAGCGCTGCCATCTTGATCAGTAGCAGAATTCTGATTGCCTGTTGTGATCAAGGCTGGGCTTTATATGGAAGTTATATTCCAAAAACAGTGGTTACAGTTGTTGAGCCTCTGGGGCAGTTGAGCACTCTGGTAGAGGTTATAAACACAATCTATTGACCCACAGCAGTTTCTTAGTAGTAAATATTATATCCCCATTTTATAGATATGATACCTGAGGCAGAGACCGTGGGACTTAACTAAGACAACCCAGCTCCATTCTATATGTTTTCTACAACTTATAACTTCTTTTCACTCTGCTTCCCTGTAGAATTCATAACACAAACTCCTTTTTTGTGAGGGGCTGTTTTTGCAAACAGCACAGTTGGTCAACAGATAATTGACAGTAATTAACTGAAAGAATGAATAAACTCATAAACGCTTGATACAGGTAGAGCCTCATAAATATCTGTGGAATTTATGGGAGTATATTGATAAAAATGTTTGTTGTAATGATAAAATTCAAGTTGGTCCACTTTGACCTCGGTAAGTACCCCATCTATCCAGTTTTTCTAAAAAGATCAGATGTACATAGTAAAGCTAATTACTAAATACTAGAAAATGACTTTTCTTTTAACAGAATCTCCTGTCATTTGAGCTACAGGCAAATGGAATTTCAAAACACAAGAGAAAGAGATGAAGCCCTAAGAATGGCAGTTATTCTCAGAGTTTTCAAGTGTAAAACCATGGACCCCAAATAAAGGGTGCTTTCATATCTGTATAGTGCAGAAAAGAATTGCTCAGAAGACAAAGCTAGCAATTAAAATGAGCTGAAGCAGTTATGTGATTCATGTATCACTTGTCTCAGCCACTCAGGAAACCAGACTTATCAAAACCACCGTCGTTTTCTATTTCTCTGTCGTTTAAGTTTTGATGAAGCAGAATCATTTTTGAAGACTTGATATCATGATGAACACTTTGTCCATAGGCACCTTACATAATAACTGAACATAGCTGTAAATAGATAGGACTTTTGTACCTGAATGCCAAATGTAAACTTCCTTGAAATTCAAGCTTGGGGGAAATGTGGACCCCTTAGGCAGTAACACTGACCAGAATCACACAGAATCACATTCTCCTGCTGGCTGATAAAATGAGCTAACTGCTAAAATACTAGCGTTAGTTTTCAAAACATTTTATCCAGATGTGTTAATGCTCCTTCTCGTCGCATTGCAGGCCACAAAAGGAAGTGCAACTTGCTGAAATAGGCATTTATTTTATTTGAGCTTGGCTTTCCTCTGACCAAAATATCAGACATTAGGTTGAATGTCTGCCACTGCCCTCTTCTGGATAAAATATATTTATAGAAATTGTCTATCTTGTTGACATATGGGCCAATTTCTCTTTCAATTGAAAAGGGAAATGAATGGTAATAGAATATAATTTGGTTTTGTTGTGAGCATAAAGGATATACTATATGGACTATACCCCAGTGAATATGAACAAATATTTAAAATCTGTTACCTTGGTACTCAATCTGTTTTCCCTACAGCCTTGAAAACATCACTCTAAAATTAAGGTTGTATTCTGAATTCTGTATCTATTTAGGTAGATAAACAGCTTTCACAAATATTTTCATTAGTTAGAGTTGAAAGAAGTGTGACCATTACCCTTTTATGGAGGCAAAATCTTGACATCGTTGTGAAAGTAAAAGTCACTCAGTTGTGTCTGACTCTTTGCAACCCCGTGGGCTATACAGTCCATGGAATTCTCCAGGCCAGGATGCTGGAGTGGGTAGCCATTCCCTTCTCCAGGGGATCTTCCCAAACCACGGATTGAACCCAGGTCTCCTGCATTGCCAGAAGATTCTTTACCAGCTGAGCCACCGGGGAAGCCCAAGAATACTGGAGTGGGTGGTCTATGCCTTCTCCAGCAGATCTTCCGGACCCAGGAATCGAGCCTGGCCTCCTGCATTGCAGGCGGATTCTTTACCAACTAAGCAACCAGGGAAGCTCCGACATCATTGTGACTTGGGTCCAAATTCTGGCTAGAGTTTCAATTTCCTGAGCTGGAACTATAAATCAAAATATATACACATACACACTTCATTTGATAATTGTGGAAATTAAATGAGCTTATGCATTTATCTTTGTAAGTTTTCAAGTATAAAACCACGGACCGATGGTATTCTCTACAATATCTGCTATGATAAGAGCTTTATGACAAAACAAGTATCTTTTTTAGTAAGTGTGTCTGTGCTCAGTTGCTCAGTCATGTCCTACTGTTTGCAACCCTATAGACTGTATCCCCCCAGGCTCCCCTATCCGTGGGATGTTTCAGGCAAGAATACTGGGGTGAGTTGCCATTTCCTCTTTAATATGAAATGTTCAAATTTGGACAATGTTGAAAAATTATTTTAATTAGGATATATTTCTAATTGTTAGATTATAGAATTTCAAATCTATACATTTCCAATGAAATATTTATATTTTCCAATTGTCTATGTCAGATACCTTGTGGACTGACTTTGCTTTCTCAGGAAGAAAACATTAAGGTATGTTTACCAGAGGACTTGGAAATATGCCACACTTTACATCTAAATATTATTTCAGACTTTGAGGCATAAACAAATATTCCATTTGGTTTATTTAATTTCAGTACATTTCTAAGTTATGCAAATTGTACATTTTAACACTGACTTGATTTTGAATCCATGGTATAGGTATATTTGCCACACTTTGAGGTCCATTTTCATTAATAGGAAATAAAGAATTCTATCTGATTATCAAATTTACCACTTTATTGTTTCTCTTGGCAATTGTTGGACCCCAAACTTGACAAAACATCAGGAGAAACTTTCCGGTTGACAGTTAGGTCAAGCTGTTACATATATATATATATATAATTTACTCTCTGTTGGCTACATGTTTTGGAGAAATGAACTCACACAAGATTGGAAAGCTAACTCACTAATTAAAGTATTAGAACTTTGGGCATGTGACCCATTTTCTCTGTGCCTTCAGTTCAGTTCAGTTCAGTCGCTCAGTCGTGTCCGACCCTTTGCAACCCCATGAATCACAGCACACTAGGCCTCCCTGTCCATCACCATCTCCCGGAGTTCACTCAGACTCACGTCCATCGAGTCCGTGATGCCATCCAGCCATCTCATCCTCTGTCGTCCCCTTCTCCTCCTGCCCCCAATCCCTCCCATCATCAAAGTCTTTTCCAATGAGTCAACTCTTCGCATGAGGTGGCCAAAGTACTGGAGTTTCAGCTTTAGCATCATTCCTTCCAAAGAAATCCCAGGGTTGATCTCCTTCAGAATGGACTGGTTGGGTCTCCTTGTAGTCCAAGGGACTCTCAAGAGTGCTTAGTTCCTTGGTATGTAAAATGGGACAAATAGCTTCAAATTCAAAAGGTACATGCGAATATTGTGAGATCTAATACAAAGTGAGGGCTCAGTGTAAGTTGATTCTCCACAGTATTTTTAGACACATATGGAGAAGTAGCAAAGTCATGGGCTTTGAAATCAAACATCTGTACAAATACTGTCTTCTCTGTTTCTGAAATTGACATTTCAGAAAGATGGTTGGTGTCTTAGAGGAGGTGTGTGCAAAATGTCTGACACAGAGAAGGTGCAGGGCAGTGTAGAAAGCGGCAACTCCTAATGCCACTTTTGTCCCATTACCTGCTTTGTGCCAGATCCTGTGTTCAGAGCTACAATCTCTGCTTCTCACTAGGTCCAGGCGAGGTAGTCATGAGAACACTTAGCTAAGTCACACTGTCAGCTTAGGTCACACTGTTGGGAGGGGCTTCCCAGATGACTGGACGGTAAAGAATCCATCCGCTAGCGCGGGAGACGCAGCAGCCACGAGTTCAGTCTCTGGGTTGGGAAGCTCCCCTAGAGAAGGGACTGGCTCCCTGTTCCAGTCTTCTTGCCTGGGAAATCCCGTGGAGAGAGGAGCCTGGCAGGCTATACAGTCCACGGGGTTGCAAAGAGCTGGACACGACTGAGCGACTGAGGCTACACGCACGCACTGTTAAGAAGCCCTTAAATTGCATCAATTCTTCTCTTCCTTTAATATTTCACCTATATGGGCCTGCATGCTATTTCTGGTTACACAGATTTTTCACAATGGAGGATCCACCAGTGTATATATGATTTCCAGAAATGTACAATGGTGTTTTCCACCTCCAGTCCCATCAGTTTGAACCAGTCCGGTGTCCTATTTCATGAGCCAATGAATCTGATGAAATAAATTATGGCAGGGCTGTTTCTGGAACTGTGTGCTTGTCCTGACAGGTGACACAGTTACCTTCTAAAGTCTGGTTCCTTTGGCCTCAGATCCTGCAAGTCAGGCTCAGGGAGGAACTTTCAGATAACACAGAAGGTCAGCCGTGGGAGCCTTTGGGGAGTGTCATGGTTTCTAACTCACCTCACCTCATGAGACCACCTGCTTCTAAGCTGCCGTTTCTCCCCGTGAACTCTGGAAAGTTTTGAAAGCTTAATGCCAACTTCATATGTGTTTACTCATCTTCAAAGGTAATTACGATTGCATGTGCTGAATTCAGCCAAACTAGGTAGGTTATTCGAGCCTGGAATAAGAATGAGAGGAGAGGAAAAGTACCAATTTACTATCTAATATACAGATGGCACTACTGGTAAAGAACCCACCTGCCAATACAGGAGAGGGAAGAGATGGGGCTTCAGTCTCTAGGTCAGGAAGATCCCCTGGAGGAGGGCATGGCAGTCTATCCCAGTATTCTTGCCTGAAGAATCCCACGGACAGCGGAGCCTGGCGGGCTACAGGCCCGGGTGTCTCAAAGAGTCGGACACGATGAAGTGACTTAGCATGCATGCACATACAGCCATTTTAGCATATGTGAATGCTGAGATTAAAAAAATATACATATATACATTTCCTTGTGTTCTTTCTTTTTGTTGTTGATGATTTTTAATTTTCTTGAGAAAGTCACTTACCTTCTCATGTGTAAAATGTAGAGATGGGATGAAATTAGGTCTGAGGTACCACTCAGTTCTAAGAGTCTACATTTAATTTGAATTGAAATTAGCTAGCAAATTGCATTTAAAGTTGAGATCAACCACTGCCTATGAAAATTTGGTTTAAGAAAAGAATTGGCTTTGGTTTGTAATCAAGACGTGTCATTCATCACAACTTTACATTCAGAGTCCTTCTAACTATTGATTGATCTCTATATTGATCAATGTTTCAAAATGGTAGCCTGCCCTTTTCCCTGCTTCAGGGACCTTGTACAGTAAATACATGAAAAGTTAAAAAAAGTGTTAGTTGCTCAGTCGTGCCTGACTCTTTGGACCCTGTGGACTGTAGCCTGCCAGGCTCCTCTGTTCATGGGATCTTCCAGGAGAGAATTCTGGAGTGGGTTGCCATTTCCTTCTCCAGGGGATCTTCCTGACCCAGGGATCAAACCCGGGCCTCTGACGTTGCAGGCAGATTCTTTACTGTCTGAGCCACCAGGGAAGTAGATACATACAAAACAACAATTTATGTTTAGCTACAATTTAATACAGCTGGGATGTTTGATTGTCAGGGCAGCTACTAAAACAAAATTCTAAGAGTTGAAGCTAAAGATGGTTTCTTATCTCTTTTAAGCTTGTCTTCATCATTTCCTTTATCATGAAGTAGAATGATTTTCCTTTTAATATTCTCAACTTGTGTGTGTATGTGTGTTCAGTCATTAAGTTGTGTTCAACTCTGCAACTTATGAATGAATACCTTAAGGTTCAGTTAAGGAAATTCTGTTTTAGCATGTCTGATCTTCCAATACCAAAGAAAGAGCAGGGTGATGGGTTTTACTGCAGAGGTCTCTGGGTACCCAAGCTTTTCATCCTACCAGAGGACATTCATTCTCACCTGAATCAACATATATTACTAATATTACTAAAGGATTATATATTCTCTGAGAAACCAGGGCACTCAGTTTTATTGTTCTGGATATCAAGTCAGGAATTTGCTTTTATCTTACATTCCTAAACCATGTTGTAGTCACTGTTTATCACATCAGAGTTCTTCTCTTAATAATTAATCAGAAAATGGAGTGCCATCACTCCCATTGTTTCTAACAGGTAGTTTAGAAAAATAACATAAGATTGTTAAGTTGCCAAACCTAGATCAAATAATTTCTCCAGCACTTATCAGCTGAAGGATAATGGGCAAATGAACTTTCATTTAAGGATTATTTTCAGATTAAATGAATTGGGGTTAAGCATGGTGCTTGGTACATACAGGGAGGTTTATAAATCATTCTACCTCACTGGAACATACACACACACGAGAGACACGCACACACTCCATACACATACACACACAAGAGTGGGGGGAAAGAAAAAGAAAAAGAGAGAAACTTAGCTTTAATTAAAATAGAATTGTCTTAAGTAAAAAGTATATAAAAAGTACATGGCAGAGTGTGCAGAGAAAAGATGATAAGGTGTAAGGCCTGTTACACTAATTTCTAACTTCCTTTGTTTAACTTTGTTAGTTTGATCAGTGGTACTTCCTATGAGAATTTCAAGTACAGTGAATGGATAATTCTTGGGGATTTTGCAGGAACTCTCCACTTAAAGAATAAAGACCAGAGATGGTGATATTAGGAGGCATTGGGAATCAATATTAATGAGTATTTTGGGAGCCATTTCTGCCTGTGTGTGTTTTTTTTTTTTTTTTTTTTTTTTTTGTGGTTGGGACTATCAACATCATTTCACTTAAAAAGCAATCCATCCAACATGTTAATGAGGAAATTCACACCTGGATGAGGAGGTGCCCCTCCTTGAAAATGTGTTTTCTCTTGTGCTGATTTTGATTGTAAGTTGTCTGGGGAATACATCTTCAAAGCCCTTACTGTTGCCATTTTTCTAATTTGATTGCTCCAAAAACTTCCTGCTTCCTTTGACTTTATATAACTCATACCATTAGTATAATGATATCTGCCTCTATCAGAACCAGCCTTCATTCTATGCCTTATTTTGAAATTGTCAGCAAATAATACAAGTTGTTTTAATTACTGGTCTATATATTTCCCTCTTTGAATGCCTGTTAGCAAATGAAAAGAAAGTATGTAACTAAAAATGCTTTTTTTTTTTTAGTAGGAAAGTCAAATGGAAGAAAGAAAAAGAAATGCTTATTCATTAATTTTTTTCAACAAACGTGTTTTTACTGAAGTAAAGATATGCAATATTTCAGGGAGACAGCAAAGTGACTTGGTTATGCATTTATGTATCTATATCTACTCTTTTTCAGATTCTTTTCCATGATGGGCTATTATTAATACAGGGTACTAATGATAGTTCCCTGTGCCATACAGCAGGTCTCTGTTCTTTATCCATTTCACGTGTAGCAGTGTGTATCTGTTAATCACAAATCCCCAATTTATCCCTCTCCATTTCCCCTTCAGTAAGCAGAAGTTTGTTTTCTGTGAGTATGAGACTGACAACTAATTCTTGATGCTAGGGATATATCTGTGAATCAAAACAGACCAGAGCATCCTATCGACATGGAGTTTGTACTGTAGTGGACCAAGAAGAATTGCATAAATGAGTATAGAGTGTGTTAAAAGACAATGAATGCAAAGGAAAGAAATGTAGCCTGGGATATAATGTGTGGGGATACTACAGTTTTCAGTAGGGTCAGCCTCATGGGTCGGATGATATTTGGGTAAACATTTGGAGGTCATAAGGGAGTTCACCGTCTGGGCAGGAGGAAAGAGCATTCCAGCATGAAAGGATGCCCTGAGCAAAGGTTTCAAGTTGGGGCATGGATTTCATGAAACATAAGGCGAGTTACTGGGGGAGAGAGGGATGGAAAATCAGGGGATGAGCTGAGAGGTAAGAGAGACTGATCTCAAGGTGTTAGAGGAACTGGCTTCTACCTGGACTGACATGAAAAGCTACTTCATCTATTTCATGGCTTTGAACAAAGGAAATGACAGTCTTGATAACTGTTAAAAGGCTGCAGGATTGAGAATAGACTAACAGAGAACAGTTGGAAATAAAAAGCTTTTTTTTTTTTTTAAGTAATCCAGATGAAAGATGATGGAAGTTTGGACCAGTGAGGGTGATGCCAAGTAGCCCTAACATAAAAAGTAAAGACTAGACAACATTTGCTAATGAATTAGGTGTTGCTTTGAGAGATGGAAATGCCTCAAGGATGAATCCAAG
This sequence comes from Oryx dammah, assembly GCF_014754425.2. Classification (NCBI taxonomy): domain Eukaryota; kingdom Metazoa; phylum Chordata; class Mammalia; order Artiodactyla; family Bovidae; genus Oryx; species Oryx dammah. The sequence continues at coordinate 76,714,061 of NW_024070208.1, read as the reverse complement.
TTTCTTCAACAGATGGAAGGTTACTGAAACTGAATAAAAGTACCAAGTCAAACGATTTTATAGGAAAATGGGTTTATTTTAATTCTGGCACATGAAGTTGCTGTGGTATATTCTAAGAAATTTATGAGAAATTTGAGTTTAGAATATGTTAGTTATTCAAGGCACACGACTCTATGCATCTATTTTCATATTGAATGTTGACCTTTCTAAAAATGTTTTCCCATTGGTCTGAGTTTTGGATTGAACAGGGTCAAAGCCCATCATTTAAGTAGCCATTTAGCCATTTTTGTTGCTGTTGTTGGTTTTCTGGTCGTGACTCCAGTTCTTGAAATGAATGAGAACTTAGTCTTTGGGAAGATGGATTAGAGTCATTTAGCAAATGCCAGTTCTATTTTATCTCTTATCATGGTTTTCTCTTCTATAAGGAACACAAGCTAACAAGAGGAGACATAGTTTCAGGTTTCAATTTAAATAAGACTGAGGAATAGCTTTGTAGGAAGCCTTGCTGAATTCTAACTGAGCTAAAATATACTCTATGGCTTTTTCCTTTTAAGTACATTCTATGAGATAAAAGCATTTCACAATAATTTTTCCAGTTTATTTGCATTGTGTTCTCTTTTGAATGCTGTTGACAAAATGTTATGGTCTTAATTTGGTTTTTTTGGAGTCACCCCTTAAATCTCTGTAATTGTAAGTATAGTCACTGTATAGTTAGAATGGGTAAGTTGAGTATCTTGATATGGAATTTTTTATGGACTTCTATGGTGTTTCAGATGGTAAAGAATCTACCTGCAATGTGGGAGACCCAGGTTTGACCTCTGGGGATCTCCTGGAGACTGGAACGGCTACCTACTCCTGTATTCTTGCCTGGGAAATCCCATGGACAGAGGAGCCTAGTGGGCTACAGTCCATGGGGTTGCAAAGAGTCAGACACGACTGAGCAACTTTCACTTTCCATGTGATTTTTGGTTTCTCTATTTGTTTTGGTTGCTTAAACAGTTATAGCTAATTTAAAAAACAGTTGTTACTTTCAGGATTACAGTTGAAATAATATACTGCTGTATATATAAGATTCCATTTGTAGATACTAAAACTGAAACATTATAATTTTATACTTGGAAGCTCATTTTAGCGTTGCTTTCAGAAATGTTACCAATCATGTTTGCAGTTAATACTTAAGTCTTTATAACACTGTGTCAGAATTTTGGCACATTTTACCAGGTTATCCTTAGAAATAAGAAGTTTTTGATTTCACATAGAAGGCAAAGGCATGTATTCATAGCCATATAAATAACTAAAAATCTATATGATACTTATAGCTATGTGACAATGTCATGATCTTAAATACTGGAACATGCATATCTACCCAAAATAATAATTAGTTTACAATGAAGGAGCAAAAGGAGGAAAAGTTGCATTTGGTTGAAGATCATGAAAGAAGGTAGAAAATATTGCTGAGAATATTTCAACAAATGTCAGTGAGATTCTTGGGGTGAGCAATCAGATAGAGCTGAAAATATGGAACTGAAATGAGCAAACCATCACATCCTCAGTGAAGGCAAACGTGTCCCCTCCAGTTCTTCCTCATTGATTGATGCCTAAACTCTGTCATCAGAGTTGAATTGCTTTACCCAAAGTGTTTGGTACATATACTTAAACATGCTAGGTCTCTACTACGAGCTTCAAGGAATCTGTGGTCCTCTAAAACAGCGATCCCCAAACTTTTCGACACCAGGGACCAGTTTTTTGGAAGACAAGTTTTCCACAGATGAGAGGATGGCTTGGGGATGATTCAAGTGCATTGCACTTATTGTGCACTTTATTTCTATTAGTATTACATCAGCTCCACCTCGGATCATCAGGCATTAGATCCTGGACGTTGGGGACTCCTGCTCTGAAGGTACTGGAAAGCAAGATGAAGCAATTTTATCTTTGCCTGGTTTAAGGCTGACACTTTGACTGAGTGATGGGAAAGAGAAGCAATGACTCACTTTTCCCCGAATAGCTTGGGGTGCCTCTTTTATCCTCATAAACATTACTTCAGTTTTTAATGTTCTTTTACAAGAGCTGCCATATTCCCTCCTGCTATTCAGTCGTCTCTCTAAAATGTTTTTAATGGTCCTGGAAAATGAGAAGGTTTCAGGCAGGAGGAATTCATCAGAGCATCCTCATCCAAAGAAATGGACCTTGGAGCCGCAAGGACACTCAGGTCTCCTCTGATCTCGGTTGCCTAGTGGTCTCCCCTGGGTACTCTCCTGGGGCTCTCAGCTTGCTTACATGTCTGCTGAGAAGCAAGTCTTATTTGGTCTTCAAATTGATGGTACAACATGATGTTTCTAGTAAATGAACTTTTAAAAATTGCAGGCAGATTAGATCATTAGCTAAAGAAAAAGATGAACTCTTCTGCAAGCCAGCTCATTGCCCATTCTGTTGTCTTTATATTGAGAATTAGTTCTGGAGGGAGGAAAAGAGGCCAGGCAGACACAATGCCAACATTTATGCTTTTAGTTCTTAATCATTTACAACACTTTTAAAACTAGCTTAGTCTTCCCAAACATTGAACACATTTGGAATGGAGATGGTTGATTTGGGGAAGGAGATGGGGTAGAGAATTAACAGAGCGATGTGTACATTTTCCCAGTCTTGAAAGAGAAGAAACTGGCCCACAGGGGCACCAGCTTTCAGAGGGGGAGGAGTCATGTTTAGAAGAACTGAGGATGGTTCCCACAGACTTGTCTGCAAGGCTTGTCTCAGATGATGGCAGCGCCAACACTGGGCGTCGTTCTGGACTCTTCACTCTCACCTTTGTTTGGTTCTTGGTTCTTTTGGTGAAGTTCTTGGATCCTTCGTCAGATCGTTTACCGACATGTCTGTTTCTCAGCCCCTCCATTGTGAGAACTCCAACCAGAGCCGCAGGTGCCCAGCTCCATGAAGCTTCCCTAGAGTAACCTTGCACCCCATCTGGGACATCACATATGGATTGGACTTTGGGGTCCCTCTTATAGAGTGTAATCCATATCTTTTCTGGGAAGATTCCCCAGTGGCTGATGAAAAGGAAAAAAAAAATCATTTTCAGGCACTGGGATAGGGAGTCCAAGTATTAATAACTACCTGAAAACCTACATTCTACTCAAGGAAAATGCATGGATTTTGATTTATACTTTATAATATATCTATTTTGTATCTTAAAGTATCTTAATTTGTATCTTTAAATTAAAGTATCTATTAGAATGTCTTAAATTATTTATGTCTCAGAAAGTTCACACTCTGGGAAGTGATCCCAAAGTTTATCTTCTGGCTTCCCATGTGCCCGTCACTCTCTATTTTCTTTTAAAGCCCGCATCTGGGCCAGCGCACCAGGACCAAGAGCAGGACCAAGAGCTAAGGAGTTCTCCCACCTCCTCTCCCGAGAGCTCACCAAGGCAAGCATGCAGATTGTGTCTGACAAGGAGGTTCTCACCCCTCTGCGGTACTTCCAACTGTAAAATTCATCACTTTCCAGATGCTTGAAAGTGGTTTTTCTTGTTCATTTTTTTCGACCCTGCAAGTTGTGTTAGGAAGTATCATCCATGGCCAAGGACAGATTTAAAATGTGCAAGACTACTTAGAATTCTGGCATTCCATTATTATTATTTTTTTAAAGTCCTTCCAAACAGTACATTTTTGTGGTGTTGATGTTACTGTCAGTAGAATAATTTTGATTGAAGTAAATGTTAAAAATATACAGACCTGGGTTCATCCATGTTGTTACATGTATTCCATGGCTTATGCACTTTCTCTTGTTACTAAGTGGTTTTTGATGGTGTTAATATATTATCATTAAAAAGATTTGATGTTTTTTAATTTGGACTAGTTATAATTAAGACTGCCGATTTAGTGATATTTAATTTAAAGACAGAGTAATGAACTTTATTACCTAGAACTTGGTGTTAAATACCATCTCTACCCATATTAGGTACTCAGTGAGTATTTACAAAGTGAATGAATGAATGAGCAAAAAGTTTACCCTACCAAAGAAAAATAGCCTATAATTATGGAATTTGGATATACTCATTATAGAATAAGAATACACACAAAAAAATGTAGAATAAAAACTTCCCAGCAAATCATGACTGAGAGATAACCATGATGGAGATTTTGGAGTATTTATTTATGTAATTAAAATCATGCTGTACATATAGTTTTTTCCTCTTGGCATTTTATTATGAGGATTTTCCCACTATTCAACTATTTTTGAAAACATTTTGATGGCTATTTACTATTTTAATATATGGACTACCAAAATGAATTTAATTATTCTATTAATAAGTGAAAGCTCTATAAACCAGGTATGAGACCACAATGAAAGTGTTGTTAACTATATACATAGATACATAGACATAGATCTGATTATATCCTTAGTAGGAGTTCCTTAATGTGAAATTACTAAACCAAAGCTATGAAAAAAACCCTGAGACTCGTAGTGACTAGTTGCTTTCATAAAAATAGCAATTTGCTCTTATCAGCAGAGTAGACACTGATCAAACTCCCTGTATACATACTAGAATAATATATTAACATTTTTTAAAAATCTGTCAAATTTCTAGGCAAAAACATTAAAAATGAAAAAGAGGCATTGTGCTGATGTTTAATTTGAGGTTTGAATTGGTGCACCTATGAATTTGATTTTATGTCCTTTGCATGTTTTTCTATTGAGATGGGCATCTTATCAATTGTTCAAGATTTTACCTAACAATGCTGGCAAAAATCTTCGTATCTGTAGTTTCATCTATTGGTATTTTGGATCTCTATCCTTTTCCCTTTGTTTACATTTGAAATGTGCAACATAATCACACATATATTTTTTTTTACACATATATTTTATGATACACCTTTTCTTCTTTCTTACTGACATTAATATTCACCTTTTTAATAATTTAGAATTTATTTTTTGCAAAAGTCTTGAGGAAAGGTCTCATCTTCACTTCCTTTTTCACTGGTGTCCTTTCAGAAAAAAGGCTCAAACGAAATGTGTTTCACACATTGACTGGTAATTAGAGTTTTGGATATTCAGAATGTATGAACAACTGTACCATTAATTCCAGTCAAGCTATTCTGAGAAAATGATGTATCTGCATTTCAAATGATCAGATTATAACTTCATTTCTTTTATTATCCTTTATGATGCATTGTTAGAAATAAATTATTGAAAGATAATTTTTCATTTTAAGCTCATCCGTATCCATTGCCCAAATTTTAGAGTGATACTTAAAATTACCAACTGGATTATCTATAAAAACTACATATGTAGAAAATTTTGAACATAGAAATTTTAAGATAGAAAATAATCCAGAATTTTACAAAATAGATATTTTGCTCTATTTTCTTAATTTTTAAAATTTTATTTTATTGGAGTATAGTTGATTTATAATGTGTCAGTTTCAGTATACATCACAGTGATTTGGTTATATATTTACATGGATTCATTCTTTTTTAAGATTCTTTTCTCATATAGGTTATCCCAGAATATTTAGTAGAGTGCCCTGTGCTATACAGTAGGTCCTTGCTGGTTATCTCTCTTTTCTATTAATTTTTACTTAGTTTAAGTTCAACAGTTAATATGAATTTTTTAACATAATTAATGCAAGTATAATCAGGCCTTTGATATAGAATTCTGTGCAGCAGAGATATCGTCTACTTGGTAGGTATTGCTTCTTCCTGATTAGCATAAAAGACTTCACCAATTATTGTAAAATTTAAGGAACCAGTTAAACACTGATTTTAAATGTATCACAAAGATATCTTGCAATGAAATTGGCAACAGTTTTTCTCTATGTAACTTTAGAAAGGGAGAATATGTTTTGCTGGGTAAATGGGTTTCTTGGCACATTATTTCAATCATGTACAAATGTTAGGCTCTATTAGTTAGCCCTGGAATAGAACAAAACCCGAGGTTATTTTAGCCATCATCAAAAGTGGTACTCAATTCCTCGGGAGCTACCTGGAAAAGGAAGTAGCATGATGCATGCCCAGTGGTGCAGTAAAAGGAGTGAGTTAGGCACAAACTCGGGTCACCCCGCAAGGTCAAGGTTGCTCGTGGCTTCACAATCTCCCTGATGTCCAAGTTCACAGCTCTGTTGCGATGGGAACCCATGAAGGGGAAATCCTAGTATGTTTTCACAGCAGAGATCAAGCATTGCTGCCTCTCTGGGCTGGATGGAGGCAGTGGACATATTTTCAGCATTTGCATTTCAGTGGTGGATGGGGTGTGAATTTTTCAAGTTTGCCACAAATATCCCCACTTCTGTGGCTTTGCATCAACCAATTTGCACATTTATATTACTAGTTTTCCTCTGGTAAGGCCTTTGCTTTTGAGACCTCAATTTACAACTTTACTTTGCTGTTGCCCAAGTTCTTTGTCTCTATTTTTCTGTCATTTGAGTGAGCTTTCAGGCAATTTTTTCTAGAAGTGTCAATGAGTGATATGTTGTCCAGGTCTTGCTTATCTGAAAATATCTTTCTTGTTTCATCACACAGTGAAGTAAGTCAGCTGGAAATAAAATTAGTCATTTGTAAGAGCTTGGCCTCCAAACTCTGTACATATATCCCTCCACTGTTCTATATTCCTCGGTTGACAATGCTGGCAGGATTTGGGGATGGGATTGTTATTAACTTCGTTTAAAACTTGTAAAGCCCTGAACACAAATGACTTTAAAGTGTCCTTAAAATATTTTAGACAATTTTAAAGGTTGTACTCCATTTACAGTGACTACAGAATATTGGCTCTATTCCCCATCTTGTATATGCATCCTTGTAGCCTATCTGACACCAGTAGTTTGTACCTTCAACTCCCCACCCCTAATTTCTGCTCCCCCCACTGGCAACCACTAGTTTGTTCTCTTTGTGAGGCTGCTTCTTTTTTTCACACACGTTTTAAGCTAAGACAATAATCTAGTTGATACTGTCTTAGTCTAGTTGATGTATTATTTGTCTTCGTTTTACAAAATCATGAGTTTTTTAAATTTAACTTATAAATGATATTATACAGTATTTGTCTTTCTCTGCCTGACTTATTTCACTTAGCAAATGCTCTGCAAATTCATCCATGCTGCTGAAAGTGGCAAAATGTTTTCCTCCTTTTTATGATTGAGTATGGCACCCACTCCAGCACTCTTGCCTGGAGAATCCCGTGGATGGAGGAGCCTGGTGGTCTGCAGTCCATGGGATCGCTAGGAGTTGGACACGACTGAGCGACTTCACTTTCACGTTTCACTTTCATGCATTGGAGAAGGAAATGGCAACCCACTCCAGTGCTCTTGCCTGGAGAATCCCAGGGACGGGGAAGCCTGGTGGGCTGCAGTCCATGGGGTTGCACAGAGTTGGACACGACTGAAGCGACTTAGCAGCAGCAGTGTTCTATTGCATAGATTGAAAGATATCGCATCTTCTTTATCTGTTCATCTCTTGATGATACTTGATAGCTCTTATGACCTGGCAATTCCATTCCTGGGTATATATCTGAAAAATAAAAAACAGAAATACAAGTTATTAATACTTTTGTTAGTTAGGAAACATTTCTTTCATTGGGCTTTTAATTATTTCTTCTGCTCTTGATGATTCCTCAGGGATCCATCAATTCTGAGAAGCTATTTTGCCCTCCCACCTTTATTTCTTGAGCCTCTTCTATCTCACTGTCTACAAGTTGGTTTTTGTCTTCCTGTAACTTCTAGGAATTCTTCTGTGGGTTGTCCTTTTATCAGTGATTCAGTTTGGGCCCTGAATCAATGCTACTCTTTGCGACCTTTAGTGAGAATAGCAATTCTGGGTCCTGAAGCTCAACCCTCTCTTCACCATCTAGTGATAAGGTGTTTGTTCACCACCCTTCCGGCACTATGGCCCTCTCTTCTTCTGTCACAAAGACTATGTATTTGCATCCTTATGACCAGCTCTTTCTGCTTTATTGACTGTGCCAAAGCCTTTGACGGCGTGGATCACCACAAACCGTGGAAAATTCTGAAAAAGATGGGAATACCAGACCACCTGATCTGCCTCTTGAGAAATCTGTATGCAGGTCAGGAAGCAACAGTTAGAACTGGACATGGAACAACAGACTGGTTCCAAATAGGAAAAGGAGTACGTCAAGGCTGTATATTGTCACCCTGCTTATTTAACTTATATGCAGAGTACATCATGAGAAACGCTGGGCTGGAAGAAGCACAAGCTGGAATCATGATTGCCGGGAGAAATATCAATCACCTCAGATATGCAGATGACACCACCCTTATGGCAGAAAGTGAAGAAGAACTAAAAAGCCTCTTGATGAAAGTGAAAGAGGAAAGTGAAAAAGTTGGCTTAAAGCTCAACATTCAGAAAACTAAGATCATGGCATCTGGTCCCATCACCTCATGGCAAATAGATGGGGAAAAAGTGACTGACTTGAAATGCAGATGGTGAGCGCAGACATGAAATTAAAAGATGCTTACTCCTTGGAAGAAAAGTTATGACCAACCTAGACAGTATATTAAAAAGCAGAGACATTACTTTGCCAATTAAGGTCCATCTAGTCAAAGCTATGGTTTTTTCAGTAGTCATGTATGGATGGGAGAGTTGGGCTCTAAAAAAAACTGAGTGCCGAAGAATTGATGCTTTTGAACTGTGGTGTTGGAGAAGACTCTTGAGAGTCCCTTGGACTGCAAGGAGATCCAACCCGTCCATCCTAAAGGAAATCGGTCCTGAGTGTTCATTGGAAGGACTGATGTTGAAGCTGAAACTCGAATACTTTGGCCACCTCATGAGAAGAACTGATTCATTTGAAAAGACCCTGATGCTGGGAAAGATTGAAGGCAGGAGAAGGGGACGACAGAGGATGAGATGGTTGTATGGCATCAGCAACTCAATGGACATGAGTTTGAGTAGACTCTGGGAGTTGATGATGGACAGGGAGGCCTGGCGTGCTGCAGTCCATGGGGTCACAAAGAGTCAGACATGACTGAGTGACTGAACTGAACTGAACTGAACTGAACTGATATGGCTCCATGACAGAAGTGAGCTCTGCTCCTCTTCATGATTTCCTCCTTTTCATGATTTTCTCTTATTTTGCATTAGTTTCCATGGAGACTATGGTACTATATTTCTCATTTCCATTTTGTGCATTTGTGGGGTGGTCCTAGCCCAATTTTTTTTGTTTGTTTGTTTTTGGATAGTGATTCTCTCTTCCATCAATGGGACTTCCCAGGTGGTGCTTGTTGCTAAAGAATCAGCCTGCCAATGCCAGAGATTCAGGAGACTCTGGCTTGACTCCTGGGTCAGGAAGACTCTCTGGAGGAGGAAATGGTAACCCACTCCAGTATTCTTGCCTGGGGAATTCCGTGGATGGAGGAACCTGGAAGATTACAGTCCATGGGGTCACAAAAAGTTGGATGTGACTGAGCATGCACGTGGTAGCGAGTCTGTTTACAAGCATGCAGTGCCCACACCCCCCTCCCCAAAGCAGGTCCTCACATTTTATTTTAGGACTGTGATTGGACTTCCTCCTATCCCTATCACTTAGATCTTTTGCATTCAAGTTTCACTTCAGTGATAAAAATTGGAAACTGTTGCCACTATACTTACCCAGTGGGTATCTTCCTAGGCAGACTAGATGAAGACTAGAGAAAGATTGGAGGTATCTATCAAGTTATCTACCATTTGTTTACAAAGATGGGATCAGAAGTAGGGAAATAAGTTGATCTCTTTCTGTTCCATTTGAGGAAATTGCTCATACATGTCTATTCAAGAAATACAGTGACGAAGCTCAGTTTACTGTTGCATTTGTGGGGGTGGGTATTGTCTTGACGTGATGGTTATACAAGTTATTAAAGAAGACGAAGGAAACATGGAACAAATAGTAAACAGAGGGAGACTGGTAGAAAGTAAAAAGAAGGCAAGTAATATATCAGCTAGATTACTGTCTTTAGTTTAAAACTAAATATTCCCTGAAGACAGCTGGAGTGTCAGACTGTCAACCCTGAACCTCCCTGAAACGTTTTACTATGATTTCCGTGGATATCACTGGCTGGGTAGTTTTCTCTCTGCTTATCTACAGAGATAGTATTTTTAAACTTCCCTTAAAATCTTGATTCAGTTCTCTATCCCCCTTTTGTGTTGCCACCTACCGTCTACACAGCAGAGCTTCCAAGGACAGGAAATAACTCGGGTTTGATTTCCTTTTCTCCTCCTGCGATGCTTACCTGTGATTTAGAGAGGAGCTAGGCCAACAGATTTGTTGGTAGTATAAGCTGTTCCTTAAAGTTGTAAGTTACTTCATCACATTTGCTTTTTTCCTCAGGTTTGCATAGAAAAACAAATTTATTTATTGTTAATTGGAAGATAATTGCTTTATAATACTGTGTTGGCTTCTGCCATACATCAACATGAATCAGCCATAGGTATACTTATGTCCCCTCCCTCCTGAATCTCCTTTGCACCTGTCTAGGTTGTCACAGAGCACCGGGTTGAGCTTCTGTGTCACACAGCGAGTTCCCACTGGCTATCTATTTTACACATGGTGGTGTGTACGTTCCCGTGCTATTCTCTCAAATCATCCCACCCTCTCCTTCCTCTACTGTGTCCATAAGTCTGTTCTCTACGGCTGAGTCTCCACTGCTGCCCTGCAAAAAGGTTCATCTTTCCTGCCCAATAACATTGCAGTCCTTCAAGAACCAGTTATCAAGGCAGTAAGCATATGTACGTGGTTTGACTTCCTGGCATTATTCATGAAGACAGGATATGAAAATAAGTCTTTATATTATAGTCCACAGAGGAAAAATTAAATCTTGTTAAAAAAAAAACATGTTTGATTTAAATAGGTATCTCACAATTATCTCATAGACTGTAAAAAACTCACTGGTATAATTCAATTCCTTTGTCAAAAATTGATCATACAGTGTAAATGGAAGCACTTTCTATGTAATAGCTTAAAAATAGGAGTTGGTTTTTGAGAGAACAAGGTCTCAGCAGTTTTTCAATGGACAATGAAAGCATGTCATTGCACCTTACTCATTCATCACCATTAGTGATGTTTCTAAATTATTTGCATGATACTAAATAACCAAAGACAGTAGTTCCCTGGGAGGCAGAATTCCTGTTTTGATTTTTCAATATCCAGCTGGGTGGCTATACACAAGTCAAGTCATTTTCTTTCACCACAACACGAGAGTCATGTTTATGAAATGAGAGGACCAAACCACATGATTTCAGATGACCTTTCAGCAGGATAATATGGTGATCTCATGACTTGAAATAAGTCAAGCTTTCATGTACATGTTGCTTGTTCTGTGCACACTTCTGTTGGAGGTCTTGGGAAACATGGGGCTTCTAAGTAAACCAATGTGTGCTCTGGAAGCATGGTTCCAAGGGGTGAAGTAGGAGACAGGAACTTTTTTACTGAAAAACAGTGGGAGAAATGGTGAGTGAATAAGTTAATGTCAAACGGTGGAAAGTTTCGAGTATATATATATTAAAAATATATATATATATATTTTTTTCTTCTCTGCTATCCATGGGGTCCCATGCTTTTAAGATGCATATTTCATGATACAGCATGAACCAGGGATGGTATGGATGTGCTGTGTGTTCAGTGGTGTCCTATTTGTGACCCCATGGACTGACTGTAGCCCACCAGGCTCCTCTGTCTATTGAATTTTCCAGGCAAGAATACTGGAGTGGTTTGCCATATCCTATTCCAGGGTTATGGATGGGGAGGAATAAAACTGAACTGGAGGCCTGGAGATACCTGCAACAGTTTGGGTCCAAAGTGATAAACGTTTGGGCTAAGAGGCGGCAGGTATTCTGCAGATCCAAGAGAGATTTCATGGAGGCATGACAAGGATTCAACAATAATTAGGCCATAACTAGAGAAAGACACTTGGGACTTAGGACTCATAAGAATAAAGGGAGAAATGTGTGTGAAGAGGAATAGTTCCTTCTAGAAACTTTAGAAACATTGTTTGAATGTGTCATCTGGAATCATTTTGATGGGAGCTTTATAAAATTGTCTTTAAAGAGCAAAATACGTTTGATAGTGAAAAACTCCGGCGTGTCATTGTCTTTACTGCTCACTTGTTTCGGTAAAATAGCACTGTTATTGATAATGTAATTTCACTGGTTCTTCTATTTTTGAGTGCCTAATTGATTTTCAGTTGAAAATTAAGAACCTGATGCAAATTAGATGTCAGAAAAAGTAATAGCTTTTTAAGATGTTCTCAAATCACGTGCTACAGTAACAATGATAAAGAAGCTTGTGCAAGTCGTAAGGTACTTATTAGACATCGAACTAAGCTTGACTTTTTGAAAATAGAAATTACTATTATGAATTAGTTTCTCATTTAAAATTCTGGGCATTCTACTGTGATAATTAGTACGGATTCATAATACATTAATAATCCCCTGCTTAAAATCAGGGTATATTTTAAACCAAATGTTATTATTAATGTATTGCTTAAGTGTACCCTGGTGCGCTGGCATTCTTAATTACTTACATCTGAAATATGCTTAAATAGAGCCTAGAGCTACATTCCTCTACTCAAAATCTATATCATGAAAATACCTTTAAATATGTTGAAAACAGAATTGCTTGAATACTCTTTTATTAGGTTCAGTTCAGTTCAGTCGCTCAGTCATGTCCAACTCTTTGTGACCCCATGAACTGCAGCACACCAGGCCTCCCTGTCCATCACCAACTCCCAGAGCCTACCCAAACCCATGTCCATTGAGTCGGTGATGCCATCCAACCATTTCATCCTCTGTTGTCCCCTTCTCCTCCTGCCTTCAATCTTTCCCAGCATCAGGGTCTTTTCAAATGAGTCAGGTCTTCACATCAGTTTTCCAAAGTATTGGAGTTTCAGCTTCAGCATTAGATAACCATATATAGTGATTAAAATGATTGATAGTTTATCTGTCATGAATTTACTTGATGATTTGGTAAAATCCTGGTCAAATGACAGTTGCCTTTCTATTGTATATATTGTTTTTTCCAAGCATGTGTTTTTTTTTTTAATTGCCCTTTCATGTATTTTAAAATAAGCAATGTTATCTTTCTTATACTCCCAGAACACATTTTCAAAATTGTAGAGAAGCTAATTTAGGAGCAATGTTTTGAAGGGGTGTTTTAAGCTTTGTTGCTACATATCCAGAACTCCTGAGCTTTGCTGTAAGTTATCAGCCAAGGAGCCAAGGGTACTAGGCTCCATTTGACCTTGATTCCTAGCAAAAGAGCCTAGTAGATCATATAGGAATGATTTACCTTGAGCCACAAGTTAGAGGTTGTAAACATTTGCAGTGATTATATATACCCCTGAAGAAAGAGGTATTTCTATACCGAAACTTCTACAAGGCCAATCTCCTTTCTCCTTCTTATGATGTTGATTCATCCTGACCAAATAGATGTTCATGAATCTGTAACATGAGCTGAAACTAATCAATTATTTCAATAATAATGATATTTAGTTAAACAATGTTGAAACTTTTGGAATTGTTTTTCATGGAAATAATTTAGTTTTGAAAAAGAGTGACATTATAATATCATTTATCTATAATAACGTAAATTAGCATTCAACCTTCTTTTTAAGCACTATAGCTTGTTAAAAGAAACAATTATACATATTTGAATTATGTATTTATATAAATGCCTTGATTTTTAAAGCTATCTTTTATTTTCATTTTGTTTTTCCCCATAAATATAACATATGTTTAGATTACGTTTTACATATACCAGTTTGGTTTTTGAAATTTGCACAGTAGAGGTGTGAAGTTTGCTTCTTTTGGACTGTTTAAAACTGTCTTGAAGAGGGTCATCAATTTGTTTAAATATGATACAAGATTATGCAATATAAATGAGCATTGTGTGTTATCGAAATTCAGGTGTTCATTTATATGATGTTCTTGGAATTAACCTAAGCAATACATAAGCTTTGAAATTTTGTTGTTGTTGTTCAATCGTTCAATTGTGTCCGACTCTTTGTGACTCTTTTCTTAAGAAATGTATAAACCACTTCTAAGTCCATGCATGAAACATATCTTCAGCCTTCTGAAAGAAAGGGTGAAGCCAGTATTTCTCTAGACCGTTATAAGTAGAGGCTCATTTTGCACTTTGTATCTCAAAAGCACAAACAATAATTTTTCAACTATGTTCGTGATCAGCTCAGTCTATTTTATGCAGGAACTCACCTAAGTTTTTAGATATCTCAAAGTGCTTTATTTTCATGCCTTCAGGTTTTACTCTGATAAGACATAGTGGTCTTTCATTAGCAAATCATGTCCTAGTTATATGCTTGGTGGTACCTTAGCAATTTTTTGAGACCATTCTCAAATGTCATTTCTTTCCTAAAACCATCATTCATTCAAATACTATGATTCGTCAACACCTTCTGCTAGTCTGGTTATATGCTGTGCTTAGTTGCTCAATTGTGTCCAACTCTTTGCGACCCCATGGACTGTAGCCTGCCAGGCTCCTCTGTCCATGGGATTCTCCAGGCAAGAATACTGGAGTGGGCTGCCATGCCCTCCTCCAGGGGATCTTCCCAATCCAGGGATCAAACCCAGGTCTCCCACATTGCAGTTGGATTCTTTACCATCTGAGCCACCAGGAAAGCTAGTCTGGGCAGCTGGGTAAATTAGATGTCTTTGATGAAATAGTTAACACTAGAAAAGAGGAATGACTTGTTGAAGAAAAGTGGTGTCCATTTTTAATAAGTAGTTAGATATGTTTGGGCATGTCATTGGTACATAGATCACATTTGAAGTTATAGCTTTGAAAAAGGCCATCTAGCCCATACAGTGAGAAATTATGGCATCAAGGAAGGACTCATAGACTCAACTACATTTAAAGTGTTGTTGGAAACAATAAAAGCCCAAATTAACATATTGTACCAATAAAAATAAAATAAAAATATGATTATATTGATCATGTATGCTCCTTTTAGAAAATGTGAGAAATACAGAAAAGCATGGAGAATAAAATTAAAATCACCAATAGCTTCATGAACTAGAGATGATCACTATTAATTTTTATTTCCTTTGATTTTTAAAATTGCATTTGGAAACGTAGTTACAGCAACTATAGTTTTCTAATCTTTTTCTTTTGTTTTTACTTATATGATAAAGTCTAAAAATTCTTCAAAATCACTATTTCTAGTGACCGTGATTCTTTTGGAATCAGGGATTTTTGCTGATTTTTTCTTACTCATTTCCTTTTTCTTATTAATTTAAAGTGATAAAACTTCTTTTCAGGAATAGATCATCTCTATCAAAATACTTTGAGGCATTAATGTTGCAACGCTGTTTAGACCAAGTGTCAGAATTTCTTTGTCTGTATTTGGCTGGTTCCATTGCTCCCTGGATAACTTTATTCCTTCAGCCTCCTTTTAGTGGTCTTCATTCTGTTATTCTGATGTAGATCATCAGCTGGGTTGCTTAGGAGGCCTTTGGGGATGGTGCGTTTTCTGAGTCCTTGCTTTCCTCAAGTGTTGTCTACACTCCTGTGCACCAACCAGGCTTTTGTGTAGCCTTTCAATCCCAATATTTTTCCTTCAGAGATTCCTGTCTTGCCCTCTGCTTGGTGTGCACACTCATGGCAGGAGTCCTTAGTCTTCTAGAGTGTCTGATGCACTCTAAAAGATACTGGTCTACAGAGGCAACACAGATGCCCAGCTGGGTGCCTCTACTATGCTGAGCACTGCCCCCATGTCTGACTCCCATTATGGAACCTCATTGTCTTCTATTGACCTCTTAGACATCTTAGGCTTTCAGAGGAAATTGCCTTCCTTCAATCCCATTCAATCTACCCTATGTCTAGAAGACATTTGGTTCCGGCATGTAAAGTAGCATGCATCATTAAATTTCTAGACCATATAGAGCTGTCATCCTCATTTTGGGGTATCCTGTTGGTTATTTCATCAGGAATTTGGTGGTATAGAGTTATATACCTGTGGTCACATAGCTGTCTATCTCCATGAACCTCTGCTTACTCCTGAGTTAAGAGATAAGAAATTTCTGGTCTCCCTGGCAACTCAATATCCTAAGAAATGTAACTCGGCCCAGTTGAAAAGAACTTAGGAGGCATGGCAGCTGGAAACAACGAGTGGTCCTGTATCGAATTCCAATTCAAACAAATCATTGGTAATAGAAATTTGGAGGCTAACTGAACATTTGAATAGGACTGGGTATTAGATGACACGAGAATTTATTTGAAAGGAGGTATAGATATCCTTAATTTAATAAAATTTCAAAATCTATTATTGTATTATCTTACTTTGAAGAAATGCATACACACGTGTGTGCTTATTGGCAATGATACCCTGAGATGTGGTGGAGGTAAACTCTTAATTGGAGAGGTGATTGTTTTATCTTCTGCCTTTCCTATGTCTGTGTCTGCTTTCTACAATGCATATGTGCTACTTTTTATTTATTATATTAATTTTTAAAATATTTTTTGATGTGGACTATTTTTAAAGTCTTTATTGAATTTGTTACAATACTGCTTCCATTCCCTGTTTCGGTTTTTTGGCTCCAAGGCTTGTGTGATCTTAGCTCCCCGACAAGGGATCGAACCCTCACTGGAAGGTGAAGACTTAACCCCTGAGCTGTCGGGGAAGTCCCCATGTGTCCTTTTTAAATAATAAGATACCAATTTTATTTTTTAAAAGAAAGAACTATAGCCTTTCTTAACTTCATGGGCCAGTGTAAAATCCCTTGATAAAAAATGAAGCAGCTAATTTTCTTCTAAGAAGGAAGAGGGACATGCAGACTAACTTTGGGTCTGTTATGTGATTAAATAAATGGGTTAGTGAGAAAATCAGTGCAGATGTTTTCTGAGAGGAGTGTGTCTAGATTTTATTATCATGTTATTCTGTTTTCAGATATATGTCAAGGAGGTTCTTAGATAGCCTGGAACTTGTTAATAAAATAGTCTCTTTTTTTTTTTTCCTGCACTTGACTGAAGTCTCTATGTTCATATCAATCAAACTCCCCGAAGCAGAATTGCTATTGCAGGGGCTGCAGCTGTCCAGGAACTGCAGCTTCTCTGTAGCAATGTTTGATTACAGGCTCATGTCCTTTAGAACAATTGATAATAAAAGTAATGAAAGCTTCACAGACTTCATGTCCATCTGCTTTGAACATGTTCTTGGCAAATGACATGTACTTTGCTGGTGGCTGAGACATAACAATAATAAACTTATAGGATTCTCACCGGAGGAGTTTCATGGGCTTACACAAATAAACATAGGAATTTCACTGGTGATGGAAGACAACAAGTCCAATATTCAGCACATGGAGAAACTAAGGTACTGAAAGAATTAACTCCAGATCAAAAATACTCCAGTAATTTAAATTCCCCAGTGGCTCAGTGGGTAAAGAATCCACCTGTAATGCGGGAGGTGCTGGTTTGATCCCTGGGTTGGGAAGATCCCCTGGAGGAGGAAATGGCAATCCAATGACAAGAATTGCAGTGTTCTTGTCTGGGAGCTCTCATGGCCAGAGGAGCCTGGTGGGCTACAGTCGATGGGGTTGCAAAAGAGTCGGACAGGACTTAGTGACTGAACCCCATATTCCTTACAGGTGTTGAACTGGTTCAACCATTTATCCATTTATTTACTCCTTCCTTCATTCAAGAATTAATTTTGACTCCACACTGAATTATGCATTAAGAACTTGTTAACACCTAAGAGAATTTCCTGGCCATGAAAATTGCATTATTCATGCTATAAATAGGTACATACTCAATGAACATTTATTGTGTGCCTCCTATATTTCAAATAGTGTATTAGTTACTGTGAATACAATGTTAAAAGATACAATCCCTGTTCAAATACCAATTACAGTCTATCTTGATGTGTCAGATATTAAACTAACAAATGAATTAAGAGATATTTGGTTGCCACGGATGTTATGAGGAAACAAGACAACTGGTGTGATAAGGAATCTGGGAAATACGCTTACACTGTTGGTACCAAAAGCTGAGCTGACTTAACCTGGGGTCTGAATATCAGTTGAATCTGAACTCAGCAATCACTGTACCCACCATAGAGAGAACACAGGTGCAAATGTTCCTGAGGAGAGTGGCTAGGAGTGAGGCAGGAACCCAGGAAGTGGGGGCTAGACAATGACCCCAGGAAACAGCCCCTGCCCCTAGCTGTAGGGCACAGGAAGGAGGGAAAATGGAGACCCACATGCCACAGTCTAAACACTTAACCTCAGACGTCAAGCTCATTGGACTACCTTGGCTGAACGGACTATGTGCTCTCTCTTCTACCTTGACAAAGGAAGTGAAGTGTTAGTCATCCAGACACGTCTGATTCTTTGTGAACCCACTGACTATATAGCCTGCCAGTCTCCTCTGCCCATGGGATTTCCCAGACAAGAATCTGGAGTGGGTTGCCATTCTCTTCTCCAGGGAATCTTCCCAACCCAGGGATCAAACCCCAGTCTCCCTCATTGCAGGCAGATTCTTTACTGTCTGAGCCATGAGGGAAGCAAATATGCCTTCATAAAGACAAGATTTTAAATACCCATCAAACTATAAGATTTGCATGACTAAGTGTTAGCAAACAATGCAAGATGACAAAATTTCATTATTATTGCTTATTTTTGGATGTTCTGTAAATGGGCCAGTGATTTAGTATTCTTAAGAAACACATTTGTAATTTATAGAAACAATGATATCATTACTCCTTAGATTTTATTTTTCTTGCTTTCATTTTAGCAAAATCACTAATTAAGCTTAAATTTAAGAAAAGGTCTGTAGCATATTTTATTGGCAGCAATGTTCTAAAGGATTAAAAAACATGTAACTGTGTTCAAAGTGTACAAAATTTAAATGTCACCAAAAATGCAAGTCAAGGAAAATTTTTAACAAGTTGAAAACCATTTGCATAAATTTTCTAAAATAATTATATTCAAAATTGCATATAATGATAAAATGGAAATATGAATTATAATACATGCATATAAATTTTGTTTTTAGATTTTATCTATATCCCAAATAAATTTAAAATTATGTCCATTTTAGTCTTATATATGTCTATATTATATATTATAAATATTTATTGCTGGTATTCAGTGTTGAATATTTGTGAGCATAGAGTTAGGCTCACATTTCATACATTTTACCTCTCAGTTCAGTTCAGTTCAGTTCAGTCGCACAGTCATGTCCGACTCTTTGCAACCCCATGAATCGCAGCACGCCAGGCCTCCCTGTCCATCACCAACTACCAGAGGTCGCTCAGACTCACGTCTATCGAGTCAGTGATGCCATCCAGCCATCTCATCTTCTGTCGTCTCCTTCTCCTCCTGCCCCCAATCCCTCCCAGCATCAGAGTCTTTTCCAATGAGTCAACTCTTCGCATGAGGTGGCCAAAGTACTGGAGTTTCAGCTTTAGCATCATTCCTTCCAAAGAAATCCCAAGGTTGATCTCCTTCAGAATGGACTGGTTGGATCTCCTTGCAGTCCCAGGGACTCTCAAGAGGCTTATCCAACACCACAGTTCAAAAGCATCAATTCGGTGGCATTCAGCTTTCTTCACAGTCCAACTCTCACATCCATACACGACTACTGGAAAAACCATAGCCTTGACTAGATGGACCTTTGTTGGCAAAGTAATATCTCTGCTTTTGAATATGCTATCTAGGTTGCTCATAACTTTTCTTCCAAGGAGTAACCGTCTTTTAATTTCATGGCTGCAGTCACCATCTGCAGTGATTTTCGAGCCCCCCAAAATAAAGTCTGACACTGTTTCCACTGTTTCCCATTAATTTCCCATGAAGTGATGGGATCAGACGCCATGGCCTTTGTTTTCTGAATGTTGAGCTTTAAGCCAACATTTTCACTCTACTCTTTCACTTTCATCAAGAGCCTTTTTAGTTCCTCTTCACTTTCTGCCATAAGGGTGGTGTCATCTGCATATCTGAGGTTATTGATATTTCTCCCAGCAATCTTGATTCCAGCTTGTGCTTCTTCCAGCCCAGCGTTTCTCATGATGCACTCTGCATATAAGTTAAATAAGCAGGGTGACAATATACAGCCTTGATGTACTCCTTTTCCTATTTGGAACCAGTCTGTTATTCCATGTCCAGTTCTAACTGCTGCTTCCTGACCTGCATACAGATTTCTCAAGAGGCAGGTCAGGTGGTCTGGTATTCCCATCTCTTTCAGAATTTTCCACAGTTGATTGTGATCCATACAGTCAAAGGCTTTGGCATAGTCAATAAAGCAGAAATTGATGTTTTTCTGGAACTCTCTTGCTTTTTCCATGATCCAGTGGATGTTGGCAATTTGATCTCTGATTCCTCTGCCTTTTCTAAAACCAGCTTGAACATCTGGAAGTTCATGGCTTACGTATTGCTGAAGCTTGGCTTGGAGAATTTTGAGCATTACTTTACTAGCATGTGAGATGAGTGCAATTGTGCGGTAGTTTGAGCATTCTTTGGCATTGCCTTTCTTTGGAATTGGAATGAAAACTGACCTTTTCCAGTCCTGTGGCCACTGCTGAGTTTTCCAAATTTGCTGGCATATTGAATACAGCACTTTCACAGCATCATCTTTCAGGATTTGAAACAGCTCAACTGGAATTCCATCACCTCCACTAGCTTTGTTCGTAGTGATGCTTTCTAAGGCCCACTTGACTTCACATTCCAGGATGTCTGGCTCTAGGTGAGTGATCACACCATAGTGATTATCTTGGTCATGAAGATCTTTTTTGCACAGTTCTGTGTATTCTTGCCACCTCTTCTTAATATCTTCTGCTTCTGTTAGGTCCATACCATTTCTGTCCTTTATCGAGCCCATCTTTGCATGAAATGTTCCCTTGGTATCTCTAATTTTCTTGAAGAGATCTCTAGTCTTTCCCATTCTGTTGTTTTCCTCTCTTTCTTTGCATTGATTGCTGAGGAAGGCTTTCTTATCTCTTCTTGCTATTCTTAGGAACTCTGCATTCAGATGCTTATATCTTTCCTTTTCTCCTTTGCTTTTTGCTTTTCTTCTTTTCACAGCTATTTGTAAGGCCTCCCCAGACAGCCATTTTGCTTTTTTGCATTTCTTTTCCATGGGGATGGTCTTGATCCCTGTCTCCTGTACAATGTCATGAACCTCATTCCATAGTTCAATAGGCACTCTACCTATCAGATCTAGTCCCTTAAATCTATTTCTCACTTCCACTGTATAATCATAAGAGATTTGATTTAGGTCATACCTGAATGGTCTAGTGGTTTTCCTTACTTTCTTCAATTTAAGTCTGAATTTGGTTATAAGGAGTTCATGATCTGAGCCACAGTCAGCTCCTGGTCTTGTTTTTGTTGACTGTACAGAGCTTCTCCATCTTTTGCTGCAAAGAATATAATCAATCTGATTTCGGTGTTGACCATCTGGTGATGTCCATGTGTAGTCTTCTCTTGTGTTGTTGGAAGAGGGTGTTTGCTATGACCAGTGCATTTTCTTGGCAAAACTCTATTAGTCTTTGCCCTGCTTCATTATTCCAAGGCCAAATTTGGCTGTTACTCCAGATGTTTCTTGACTTCCTACCTTTGCATTCCAGTCACCTATAATGAAAAAGACATCTTTTCTGGGTGTTAGTTCTAAAGGTCTTGTAGGTCTTCATAGAACCGTTCAACTTCAGCTTCTTCAGTGTTACTGGTTGGGGCATAGACTTGGATTACAGTGATATTGAATGGTTTGCCTTGGAAATGAACAGAGATCATTCTGTCGTTTTTAAGATTGCATCCAAGTACTGCATTTTGGACTCTTCTGTTGACCATGATGGCTACTCCATTTTTTCTAAGGGATTCCTGCCCACAGTAGTAGATATAATGGTCATCTGAGTTAAATTCACCCACTCCAGTCCATTTTAGTTTGCTGATTCCTAGAATGTCGACGTACACTCTTGCCATCTCCTATTTGACCACTTCCAATTTGCCTTGATTCACAGACCTGACATTCCAGGTTCCTATGCAATATTGCTCTTTACAGCATTGGACCTTGCTTCTATCACCAGTCACATCCACAACTGTGTATTGTTTTTGCTTTGGCTTCATCCCTTCATTCTTTCTGGAGTTTTTTCTCCACTGATCTCTGGTAGCATATTGGGTACCTACTGATCTGGGGAGTTCCTCTTTCAGTATCCTCTCATTTTGCCTTTTCATACTATTCATGGGGTTCTCAAGGCAAGAATACAGAAGTGGTTTGCCATTCCCTTCTCCAGTGGACCACATTCTGTCACCTCTAGATCAACTTAAATTTAAGACAAAAATGAATGTTTTACCATTACAAAATGTTTCTGAAATGCCATGTATGACTATTGCATACATTGTGGTGAATTGTGAGTGTCTCTGGAACCACAAATAAGAAGTAAGAAAATGGACACTTAGCATTTGGGGGAAATATTTTATTATGTAGATGTCTACTACCCACTCCAGTACTCTTGCCTGGAAAATCCCATGGGCAGAGGAGCCTGGTAGGCTGCAGTCCATGGGGTCGGGAAGAGTCTGACATGACTGAGCGACTTCACTTTCACTTTTCACTCTCATGCATTTGAGAAGGAAATGGCGGCCCACTCCAGTACTCTTGCCTGGAGAATCCCAGGGACGGGGGAGCCTGGTGGGCTGCCATCTATGGGGGTGCACAGAGTCGTACACGACTAAAGTGACTAAGCAGCAACAGCAGCTACTACATCGATATTCTCTTAGAGGAAGGATATGACAGGATATATACTGTGTCTTCTTATAGCTAAAGCACTCAGTTCCTCTCTTGCTCCCAAAGAAATATCAGTCTTTTTGTTGTTTGTCTGCTGCATGACTAGTGGGATCTTAGCTTCCCAACCAGGAATTGAACTGGGGCCCCAGCAGAGAAAGCCTGGAATCTTAACCCCCAGGCCACCAGGGAACTCCCAGAAATGTCTGTCTTTGATACTGACAATACAACCTACAGACCTTTATATCACTGGAATGTAAAGTAGCCTTCATGTTGAGAAGAAAGGTAAACAGACCTTGGGCAATGCTTCTTTGGGCCTGAAGTAGGTGCTGACAACGGCAGCAGCTCCCGGTTGCAGACTGTTTCAGGGGCTGGTGAATTTTTCTGTAAAGTGCCAAATGTTTTTGACTTTTCGAGCCATACAATTTGAAACAGTTACCCAGTGCTATGATTGTGGTATGAAAACAGCTTTCAGTTCAGTTCAGTTCACTCGCTCAGTCATGTCCGACTCTTTGCAACCCCATGAATCGCAGCACGCCAGGCCTCCTTGTCCATCACCAACTCCTGGAGTTCACTCAGACTCACGTCCATCAAGTCAGTGATGCAATCCAGCCATCTCATCCTCTGTCGTCTCCTTCTCCTCCTGCCCCCAATCCCTCCCAGCATCAGAGTCTTTTCCAATGAGTCAACTCTTCGCATGAGGTGGCCAAAGTACTGGAGTTTCAGCTTCAGCATCATTCCTTCCAAAGAAATCCCAGGGCTGATCTCCTTCAGAATGGACTGGTTGGATCTTCTTGCAGTCCAAGGGACTCTCAAGAGGCTTCTCCAACACCACAGTTCAAAAGCATCGATTCTTCGGCACTCAGCCTTCTTCACAGTCCAACTCTCACATCCATACGTGACCACAGGAAAAACCATAGCCTTGACCAGATGGACCTTAGTCACCAGAGTAATGTCTCTGCTCTTAAATATGCTATCTAGGTTGGTCATAACTTTTCTTTCAAGGAGTAAGCGTCTTTTAATTTCATGGCTGCAGTCACCATCTACAGTGATTTTGGAGCACCCCAAAATAAAGTCTGACACTATTTCCACTGTTTCTCCATCTATTTCCCACGGAGTGATAGGACCGGATGCCATGATCTTCGTTTTCTGAATGTTGAGATTTAAGCCAACTTTTTCACTGTCCTCTTTTACTTTTATCAAGAGGCTTTTTAGTTCCTCTTCACTTTCTGCCATAAGGGTGGTGTCACCTGCATATCTGAGGTTATTGATATTTCTCCCGGCAATCTAGACAACACATAAATGAATGGGTGTGGCTGTGTTCCAATAGAGCTTTATTAATAGCAACAGGCAGGCTGGATCGAGACATTGAACTGTATGGTTTGCTCCACCTCCTCCCTCTGACCTCCAGTAAAGTGCCACACCATCACTGAACTCTAGATGCAAGTGGTAAGTGACAAAGGCACCCACGTTTTCATTGATAAATGAATCATGGGTGTGTATTTGGTGCGCTTAAGCCCAGGGTCCAGGAAAGAAGCCCACTGCCTAGTTCTAATGGAGCTGATTCAGGACAGGGTAAGAAGTTTATTTTCTTTTCAGAAAAAAAAGGATAGAGATTAGTCCTTGCAGAGGAAATCAATAAATGCTTCACAGAGCAGATGTCACTGGATCTGGGTCGCAAAAGATGAGTTGGGTTTTGCCCGACATCAGGGCAGGGAAAGACTAATCAGGCATAGGGAACCAGTGTGTCCAAAAGCAGAGATGCACAAAGGACTCAGCATATACTGGAGATGATGGAAAAAAATCCCAGTGATGAGAAAAACATGTGCATGAGGCAGAGATAGGACTGAAAAACTAGGTTGGATCCTTGTGTGCTGCAAATGGGGCATTGAACTGTGAGAGGCAAATACAGAACTGGCCAAGTCTGAAGTGGGTAAGGTCAGATTTTATTGTTGAGGAGAAAACGGGGACTGTTGCGGGGGGCGCTCCGCAGAAAGAGAGAGGCAGTGGAACTTCCCTCAGCAAAGCCGAGGGGTCCTGAGGAGAGGTGAGCCTGCTGTCCGCCAACCGACCCCCTAGGCGAGCAAGAGACAATCAGACTCGACAGGGGTTCCGCCTGAGCAGTTCTGCTTTATTGCCCCAAGCTCCCCACTTATAAAGGCAAGGGGGGGTGCGGTTTGCAAGGGACTTTCCATAGTTGCATCAATCACGTTAAAGGTCAAATCATCATGTGCCATCATTATAAGAGGAGTCTATGGTGATCACGCGCTGTCCACGTGCACGGAAATCAAGAGAGCCAATCAAAAGTTTTGACAAACAACTTAGGCCTCGCCCTCATCTCTTCCGCCAGGCGCCATCTTAGCTCTAAACCGCAAAGCTAGCCCTTCTTTTTAAGGTTCCCCATTTATGGCCTCACAGACTGTGGTGCGGATATTGGACTGGAGTTGGGGAAACCTGTCACCTGCCTGTGCAGTAATCCAAGTAGAAGGTGGTGAGAAGCAAAAATGAAAGCTGGACTGTGGGGACAGGCAGGGAAGCTGGTTTCAGAAGATACTCGGGAGTTAACACTGATGGGATTCAGTGACTGGCATTAGGTGGGGATAAGTTAAAAGGAGGGATGACTCTGATGATAACCTAGGGACTGTAGGAGGAGAGATACCTCATTTTGTGGTGGAAGGAGGGGTGGGAAAGGAAGGGAGAAACAGTGTCACTTATGGTTTGGACACAGAAGTAGAACCTGTTTCATTGTTGTTTAGTTGCTAAGTTGTGTCTGACTCTTTTGTGACCCCAGGAACTGTAACCCACCAGGCTTCTCCGTCCATGGGATTTCCCAGGCAAGAATACTGGAGTGGGTTGCCATTTCCTTCTCCAGGGGATCCTCCCAACCCAGGGATAAAACCCTGGTATCCTGCTTTGGCAGGCTGGTTCTTTACAACTGAGCCACCTACCAAGGTAGCCCAAGGAGAACCTGGATTGGGACATTCCAGTACGAAGTCTATCAGGATGCTGAAGATGAGGGATGTTGAAATATTTGGGTGTCAGCAGAGAATCATAGCAGCTGATGCCATTAAAGAAGCTGTGAAAACCCAAGGGAAAGTCTGAAGACCAAGAAGAAGACAAAGGATGTCTGAACTGGACATGGAACAACAGACTGGTTCCAAATAGGAAAAGGAGTATGTCAAGGCTGTATACTGTCACCCTGCTTATTTAACTTATATGCAGAGTACATCATGAGAAACGCTGGACTGGAAGAAACACATCAAGATTGCCGGGAGAAATATCAATAACCTCAGATATGCAGATGACACCACCCTTATGGCAGAAACTGAAGAGGAACTAAAAAGCCTCTTGATGAAAGTAAAAGAGGAGAGTGAAAAAGTTGGCTTAAAGCTCAACATTCAGAAAACGAAGATCATGGCATCCGGTCCCATCACTTCATGGGAAATAGATGGAGAAACAGTAGAAACAGTGTCAGACTTTATTTTTTTGGGCTCCAAAATCACTGCAGATGGTGATTGCAGCCATGAAATTAAAAGACACTTACTCCTTGAAAGAAAAGTTATGACCAACCTAGATAGCATATTCAAAAGCAGAGACATTACTTTGCCAACTAAGGTCAGTCTAGTCAAGGCTATGGTTTTTCCTGTGGTCATGTATGGATGTGAGAGTTGGACTGTGAAGAAGGCTGAGTGCCGAAGAATTGATGCTTTTGAACTGTGGTGTTGGAGAAGCCTCTTGAGAGTCCCTGGGACTGCAGGAGATCCAACCAGTCCATTCTGAAGGAGATCAGCCCTGGGATTTCTTTGGAAGGAATGATGCTAAAGCTGAAACTCCAGTACTTTGGCCACCTCATGTGAAGAGTTGACTCATTGGAAAAGACTTTGATGCTGGGTGGTATTGGGGGCAGGAGGAGAAGGGGACGACCGAGGATGAGATGGCTGGATGGCATCACTGACTCAATGGATGCGAGTCTGAGTGAACTCCGGGAGTTGGTGATGGACAGGGAGGCCTGGCGTGCTGCGATTCATTGGGGTCGCAAGGAGTCGGACACGACTAAGCGACTGAGTTGAACTGAACTGATAAGGGGAAGTGTAAGAGCAGGAGATTAAGGAAATGGACACTTTCTAATCCTGAAAGTAATTCTGCAGCTCAGTATGCTTCCTCCATTTCTCTTACAGGGGAGCTGGCCATGCTGAAGTGTGTGAATCCCTCCATCACCTTACAAAATGGCTTGTGTTCAGTTACATGTCATTTAAACCCAAAGTCTCTAGATAATGTCCACTATAAAAAGGGTGCTAAACCATCAGGAGAGACAGTCTCTAAATACACCAATAAATCTCCTACCAGAAAGTAGTAGGTTCAGAAGTTTCAGCCTTTTAATATCATGGTTAACTTTGATTTCTCAAAATCCAACCTTACTCTATGTTTAATTTTTTTTAAGAGGAAACTAAGTATTCTCTTGCATAAGTGACAACAGATTAGCTTTTCCTTCTTTAAATTTAGTCTATTTTGTCTTGCCTTGTTCCCCAGGATGGTGCAGAAACCATGAGGAAATGCCTGTAACTGTGGAGACACACATATCAGCCATTAGATAAATGTTGCCCATGTACCTGCTATCTAAAGGCTTTTGAGTACTGACAGCTTCATTCATTCATGTAAAACTTGTTGAGTGAGCTCTATCTGCCAGGACTGTGTTAGGTGTTGAGATAAAAAGGTTGAGTCTCTGATCTTCTGTGACTGACAATCTAGTAAAAACAAAGGAGATGAAATGAAAAAAAAAAAAAAAGAACTGAAATTCTATTTACTTTTGTATGAAATTATATCATCACTGAAGTCACGGTTCAGAAGAATCTACAAAGTGGGGTGACTAAGGTCAGAGTTCCCAACTATTTTAAGTGGATCATTTCAGTCTTTTCCCCTGTAATATACTGACTGTTGTCTATAAGGAAAATTGATAGAAGGAGTATAACCTTTTTTTTAGATTTTTTTTTTTTCTCTTGATGTGAACCGTTTTTAAAGTATTGAATTTGTTACAATATTGTTTCTGTTTTATGTTTTGGATTTTCGGCCACAAAGTACGGGGGAATCTTAGCTCCCCAACCAGGGCTCAAACCTGCACCCCCGCATTGGAAGACCAAGTCTTAACCGCTGGGCTGCCAGGGAAGTGCCTAGTATAAACTTTTAAGTCAGATATAGCAATCCATTTCCAAGTCCCAACTCTGCAAACTGGAAGTTCCTGGCGATTTGTATGTATCACTTCTCTGAAGTTTTTCCTCTGGGAAATGAATATGATTTATGTCTCCTCCTGGGCTTGTATGAGAATTAAATGATGTAACATTTATAAAGCGCTGAGCATGCCTCTGACACTTAAGCAAGTGCTAGAATAGATATTGGTTCATCAGGGGAGAGAATGGGGGTGGGGAAGCTTGCACTCAGCCCTGCAGGGTCTTCATGGGTCTCTGGCCAACTTAGTTCAACCTAACACGCTGTGTTTTGAATTGAAGGCCATTATTTTCCAGGTTTATCTGCCTGAGAGGTAATGTCTTCTGATGTCCCAAGTGGGATTGTCTGGTTGAGAGGTGTTTTTAGGCCATCTCTTTCTCAGAGGGAAAGAATGATGCCTCCTTGGGTAAGGAATAGAAAAATGGAGGATCTGAGGTCTCTGATTTGGTAGTTAACTTTTGTCACAAATGTCACCAAAATCTGTGACATTTGTTATAGAATCGTTTTCATTACAATTAGATTACAAACTGTTCATGAGTGAAGACTCTCTTTGTAAAATCTAGTACAAGATTGATATCTAATAAGAATTTGTTGATGAATTTCATTTATTGGTGTGAGGTAGAATGTTTTAAGGGGCTTCTTAATGGTGGCTAAGATGGTGAAGAATCTGCCTGCAATGTGGGAGCTCAGGGTTCGATCCCTGGGTCAGGAAGATCCCCTGGAGAAGGAAATGGCAACCCACTCTAGTATTCTTGCCTGGAGAATTACATGGACAGAAGAGCCTGGTGGGCTACAGTCCATGGGGTCACAAAGAGTTGGACACAACAGTGACTTTCACTTTGCCTTTTTTAGAATGTATTGAAAAAACATCAAATTCATAATTCCTTATCTAAATCCTTGGGACAGGAAGATATATTTCAAAATTAAAATTTAAACATTTCAGATATCTATGTTAATATTATAGCTATAAATAGTATATACTGGACTATTGTGTATCATGCACTGTCCATAACCCATGGGATCTGTGCAATATACCAGCACTTTTATATCTGCAGGAAAACTGTGATTGTTCATACTGAGTGGGATAAGCAAGAGAGGCAAAGATCCTCACATCTGATCAGGTCGGATTTTACCACTAAATATGTTATAAACTTTTGGTTTTCAGACATTTCAGGGTTTTGATGGTCGATATGGGAATTTGAACCTTCTGGAAAGACATAGGGTGATCTGTACCATTCTGGTGTTTGCATATGTATGTATCACAAAAACTTTCTGCAAATATAAGTTTCAAAAGCTATTTTTTTGTTTAGTTCTCTATTGTATAAAGTCAAGGAGGTTAAGATTTCTAACACAAGACCAGAGTTTTTCCATCCAAATAATTTAATAGAAAGTTAAAAAAAAAGTATCAAAAGGCTAGAATTCCTTGAAAATATTGTCAATCAAAGTGAGAGAGGCTTGAAAATACTTTAGTTTCACAGGTTGTGGGATGATCTGTCATCTAAAATATCGCCGTGGAGACTACAATATAGGGCTTCATTTTCTGCTAACTAAATTTAGTTCTTAAATGATCAGGCACTTTTAAGAGAACTGGTGAAAAAAAAAAAATGAAAGTGTTAGTTGCTCAGTCATGTCCTGTTCCTTGTGACCCCACAGATTGTAGCCCGCCAGGCTCCTCTGCCAGTGTAATTCTCCAGGCAAAAATGCTGGAGTGGGTAGCCATTCGCTTAACCCAGGAATCAGACCCAGGTGCAGGCAGACTCTTTACTGTCTGAGCCACCAGGGAAATCCTGTCTATTGATACAGGATTTTGACCAGGTTTCGATTGTAAAGGTTTGCAAATTATTCTGAAATGAACCTTTAAGAGGAACATTTACTATAATACATTTTGGAAAAGATATTGTAATGATACTTACTTGGTTACAGATTTATTCATTTTCATTTAATTTCCCAATCAATACACTGGCTCTGAAAATGAGGAATAGATAGAGATGCATGTATTGACTCATCTGATTTCTCAATCCCCAGGCAAAACATCAGCTTATTTTCTAAGACAGGTATGGGGATATATTGGTGGCTGTCAGTTGCTGAGTGTCTATACTGTGAGGTGTAGCTGCAGTTTCTGCAAGTTCTACGGTGATCTGTAAAAGTTAGTGGTTCTTGCGATTGAGAATATAAAGACCACGAAGTGTGGTTCCTAAACTCCATGGTTTCATTTCTTTGCTAATCAGATTTTTCTCTCAACTTCCAAGGTGGTCTGATGCATAAGATCTAGAAAGTCTTTAGTTTTATGAATTTATTAAACTGTTGATGTACACTGGCTCCTGAAGCAAAAGAAGAATAGGTATGTGTCAGGCGTTTCTCTTTTATTTCCCTCTTAATATCTTTACATCATCCACACTTAGCCTTGAAAGGAAATAAACTCCTTGAGACTTCGCTTTGATATTTCCATTTATTTACATAGCTTTTGAAACTGGAAAACTGAACACCACGTCCTTGGAGCCCATAAATGAGACAGCCTCAGTGTATCACTTTGCTAGGAGGACTGATGTTAACACAGTAAAATGAGGTGGAGGCCATAAACAATAGAAATCTATTGTCTCCCAGTTCCGGAGGTTGGGAGTTCGAGCTCAGAGAGAAGCTTTCCTGTGCCTCTCCCCTGCTGCTGATGGTTTGCTGCGCACCTTCAGTGTTTCCTTGATTCATCAATGCCTCTCTCCGCATCTCCTTTCAGGTTACAAGGCGTTTTTCCTACGTGTTTATCTGTATGCAAATTTCTAGCTTCTGTAAGGACTTCAGTTATATTGGACCAGGAGCCCACCCTCCTCTGCATGACTTCATCTTAAATAATTCCACCAACAACTTGATTTCCACCTAAGGTCACCTTCTGAAGTAGTGTGGATTAGGACCATAACTTGCAAATCCTGGGGGTGGGGGGTTGGGGGGAGGACACAGGACAGTATGTAAACCATAACACTCAGGCAGGCAAATAATGGATATTTATGGTTTGGAACAACAACAACAAAAATTTTGCATGTGCTAATGGGGCTTCCCTAGTGGCTCAGATGGTAAAGAATCCACCTGCAATGCAGGAGACCCAGGTTCAGTCTCTGGTTTGGGAAGAAGATCTTGAGAAAGGAATGGCAACTCACTCCAGTATTCTTGCCTAGAGAATTCCATGGACTGGTGGGCTATAGTCCATGGGGTAGCAAAGAGTTGGACATGACTGAGTGACCAGTGCTTTCACTTTCACTAACTTTTTGTTTGGCATCTAACAAACTATTAGAAGACTCAAGACTATTAAACCCATCCCAAAGAGACAGAATGGTTCACGGTGAAGTGAGGTTTCCTGAAAGTGTGTTGAGCTTGGGTGCTCTGTCCTGCAACAGTGATTTTAGAGTCAATAAGAAATTGGATTTTCTCATTCATTTAGATGGAGAAAGAGCACATTTATTGATTCGTTCCACTCAAAAATGTGGAGGTAAAGGAAAGGGCATTGGATTGTGCAAGACGAAGTTTGTGCCTTTTATTATAAATTATATATGGCCTGTGAGGATTTTCTGGCATGTTCAAGATGAACATGGTCTCGAATTTGTATGGATTTCATTTTTCTTCAAACTTTCTTCTTTCATGAGGTTGATTGGGCTTCCTTTGGCAGTTCATTGTCGTTTTCTCAGGAGTGTTTCATTTTCTTTCATAATCTTTGCCTTTTCTTTGAATCCAACATCTTCCCCATTTTCAGCTGAGAGGCGGCAATGTCAAAGACTGCTGCTTTAGGGCAGGAAGTTATTCAGATTTAAATAATGAATGTGACAGTATCTGAAGAATTAGAGTTGAAATCCAGAGGACTGAATAAGAAAAACCTGCTTCTCCTCCAGAACCAATAAAGCAAAGACCGATTAATATTACAAATGTGCCTTCAGTCTAGACAACCTGGGTTCTACCTTTGAACTTGAGGTCTGGCTACTCTGGGCTTCCAAGGCTGACATCACTCATTCCTGGCCATCTCTTCTTGCTGGATGAGCTGCCAAATGCCAGGGACACCCAGAGGCTCACCACACAGTGTTCCCTGACTGCCCCCTGCCTGGCAGAGGTGACAAATCAGGGTAAGCGTGCTCTGGATTTGGAATCAGACGACTTGCAGAGGAGTTCTGTGTGACAATAGGAAAGTCAACAAACCTCTAAGCTGTAGATGACTCAGCTATGACATGGAGATGGTAGCTGATCTCAGAGTGATGGTGTGAGTGTAAAACCTGGGAAAGCATTGGAAGACACAAGCAAACAGTGGTCTTACAGTTACCGTTCCCAAGTGGTGCAGTGGTAAAGAATCTGTCTGCCTGCGTAGGAGACGCAAGAAACATGGGTTGGACCCCTGGGTCAGGAAGATCCCCTGGAGAAGGAAATGGTAACACGCTCTAGTATTCTCGCCTGGAAAATTCCGTGGACCGAGGAGCCTGGTGGTCTGCAGTCCATGGAGTCACAGAGCTGGACACGACTGAGCGCACGTGGTGGAGGTGGTTTAGTCGCCAAGTCGTGTCCGACTCTCGACCCCTTACGCATACACAATCTGGAGTGGAGCCACTGCTCTGCTAATTGTTTCACACATGCCTATTATCCCGTGAGATTTTCACAATAGCCGCTCAGCATAGGTATTTATTATTCCTTCTTTAGTCAGAGGAGAAAAATGAGATAGAATATTTTCCCTAAGAAAACAACAGCTTGTAAGTGGCAAAGGCAGAGTATGGCATAACAGCTTCACTTTTCCCCACTCTTGCACCATTAAACAATGTATACTGGGTCATTCTGCAGAAAAAAAGAAACAAAAATCTGATTATATGAGCCCAGAGTAAATCATTTCAGGGACCAGAAACTCGCTTAATCCTTTCCCTGTAAACTGTGTATAAAAAGAAAAACTCTGTACCAACTGCTTTTACTTTTAACAGCCAAGATGATAAACTAGGCTTAAAAGAGCCTCACTTCAAAGGAATGTGCACTGGATCCACTAAAGAGACCCATTCTCTTTCTTAAACGAAAATGTTTTTTGCTGACATATGTAAAGATGAAGATGTTTAAAATATTTCAATCCTTATCCTATACTTAACAGGCTAACAATTTTTTTTTTAATGAGCATCTCTAAATACCTCTCAAGAGATGAACTGATTATGATAAAGAATCTTTCAGGCTTGCATTGTCATCCAATTTATTTCTAAAATAAACCAAATATTTGAGATGCCAAGCAAGGTATATGCCTATGGCAGGAAGGGGAGGAGGGGGTGTATGAACTGATTAATTTTATTTAGTAAAGTAAAAATAAACTTTAGATGATCTTTTATGATATGTAGGTGTATTTTATTTCTAAATTTTCTCATTTCAATATCTGGTCATTCTCTTCTTATTTAGGCTACAAACAAGAATATATAATATTTACTTGTTTTGATGTGTGAGTTTTGCATTTTAAATATAGTTCTTTAATTCATTTCTAGAGTTGTGTGTGTCTGGTTCTTTGAATGCTAAAAATAGCACACTCTTAATAGTATTATGCTAATGTAGCACTAACCAGACACCTCCCCAAAAGACATATCTGATGATTTTATGGCCCAATTAATATATTTTTAAAATTAAATATGTCAGTGGAGAGACCTAAACTAGGCGGGTGGCAATGTTTATTCTGAACTAACTTATGGATGTGTAAATCATACTTTGAGCCTAGCAAATCTATGCACTTATATTTAGTTTTTTAATTCTCACCTTCTGATTGTAGACATTTAGGCTTTTGGTCT
This sequence comes from Oryx dammah, assembly GCF_014754425.2. Lineage (NCBI taxonomy): Eukaryota > Metazoa > Chordata > Mammalia > Artiodactyla > Bovidae > Oryx > Oryx dammah. The sequence goes on along the minus strand of NW_024070208.1, from coordinate 76,680,365 downwards.
ATCAGCACATTCTTGTGCTTTACAATGATGATTAGCTGAAGATGAGACAAAGTAATTTTAATAAACCTTTTCAAGTTGGTTGACTTTTATTTGGTATCAAAAAAGAGCACTTGCAATTTGTTCAATGCACCTTTTGTGGAAGGACCAAGGAAACCAGTATGGTAACTTAACACAACAGTGAGCCAAATTGTCTAATAAAACTAGGTGACTAAAACCTCAAGTGTCAGTCTGAGCACCTATGTTCACTTGTCATCTTTGTTGCATTCTCATATCCTGCTCTTTGTGGTTCTTCATGTTTAATTCATGTGGCTATAAAATAATAATAACTTGTATGAGCTGTTATGCTAGTCTTCTTTATATTAATAGAACTCAAAAATATTTCCTGGAAATATACATTAATTTTTTTCCCAGGGACTCTGGGCAAATTTATAGTGACGTATTTGTATGTGGGTACATCTAAACCCCAACCATTTGTGTCAATAATTCTTTTATATCAAATTATCTTCTTGCCCATTAATAATCTTATTCTGAATATCTTTCTGGAAATCATCTAGAGACTAGAAACAGGCTGCGGAAGATGGAGTTAGTAGTTGGATGACTGGAAAACCAGAATGTCTTGACTGGGGCAAAGACAAAAGACATCCCTCTTTTTTTTTCTTCCTTATGAGTGGAGTGGGAGTTAGAGAGGTGACATCGACAGGTGAGCAGTGACCCTTGGTGGGAAGGGAAGACTGTGGTTAGTGGGTGATGGCTTGGTGATCGCTCTTGGGAGGGCACATTGGAGAGGGACTGCTATGTTCATCATCTTGCCCATCTTGCCCATCTTGCCCTTAATATTGATTTTCAGACTCTAATTCCTTCTTCATGAATGACTCTCTTCATGCTATAGGAGCCTCTAGGTAGCCACCAGGAAAGCCAGCCTACAGTTCAAGGAGAAGAGCTTTACAAACCAAATTAAGATGTTGGAGTCATGCAATTTTGCAAAATTTAAAACACACACCAGAATCAAGGCAGGGGTTGTGGGGATATGTACCCATTGCTCTTCTCTAAATTGCATCAGGGATCAGGATGAGAACTTTTCAGACACACAGCTTTGCAGTTCCTTCTCTCAGGGGGTCCCTACAAATAATGTAATATGTTCTCTGTCCCTATCACCTTCTCTCTGCAGGCTCCTTTCCATCCCTTTCTAGATTGTTAAGAAAATTTCAAGACAGATATATCACAGCTCTGTGTAGAGCAACATCCGAAAACTGATTTGTGCCCATAGATTCTTTATATCTCAACCAAGTCCTCGTATCCCAGCCTTTTGTGCCATCCTGCAGATTTTTGTCACTCTTTACAGAATTCTAAAACCTCAGTGTTTATGGAAGAGATCAGACATTCCTGTTTCCAGCATCCTGTGAGAACGGAAACTCCTGTGTTTACGGACATAAGTTTAGATCTGGTTTACAGCCTTTCTCTCCTCTGTACAGCTGTTTTCCCCTGAATCATTCCTCCAGAATGTCTATTTAGCTGTTGTTGTGACATCTTCCATCTACCTGTGCTCACTCAAGTGCTTGACTGTGCATAGCTGAGATACGTCTTGGACCCTCATCCTCCAGTGTCCATTGTGACAACACAAAGGTTCATCAGAATTATCAGATGAGTGAAAGCCAACAGACAACCTCAGACTCTGAGGACGGCTTAACCAACACCGATGTGGAAAGTCAGCGACGGTTCAGCCACTTATGTTGGGGCCTCCTGTGGTTCTCTCCTGGAGCAAGCATGATGAGAGAAAGATGTTCTATTTGTAGGCCCTGTTGGGGAGTCAGGACACATAACTCACATTTCTCCAATGTGTGTGTTAGTTGCTTAGTCATGTCCGACTCTGCAACCCCATAGCCCACCAGGCCCCTCCGTCCATGGGATTCTCCAGGCAAGAACACTGGAGTGGGTTGCCATTTCCTTCTCCAAAAGGAAGTCAAGTCACTCAGTCATGTCCAGCTCTTTGCGACCCCATGGATTGTAGCCCACCAGGCTCCTCCAGGCAAGTATACTGGAGTGGGTTGCCGTTTCCTTCTCCAACGTTTCTCCAATAGATGGGGGATATTTTGTTTGACATCTTTCATCAGTATTTTCATTCAGCTGTTCGTGGTCTGCATATTTCTGATCAGATAATGTGTTTGGGATTTAGTGTTGGGTTGGAGAGAGGTGTAGGGTCTAACCTTATATTTCCTTTCTCCTCTTGGATGACGGTGAGTCATCTGAGGTTACAATCTCCTCCTAAAAGTGCCTGTACTACCGTGACATAGCTTTGATGGATCATGGGTTTGGAAATGATTAATGCCATAGTCTTTTTAGGGCGGCTCTTTCCAAACTGGGTTTAACTCAATGCTTTAAAGCATCTCACGTCACCTGAAAGGGGCACAAAATTGGATGCGTGTGCATTTTTTTAAGAGCAAGAGGAGTCTTTGCTTTCATTCCTTTCTCAACAGGACTACTGATCTGAAAAAATAATTGCCACTGGATGATGAAGGTGTAGCCCAGGTTTTCATGAATTGTTATAAATTTACTGACATATTTCCTTCGTCCTCCCCAGATAGAGCACCCATCTAATTTACTTAACAAAGTAGCTTTCATAGTTTCCATCTTTATTGGCAGTTGGGAGGAAGAACTAAGAGAGATCTTCTCCTGAATAATTAACAATTAGGGTAGAGTTGATCAGGAAGAGGAGGGTACCTCTGAAAGTGTAGAATCTGATTAGGAAGTGCCTTCAATTGCAGCTTCCTAAGAGTGTTCTTACCTGGAGAATCCCAGGGATGGCGGAGCCTGGTGGGCTGCCTTCTATGGGGTCCCACAGAGTCAGACACGACTGAAGCGACTTAGCAGCAGTAGCAGCAGCAAGGGATATCAGGGGGCCAGCCTGGTCCCGACCCAGGAGAAGCTCAGTGGGAGCACAACTGCTCTGCAGATAACTTCTGTGCATCTAGGTTTCAAGACCCATTAACACAGCTGGCTGGAGCCCCCTTGGCCTTGAATTTAGCCTCTCCCATCCCAGTGTTATTTCTACACAATTCACTCACAGTACCCCAGGGTCAAAGCTTTACAGAACTTGAAACTGTAAACCCAGAGATCCTTCTGATTGACACTTACACCAGGACAACATAGCATCAGTGGACAACAGCCTAGCAGCTGGGGGACATCCAGGAACTGCTGTGACATCACCAAAACATGTCAGTTAAGCTGCCCTTTGCATCTCAGATAATCTGAAGTGAGACCCAAACAGATGAAATGAGATGCTCAAGGTCAACCATTCAAAAAGGACCGCTGGAAGTTAGGCTTTTGAGTTCCTCATACAGTGTCACTTCGCATACAGGCCATTCTCGACTGGTCTTCACTTGTGTTCCTCTCTGGTCCTTTTTGGAGAAGCATCTCAGCTGGCATGTGCCAAGGTAAATGTGTGCATGCTCAGTCGTGTCCCACTCTTTGCGACCCCGTGGACTGTAGCCCACCAGGCTCCTCTGTCCATGGGATTCTCCAGACAAGAACACTGGGGTGGGTTACCATGCCCCCCTCCCGGGGATCTTCCTGACCCAGGGATCAAAGCCACATCCCCTGCGTCTCCTGCACTGCAGGCAGACTTTTTACCTGGGAAGCCAAAGTACATTCCTTCTCTTTTCAATTTCTTCCCCAAACCTGCTTTAAGAGTTATAAGACATTTCTCCTCACTCCTTTTGCGGGAAAAGAAACCTGCTGTTCAACTGACTTCAGACTAGGGGCTGCCTGTCCTCTGCCAGGGAGAGGTAGACCGGCCCTTGCAGGCCACACACAAGTGTATTGATTGAAAATTGTGCTGCCTGAGGGAGAAATAAAAAAATAAAACCTGTTGTTCAGAGTTTAAGCCTTGGCATTTAGCAAAGTGCCTAATACAATGGAATAAAGTGGAATACACAATGTCCACTTTATGTCAGACACTTTGTTAAATCAATCAATGAAATCTGTTGCTTGAATGTTGTTGAACAACTGTGATTTGATTTAGCCAGGTACAGATGGGAAGAACAAGTGATGTGAGTGGTTAGAATGGCTCAAACATAATAATCCTTGAGGGAAAGGCCTGAAAAGCACAGAAAGTGCTCAAACTGACCTTCAGCACGTCACTTCCCTTATCTTGGGCTGCATTTTCATTTTATAAAAGAAGTAAATATCAACCCTATTTTCCCACAAGACTATTAGGATCATACGTGCATAATGCATTTCATAAGAATGATATAAGTAGGAGGCATTTATTATTTCTTTTTATCAACACAAATCTATTTACCAGAATGCAAAGAAACATACAGCTCAGACTCTCTCATCCAGGACCTAAGGGATGTTGCCACTTCCTTCCCTCTGTATGGCAAGCCCATATTGTTTAGACCAGTGATCCTCTTCTGGGGGAACATTTGGGATGCCTTCAGACACTTTGGGTTGTCACATTGGGGATTCGCTTCTGACATCTGCTGGGTAGAGATGAGGGGTAACAGTCAACCTTGGGCAATACACAACAGCCCCCTGTTACCAACAGTTACCCAGCCCGAAGTGCCAGCTGTGCTAAGGGTGGGGTACCTGCTTTTGTTTGAATAAAATTTTTATCAAGTGTCTCTTGAGCTACAAAGAATGTTAGTTCTCTCTGCTTTGGGTATTCTCCTAGGAATATACAAAACATGTGTTGGCAAGCATATCACTAATATTACAATTTAAACTCCCAGTTGACTGAGTCCTGTGAGGGCAGACAAGTTGATTGATATATATCAATATGAAAAAAATTCATATTCTTTTCCATTGTGGTTTATTATAGAATCTTGAATACAGTTCCCTGTGCTCTACAGTAGGACCTTATTGCTTGTCCACTTTATATATAGTCGCTTGTATCTGCTAATCCCAAACTCCTAATTTAATGCTCCCCCATCCCCGTTCCCCTTTGGTAATCATAAGTCTGATCTCTATGTCTGTGAGTCTGTCTCTGTTTTGTAAATGAGTTTATTTGTATCATATTTTAGATTCCACATATAAGTGATACTGTACCACATTGGTGTTTTTCTGTCTGACTTACTTCACTTAGTGTGATAATCTCTAGGTCTATCCATGCTGCTGCAAATGGCATCATTTCACCTTTTTATGACTAATATTCCACTGTATATATATGGACCACATCTTCTTTATTCATTTAGCTGTTGATGAACATGTAGCTTGCTTCCATGTCTTGACCACTGTGAGCAGTGCTGCTATGAACACTGGGGTGAATGTGTCTTTTAGTGCTAGAGTTTTCTCCAAGCATATGCCCAGGAGTGGAACAGTAGGATCATATGGTAACTCTAATGTTAGTTTTTTAAGGAACCTCCATACTGACTGCACCATATTTACATCTTCCATAGAGACTGCACCAATTTACATTCCCATCAACTGTGTAAGAAGGTTCCCTTTTCTCCATATGAGAGGATTTTTTAAAAATGTTTTTGTTTATCATACACTTCACTTAAGAATAAGTATCAATAATAAATTATAATAAACACACTTTTCACCTAATCATTTGGAGTTATCATGTTAAAAATTTCACACTAGATTCAAATATGTTGCCTTTGCTTTATAAATGACATAAGAAGATCTGTCTTTCAGTCACTCCCATTCAAGGGCACAAAACTAGTTCACATACTAAGTGCAATCAACTCAATATTAATAAGATAAAGAATAAATCAAATTATGAAGAAACCACTTGTATGCGGGGAACACACCAAGTCCCTACTCAGTCAATTTGAATACAAATTATCTGTGATGAACAAAATGAAAATTTTTGGTTGACATTCTTGTATTCAGGAGCTTAAAACATCCAGGAAATTAGAGTATGGAAAGATGGCTAATACAACTGTTCTCAACTGCCCACAGGCAAACGCCCTTCATAGTGATTTTTCCAGTTTTGCGTGACCCAGGAGTAGGGCTTCAGTCTATCTGCTCCACTTTTGTATGGATAATTATAGTGCAGAGCAACTTAATGGCTTATTGAAATGGCTGTGCTTACTAAAACATATAATATGAAGCAAATTGTGACCCTGAGTAATATTATTTATTTTCCATTTGGAATAAAAGAAGTTAAGAAACTTGCAATGGTGATTGACCCAAACCTATTGGTATTTGACTTTAGAACAAATTTTTGAACATACAGGGCAACACGGGCATTTCTGTACATGAAATATTACAACTTTTCTGTTTTTTTTTTCTTGCACAATTATGAAGGTGTAAGGTGGATCTCCAGTCTGGAAGTTTTTAATTGGCTTCTTAGTCTTCTTCCTAGCTCTAAACTACGTTCTTCCATACCCCACTCTTTTTAGACTTCATGGTATAGAAAATCAGTTTTACTCATGTTTTTGCATAATTTGTACTTTCTTTTTTCCTGCTTTGCTGCCTGTTCAAACTACAAGTATAACATGGAAGAACAATAAACACTTGATCTGAAAGTAGAGATCTTTATACGAGTTAGGGAGCTTCTTGTTCTTCAGTGGATGAAGATGAGGGTGAGTCAAACACTGAGGGCATGAATGTATTACTAAGCTCAATTTATTGACTATCTGTAGGTAACGTGGCTGATGTGCAACTGATTTTCTTTAGTTAATTTTTATGTCTTTTGTTGGTTTTATGTAGCCATTTTGGAACAAACGCCATTTGCTAAAAATGATATTATTTCATTTTATGACCAACATATCACTTGTATGTGGAATCTAAAAACATGATACAAACTAACTCATTTACAAAACAGAAATAGACTCCCTGACATAGAAAACAAATTTAGGGTTCTCAGTAGACACTGACTCAATGGACATGAAATTCGAGCAAGTTTCAGAAGACAGTGAAGGACAGGGAAGTCTGGCATGCTACAGTCCATGGGGTTGCAAAGAGTCGGACACGACTGAGTGACTTCACTCACTTGCTCACTCATATGTCAAACAGATAAACAACAAGACCTCCTGTATAGCACAGGGAACTATATTCAATATCTTCTAATTACCTATAATGGAAAAGAATCTGAAAAAGAATATATATATATATTTATACATACACATGTGTAACTGAATCAGTTTTCTGCTCACCTGAAACATTGTAAATCAACTATACTTCAATTTAAAAAAAAAAGAAAAAAGAATACTGAAAAAAAAAAAAGAATTTGTAGTTGGCACCATGGTCTTTCCTCCCTTCCAGTATTTTCTTCCTTTTCTTGATGAATGGTCTCTCTTCACCTTCACCCTTCCTGTTTTTCATTTCAGGATAGATTTCTTTAGAAATTCTGACTATTTGGGGATGGCATTTTAAAGCATTTTACTCTTATGTAACTAAACATCTCATCTGTCATGGTTCAGAGCTCATCTGAATAATAATATGCCTCCTTCACCTGCACAGACATCCGTGTCCTAATCCCTGGAACCTGGGGACCTGTGCACATGTCACCTCTCGTGGCAGAAGGAGTTTTGCAGACATAATTAAGTGAGGGTCTTGTATAAAGAGAGATTATCCTGGATTATGTAGGTGGCTCAGTCTAATCACATGGGTCTTCACAAGCAGATAACCTTTCCTGCCTGAGGTCAGAGAGAAGGAGGCGTGACTTTGGAAGAAAGGCAAGGAGACATGCAATGCTTCTGGTTTTGAAGATGGAAGAAGATCTCTTGAGGGTCATAAGAGGAGGAAAGGACAAGGAATAGACTCTCTTCTCAGGTCTTTGGGCAGCAACCCAGCAGTGCCTACATCAAGTGAGACCTACCAGACTTTAGACTTAGAGAACTGTGAGATAATAAATCGTGTTAAGCCACTAAGTTTATGGCAGTTTGTCACAGCAAAAAAACAGGAAATTAATACAACAGATTTAAGACTGTAGTAAGACTGTAATACAATGGAGTAAGACTGTAATGTCTAATGCAGTAGACATTAGACTTAATGATGAAAACTGGTTAAGAGTTAAAGAGTCTTTGTTTTGATCTACAATAATAGCTAATCACCAATAAACTCTTAAGGGATTTCCCTGGTGGTCCAGTGGCTAAAATCTCACACTCCCAACCACCACCCAAGAGGTGGTTTTTCCCAAATGCTGCCGGATCTGCCTAGGCACCCACCCGAATGAAGAGTGTCTAGAATTCAGACATAGACTCTTCCGGGAATTCGCTCTTCTGTGCATTTCACTCTGGTCTCTTTCTCATTTTGAGATTGGTAAGAGGTCAGGATGTCTCCTTTCCTTTCTCAGCCTTAGCTTTCCAATGTTATGAAAACAGAAAAACAGACATTAGCATTCTTTTATTTTCTTTTTCCACGTTAGTATTCTTCATGGCTTTCAAAATGTGTTTGTGACCTAGAATTCTGCATTTCTCATAAACTGAATAGAGCGGTCCCTAACTTTGATCCAAGACACGATGGGTTTTTATACTTGTTTTTGCTCAGTATGGAATCATGAGGACCTAGTTTCCCGCCCCCCTCCCCTTTTCTTTTCTCTCTTTGATCTAAACTTTTAATTCCTTATTCTCTCATTAGCTCTCCAGGAATTTGTGATACACTTGTGTAAGTTATCCTGCAGTATCAGACAGCTCCAGTTAAGCTGTCGGTTTCAAAGCCGCTGCTTCTCATGCTGCCCAGCCCAGCCTGAGCCCGAGTGGTTTCCCTTCCCCCATCTTTAGGGGGAGAACCCTCAAGCAGTCAGAGGTGAAGTGTGTCCCACCATTTGGTTACAGAGTCACAGATCTGGGACAGACCCATAGCTCAGCATCTTATCATCATAAGGGCAGGAAGACTATCATACCTCCCAAGGGACATGTGTGAAATGGGTGTGCAGGCTGGCAGATTAATCCTGATTTCCCAAGATCTCGTAGGACGCACTCAACTCCTCTTAGAGCTGCCGGCTTCCTCCCCAGTCATTTTGGTGTTGACATGGGTCATTTAACAGAAATATTTCTGAGAAGCATGGACACTCTTCTTTGTCCAGTCGTCCTCAAAGCAGCAAGCATCAGAATCATCCAAAGGGCTTGCTGAAACACATCTATTGGGTCTATAATATCTAGAAGAGTCTCCCTCTCTCTATTTGCCTACTCCCTGCACCTCGACCCTGGTTACAGCTTGGCAGCTGTTCCTCCTGTTAAAAATGAATCTTTCTGCTCTAGACATAGAGGACGGTTTTGTGGACACAGTGGGGTTGGGGGAAGAGGGTGGGATGAGTTGAGAGAGGAACACTGACATATATACACTACCACGTGTGAAATAGAGAGCTGGTGGGAAGCTGCTCTATAAACCAGGGAGCTCAGCTTGGTGCTCTGTGATGACCTAAAATGTGGGGTGGGGAGGGGTGGGAGGGAGACTCAAGAGGGAAGGGATATATATATTGTTATGACTGACTTGCGTTGTTGTATGGCAGAAACCATCACAGCATTGTAAAGCAATTAGCCTCCAATTAAAAAATAAGCTTCTGCTGCTGCTAAGTCACATCAGTCGTGTCTGACTCCATGCGACCCCATAGACGGCAGCCCACCAGGCTCCCCCATCCCTGGGATTCTCCAGGGAAGAACACTGGAGTGGGTTGCCATTTCCTCCTCCAATGCAGGAAAATGAAAAGTGAAAGTGAAGTTGCTCATTCATGTCTGATTCTTCGTGACCCCATGGACTTGTAGCCTACCAGGCTCCTCCATCCATGGGATTTTCCAGGCAAGAGTACTGGAGTGGGGTGCCGTTGCTTTCTCCCCCCGCCCCAAAAAGGAATCTTTCTTTATAAAATGCACAGTATTTTTCTCTGAACTTGATCTCCTCTCCCCCAGGCCATTCTTTCTGATTCAGCTCCCCTGGATGTGCTCCAATCTCTGCTTCCACTCTCTTAGTCTCTAGAGACTCTTCCTAGACAACAGACACAGAACTGAGGGTAGCTCTCGGTGATGCAAATTTCCACAAGTACAGCAACTGCCTTTACACCCATCGCAGAGGTCGGGAGTGGGATATTCATTCTCTGACTCGACAGAAAGATCCCGGAGTGAAAGAACCTAAATGATTATAGCATGCTAAAAAATGTGAAGAGGTTATTATAAAAATCTAGCTTCATTTTCCAGGAGACTGGGAGGGACCGAGAATAGCTCTGGCAGTGAGAAATGAAAGTCAGCAGGACAGGGCATGTGAAAACGTCAGGTGCGAGTCCAGGGGTGGTGATTGGGTTTACTGACCACCCTGAGTCAGCCAGGGGGGCCCGGCATAGTGACCCCGAGAACACTGGCTGTAAAATCAGCAACCTGTGGGGTACCCGCGCTCACACCTGCTCCAGGGCGGGGACGGCCGCTTCAGCCACATGCAGCCTAGAGCCCAAGACCAGTCTAGGAGAGACCTAGCCAGCAAGTTGCTGCTGGTTGTTAGAAAGTATTTCAGGACAGGACAGATGGGGCAGGAAAGGGAGACATTTCCTGAAAGTTTCACGTATAATTAAAGCGACTAGGTTTCTTTGTCCAGACGCCTTTCAGCCAAAGGGAAACATGGGTGTAAATAACCACAATTAAGGGAGCCGTACATTCACCTCCACCTTCTCTTCCTGCGTCCAGATCAGAGTTCACGCTACTGTCTCCTTCGATCCGTGATTCTGACCTGGATTTTTCTGATGTGGATTTTTCTGACAGTGTCATCTCCTGGGATTTAGGGCTCTTTGAGAAGCATCCAGTTGGCTCACTCTCAACTCAGGCATCCGACAGCCCCACGTGGCCTCTTCATATTACTTCAAGTATTTAGAATGCATCAAAGAAGTTTGAGAACAAGTTTTATTTTTAATGGATTGTAAGGCTCGGAGAACTGCACTCTGAAAAGGACACTCAGGGACAGCCTCTAGTGGACCGACAAAGTTTATTATCCAATTGTGTAGTTTTATAATTTTCAGGGAATAGAGCATAAGGCTGTCTTGCACGTAGCCATTCCAGATAAACATTAAAGCATTCAAGCATAAAATACAGTTCCTACCGCCCAAGCCATAACATAGCTTTGGCGAAACTCTAAAGGGAGTCTTATCATGAAACAACAGTCCTTGCTCTCAGAAACAGGTGGTCAGAAGGAAGCCTTCGAAAGGCTTAAGGCCAGGCATATTGACCGTTCGTCATCCGTTCCCAGCCTTGGGCACTCAGTGAACACTCATAACCCTCTGTTATGCTCGTCCCAGCTTCCAACCTTCATCATGAGTGGAGCAAATACATTTTCAGTATTTGCTTAAAGCCTTCTAGCTCCTCCACAATGGATAATAGCACCATGGGGGTAACAAGAACCCAGGAGACAGAGGTAGACACCCAGGGCTAAAGTCCTGGCCCAGACACTTGTGAGAACCTTATTTCCATCATCCGCACAATGGAAAAATGACGATGAACTCAGAAAGTTACAAAGATTAAATGGGATCCTGTCTCTAAAGAACCCAGTGGGTTCATGCGTGGATCTTAGTAGGCACTCATGGGCAATAACATCCTTTCTTTGTAGAGTTTTCCATCGTATCGATCATGTAATGATCTCAACAGCTCTCTGAAGAGCAAAGCAGGGCTGTAAAAAGGCTCATGAGTTGTGTGGTTCAAAAGCAGGCTCCAGCCCTATTTTAGAAACTTCCCAAGTGGCACTAGTGGTGAAGAACCTGCCTGCCAGTGCAGGAGACCAGATTCGATCCCTGGGTTAGGATAATCCCCTGGAGGAGGACATGGCAACCCACTCCAGTGTTCTTGCCTGGAGACTCCCTTGGACAGAGGAGCCTGGAGGGCTACAGTCCATAGGGTCACAAAGAGTTGGACATGATTGAAGTGATTTAGCATGCAATCAATTTTAATTTTAAAAATGTGATATTTTCTTCATGAATATTTCTGCATTGCTTTTTATTTAGATATGTTGTATTGGAATATTATCCTGATTCTGAATTTGGGGACACGGCTTTAAAAATCTGTGCTCAAGGCTAGTGCGTCCCTTGCGGCACCCTCATTGTGGTCAGGGGGTGGGTAAACGGGAGAGTGATGCTTTCCTTATTTTATAGATAGAAAGTCTTGGTGCGGTGACTTATGCGGCCCCAAGCATCCTCTATTTGTCTGCACAGCCCACATCACTAGGGAGTCATCTGTACAGATCACCCGCCTCACAGCTATGCTTATAACTCTTTAAGAGCCTTCTCATCCATTGTTCCCTCCCCAGCAACCAGAAGACACCCCCACTCCTTCAGAGACTCCAGCCGACTTGTAATGTGATGGCTTGTCACGCTCCGATAGGCCAGCTCCATCTCATTCTGTCAGACCCTGGAGCTGGGGGCTCCTGGAGGGTACAGTCTCCGGGGATGTTGAGTTGTAGACTCTGCATTAACATCCTCTGCTTTTATACCTACTGCTTCATTACACGAGCACCTCCTCCCCTGCTGCGAGAGATCAGAGTGCATCAATCCCAGAAAGAAGGGAGGCACAGCTGGTGGAATCAAGGCGAAAACAAAGCCTGCCTTTTCCTCTGGTGTAAGAGCCTCGCTGGTCTAGGCTTTTTCTCCTGAGATGCAGCATTTTGCTTTTCACGTAGACGGGTGACACTGAGACCCTGTATCATACAGGCTCCGCCTCCCCAGAGAGTACGTGCCCAGCGGGTGGGCCAAGTCCAGCTGATAGGCAGCGCTGGTTCGAGTTCATGGATTTACATCTGTGAAATTGATTCAGGGTCTGGTTTTGCTGAAACCAAGTGATTCTTTGCATATAAACTTTCAAAGGGACAAAATACCTTAGAACCAGTGAGAGTTCTTGCTAAATAGACATTGCACCCTAATACAGTCTAGTTACAGGCCCTCCTACCCTTTCTTGAGTGTCTATTTAAGCCCAAGTAGCTCAGATCTTGTCTTGAAAGGGGCTTTAAAAATCCAGGTGACACTGAGGTGACAAGCATAAGTATATAAGCCCTTTAAGAGTGTGTATGCGTGTGCACGTGCATATGTATCGGCTGAAATATTGATTGGGATGGGTTTGTTAAACCGAGTATTCTGTTATATATTGTTGCTGTTTAGTCGTTAGGTTGTGTCTGGCTTTTTGCAACTCCTTGGACTGCAGCCCGCCAGGCTCCGCTGTCCATGTGAAATATAGCGAACTTCTTTCTCCCCGGATTCAGTCCAACCTGAACCTCCAAATCTTTTCTTGTTCGAGTCATTTCTTCATGCTGATCCTATCATAGAACTATTTTATTTCATTTCCATTTGCACTGTTCTATGACCTTGCTTCTCTTTGGCACACTTTGTGGTTTTACATGGATTTGTTACAATCAGATGCGATTCAAAGATTCAAAATGTTCTGTAAATCAGAGCGTGCTTGAAAGACAATGAAAAAGTAACAAAGATCATGAAGATACTACGAAAACTAGCGTGAGTTTTCATGGAAAGAAGTTCCAATTTCTAAAGGTTATATGTAGAGTACTGAAGAACTGTTTTTTTAAATTGCAACCATTTTTCTAGCACATGAAATTCCAGGAAGCAAATACATAGTTGGGGTCAAGTGAGGTCTTGAGTGTTGAAGAAATCGCATTAGGTTTATTCTTTTGGAAAGTCTTGGACCAAAGTTAGCCTCTGAGTGATCAGTCGCTGCTCTGTCTCAGGCAGATTTCCTAAAGGACACTTACAGGGAATAAAATCTGGACTGGTAAGAGAGGCAGGGGGAGGAGGGTGGAGGAGGACATGCCTGGGATTACTAACATCTGCCCCTGGGACTCTCTCGTGGATCTCTGCCCCTGTGTGATGCTGTCCTGATGGAACTGTGACAATGCAACTCTGGGGCAGCCTGTTAGTGCGGCATCTCTCCATCCCGGGCTCCTTCTCCCCCAACCTGTGCAACACTTTCACACTGGCAAACCCAGGGCGCACACCTAGAGAGAGTAAGCATAAAGGAGCACACTGAAACAAACCATGTGTCACAGTAACTCAAGGTCTCTGCTGGAATATCTCAATAGCATGAAGGAGATGAATACCATCGTTTCTCAAGATATCTTAAGGTCTTACTAATTTTCTCCCATCCACTGCCTTCAGGTACTGCGGCTCTCTCTCTCCTTTCTCCCAAGTTTTTTTTTTTTCTTCCCCCTGTAAAATTCCCTCAGTCCTCTGCCTTTGGCCTATCTTAGCATCCTCTTTTCCTTCCTATTTCTTTCTGATTGTTCATCATGGAGCTTGGCAACAGGCAGACAAAGCAGGACCCTCCTAGAAGAGAGGAGAAGGAAGAGGCTGAATAAAGTGAAGCAAATCGTATCTGGCAGGCAGGGATGAGGAGAAGGGGAAGACAGTTGCCCTTCAGTCATTTTATTCCACCAGAAATAGAAGCTTCCAGTGGACAGAGTCCTTGTGCTAGCAGTAGCTGATGTGAAGGGAACATGGAGCTGTGGACGAGCAGGAGGTCTGGAGCCAGGCATATATCATTTATTTAGAATATCAAGGGTAGCACATGTATAACCTCTATATTAATGGAATGAATTCAAGCCCTGCCCCCACCCCCATCATTTTCATGACTCTGTTTCTAGGAAGCTGCTTAATAGACTTGTGATTTTAGAAATGTACAAGTAGATACGATAATTTCATAGTTACCCTTAGAAAGCATTGATAAGTAAGTGAATAGAAACCTTATCTTCATGATTCTTTAATGTTTCATTCTTTTACAAAATGTTCTCTTTGCAGAGATTCAGCTATAGTTATTTTCATGGGCTGTATGTATATGCTCTTTCAGTCTCAAGGAAATAAATTTCCTAAGGTCATTTGTGACTCTTTAATGGACCAGAGCTGTTCAAAGTTCCAAGATAAAGAGTGGTCATATTGTTATACTTTTTTTTTTTTTTTTTTTTACTATCCTACATACATTTTCATTGTATCTTATGGGCTGTAGCCAAAATTCAATTAAATAAGAAAATAAAGATTTTCCAGTCTCTCATCTGGAGAGATATTTGGATTTCTAATTTCATAAAAAGAGTTGAATGGGCTTCATAGTAACTCAGGTCTAAGTTCTAATCCTAGATCTGACTACACAAACGTGGGCCAATTACTTAGCATTTCTGAGCCTCAAGTATGATCAGTTCATAAGGATATTTATCTTTCTGTGAGAAACAAATGAGGTTTAATGAATTGCTGGCTCTTCCCTGGTGGCTCAGATGGAAAGAATCTGCCTGCAATGTAGGAGACCAGGTTCGATCCCTGGGTTGGGAAGATCCCCTGGAGAAGGAAATGGCAACCGACTCCAGTATTCTTGCTTGGAGAATTCCACAGACAGGGGAGCCTAGCAGGCTACAGTTCATGGGGTCGCAAAGAGTCAGACACACCTGAGAGGCTAACACACAATACATCATTAAGTGCAATCTACATCTATCTCATGCTGCTGCTGCTGCTAAGTTGCTTCAGTTGTGTCCGACTCTGTGCGACCCCATAGACGGCAGCCCACCAGGCTTCTCCATCCCTGGGAGTCTCCAGGCAAGAACACTGGAGTGGGTTGCCATTTCCTTCTCCAATGCATGAAAGTGAAAAGTCAAAGTGAAGTCGCTCAGTCGTGTCCGACTCTTAGCGACCCCATGGACTGCAGCCTACCCGGCTCCTCCGTCCATGGATGGGATTTTCCAGGCAAGAGTACACGAGTGGGGTGCCATCGCCTTCTCCAATCTCATGCTAATATAGCACAATTTAAATTTCATCTGTCACTACAGAAAGCTTTCTAAACTTGGATCTTTTTTACAATGAAGCTCCAAGTTATAAAAGATGTAAATGGCTGTATAGAAGGAAAGAAATTAACCAGCTTATGTATTCTTTGTGGGTAGTTATATAATACAACAATGTACAAATGCTTGGTAAGCCATAAATGTAAAGCAAGAACATTTTTGCTACTTGTGATTTTTATGTAACTGTATGGGTGGCATGGAAACCAATTTTATTTTGACTTATGTTATAAAGCTGTTGCCAAACACCCTTTGCTTAAGTCATGCTTCACACGGAGATAGTATTGTCAAGTACGTTTCTGTGTAATGTGGATCTTAATTTTTTCCCTGTGATATCAGAAATTGCAATGTGAGCCCACTGAAATTCACACTGAGAATTCACTTATATTTTCAATTGAGAATAACCTTAGGAGCCTGGATAGTTATGATTACAAAGGCAAGACAGCTACTGCCTGGGAGGGAAGGGAAATGGATAGGAGACAGAGCCAGAGGGAATTCTATACCTGCTTCCGCACCTTGCCTTCAGGCTTTCCCTAAGGTCTGTCCAAGACTCAGACTGACCCGTGACATTGGCAAGATAGGAATCAACCAAAGTCATTGGTAAAGTTGGTTTCCTTGAAATGCACTCTTCCTGTTCAGTTTTTCTTTAAGGCAATGGCACCCCACTCCAGTACTCTTGCCTGGAAAATCCCATGGATGGAGGAGCCTGGTAGGCTTCGGTCCATGGGGTTGCTAAGAGTTGGGCATGACTGGGCGACTTCACTTTGACTTTTCACTTTCATGCATTGGAGAAGGAAATGGCAACCCACTCCAGTATTCTTGCCTGGAGAATCCCAGGGACAGAGGAGCCTAGTGGGCTGCCATCTGTGGGGTCGCACAGAGTCGGACACGACTGAAGTGACTTAGCAGTAGCAGCAGCATAGTTGCTTTACAATGTTGTGTTAGTTTCTGCTGTACAGCAAAGTGAATCAGCTATTGTTGTTCAGTGGCTTAGTTGTGTGCAACTCTTTGCAACCCCGTGGACTGCAGCACGTCAGGCTCCCCTGTCTGTCACTATCTCCCTGAGTTTATTCAAACTCATGTCCACTGAGTTGATGAGGCCATCCAACCATCTCATCCTCTGTCTTCCTCTTCTCTTCCTGCCTTCCATTTTTCCCAGCATCAGGGTCTTTTCCAATGAGTCGGCTCTTTGCATCAGGTGGCCAACGTATTAGAGCTTCAGCTTCAGCATCAGTCCTTCCAATGAATATTCAGGGTTGGTTACCTTTAGGATGGACTGGTTGGATCTCCTTGCAGTCCAAGGGACTCTCATGAGTCTTCTCCAGCACCACAGTTTGAAAGCATCAGTTCTTCAGTGCTCAGCCTTCTTTATGGTCCAGCTCTCACATCTGTACCTGACTACTGGAAAACAGCATCATCTATTTGTATACATATATCCTCTCCCTTTTGGACTTCCTTCTCATTCAATATTTTGCAAAGAAAAGAATCAGAGACTATCTTAAGGAACTTTCTGGTCTGAAACCACAAAGTTTCAGTTAATATTTCCCCCTAACACATCCCGTTCAGCCCCCTCTCACTGCCCACTGACCTTCCCTAGCTAACTGGTCTCCCTGTGCCTTGACAGCTCTTGCTGTTGAGGATTTATTGATTGGTTTCAGCTATTTAACAGTGATCATGGTCAAGACCATGTCTACACAATCTATCTCCTTGGTCTCCTTGCTGCACTTTTGAAACCATGTGGGTGGCCTGTCCTCCCCAGAATCCTGGTCTCCTCAACCTGGGGCCTAGTGATTTGATAAGCCCATTAATTTTTACCTTCCAGTAGACTTTACAGAGTCAAGATGTCTATTTTTTTTTTCTTCTTGGCTTCTAAAAAGTTTGTCTGGAAACAAATCTATAGACAAAGATATATTCCTTTTATTAAATTATGTTATTTTTCATAGGGATTTGGGGGGCTCCATAAATAATGGTGGTATGGATAGAAATCTCCCATATAGTTGACCTAGTATTCCTGAAATTTATAATGTGTACTTAACACGTAATACACCTTTTTTACCCTCCAACATGGAGCATTCATAATGTGTGTGCTTAGTAACTCACTTTCTCCCTCCCACACAAGATCATAAGCTCTATGAAGACAGGAAATTCATTTCCCTTCTGTTTACTTCTATATTTCTAGTGTTTATCATTGAGCCTAAGACATAATGGAGACTTAATATGTGGCAAATAATCTAAAGAACTAAATAATCCTCTTCAGTATTAAGTAGTTGTCCTGATTCCCAGAGAACACGTTAGTTCTGCTTCTATTTTGATTATTGTACTCTATGGATAAATGATGGGAGTGAAGAGAAAAAAATAATTTTGTTTCATCAGTCATACCTTTCCAAAGATTTTCAATTTTTTTCTCTGGTAAAAATATCTAAGTCAAATATCTCTATAGCTTTCTACTCTGGATTAGGTTCTTTAAAATCGTAAACTGAAGCGCTACAATAGGCATTCATGATCTAGTTTAATTTGCTTGAGCTTTGGGTGTTTGTAATGACATAACGCATGTCAATCGACGTACACAGTGTTACAGTGGCTCAAGTTACTTCATTTCTCAAATGCATTTACTTCAAGACATTTTGTTCACTTGATTAAATCTAGCACAAGATAAAACGGCATGTAACTATTTGATGAGTAAATAAAATTTCCTGCTTTTTGTATTGTTTCTTCTTCACTTTGCAGAATGAATAAAATAGAGAGTCTCTTTTTCCCCAGACATTCACAGTGATCTAAGATTGGATGAGGGATGAATGTTTTAAACTAACTACCTCTTCCTACACCTCAGAGCTTTTTACAGTGTAGTAACAAACCTCTTTATCTGCTGGATCCAGACAGTGCTGGAATCAGCTGAGCTCTATCAGACCTCAGAATGAATCCTTGTGTCTCTTCACCAATTTAATCCCCAAAGGATTGAACACAGCCAGAGGGGCAGTTGTAGATATGGTATTTGCTTAATGAGGATGAGATGGAGATTAGCATTCTAAGTTATACTATTATAAAAGGAAAGAGTCTGATATTATGCATAATAGCAGTGAATTCGTCAAATCAGCCTTTTTCAGACCTCAGAACATCTGCTCCAAATAGATCTGGGCACTTGACTTTGAAGAAAGACACACATGGCAGGCAGCACGAGAGTCCTCTTCTGCCCTCTTCTTCGAAGGGCTTGTTAGCTGATTTTTGGATAATTTCCCAAGCCGGTGAAGTCACCGTGTGTGCTGTGACAATCATGGCACCATTGTTTGTATATAAATCAGGCATGTTTGATTTCTGCACTGATGAGCTGTGGATTTTTCATGTGCATGGAGAGTGTGTTCTGTGAGCCTCATCTCCAGCTGAGCGCTTCTTCCCCTGCGGGCGGAGACAGCTTCTTCCTGTTTTACAAAACCCAGAGCCAGCCATGAAAAGTGGGAGACTCACAAAGCCCAGGATACTGGGCACAGAACTAATGGTCGGGGTGGGAGCGTTAGGTGATTCACTGGGTGAAATTTGTTTCTACTTTCGAATTTCTCATCCTTCAATTTTCATTTATTCTGAAAGCAGAAGGGCCTCTGTTATTTAAAGCTTTAAAATGGAAACAAAGAAAGCTGCAGTGAAGACTCAAGGGCCAGTGCAATGGTTAATTTTCTGCATCCTCAGTGCGTGGAGCATTTGCTTTTACATAGTAAGCATTTCATAAGTGCTTGAGGAAGGAAGACAGAATAGGCATTGGTGCAGCTGCCTTTGGAAAGACACACTTCAGTTTTCTTCCTCCCTTTTCTTTGCCTTCCTTTCTCTTTGGGGAATGATTTAATAGTGACAGGGGGCAGAGCTGTGCTGTGCCTTAGAGAATAGGGAGGAGAGAAGTTTGGGTGTGCCTGGAGTCAGCTGATACCAAATCAAAACCCTGTGTGTTATTTCGCAAATAATGGGTGATGAATAATCAGAGAACAGAACTGCTTCTGTTAGGTTTCTCCACTGAAAGCAAAAATGTGCCTAAGATTATTACCTGTAGTGACCCCAAAATGAAAATCATTGTGAGATGTTTGCGATAGAAATATCAATAGCCTGACCTATAATAAACCTATGTAAATTTTGAGGGTGATGACCAATAGCTTAAGTCAGATACACACACACACACACACACACACACACGCACACATGCACACACACCCCCGTGAATTCCAATTATCTATTTACATCTGGACTCTTCTTTAATCTTAAAGGGTATAGTTGGCAAATCGGATTGTATTAAGTCAAGCACAGGCTGGGTGGTTTAATAAACAAGATAGCCATATGCAAAATGTTTCTAAACTTTTATAATAGAGTTGGCACTTTTCACAAATTTAGGAAAACACACCTCCCATTTTCTTTCTTTCTTTCTTCTTCTTCTCTCTCTCTCTTTTTTTTTTTTTTTTTTTTGCTTTTCTTGTTTGTGTGTATACCATGGGAAAACTTGAGGGATTTCAAATAGTTGCAATCCTTGGAAAAGGCTGAGTGTTTAAAGTATCATTAGGAACTTCCCTGGTTGTCCAGTGGTTAAGACTCTACCTTCCAATGTTGCGGATGCAGGTTCAATCCCTGCATGCCTGATATCAGGTAGTGAAGATCCTGCATGCCTCCCAGCCAAAAAGTCAGAACATAGAGCAGAAGCAATATTCTAACAAATTCAGTAAAGACTTAAAACTGGTCCACATCAAAACCAAATCTTAAAAAAAAAAGCTCTCATTTTAAAAAGAAAGCATTATTAGAATTATCTTTCTTGTCAGCTATTTAAGGTGTTAACAGACAAATATTAGAGGAAAACTGATTAAATATCCCCTTTTGCCTGCTTTAATTTTCACTTTTCTGAAAGAAGAGGAATATTTGTGATTTAAAGTATGAAAGGGCAAATCTATTCCTCTGCTGAACTACAATGACCATCATAAATGTGTGTCATACTTACACTGTTTTATATTTGTGTATGTTTTGTTTGTATACTCAGTTCAGTTCAGTTCAGCTGCTCAGTCATGTCTGACTCTTTGCAACCCCAAGGACGGCAGCATGCCAGTCCTCCCTGTCCATCACCAACTCCTGGAATTTATTCAAACTCATGTTAATTGAGTCGGTGATACCATCCAACCATCTCATCCTCTGTCGTCCCCTTCTCCTCCTGCCCTCAATCTTTCCCAGCATCAGGGTCTTTTCCAATGAGTCAGTTCTTCACATCAGGTGGCCAAATTATTGGAGTTTCAGCTTCAACATCAGTCCTTCCAATGAACACCCAGGACTGATCTCCTTTAGGATGGACTGGTTGGATCTCCCTGTAGTCTGAGGGACTCTCAAGAGTCTTCTCCAACACCACAGTTCAAAAGCATCAATTATTTGGCACTCAGCTTTCTTTATAGTCCAACTCTCACATTCATACATGACTACAGGGAAAACCATAGCCTTGACTAGATGGAACTTTGTTGGCAAAGTAATGTCTCTGCTTTTTAATATGTTGTCTAGGTTGGTCATAACTTTTCTTTCAACGAGTAATCTATATATGTATATATTTGTATATTCTTTTTAGTTCTCAAGTTCAGTGACTTCTTCCTAATTAGGAAGTTGGTTTACCAATTGCTCTTATTTGAAAGTCTGACTTTAGGTCCAGTTTTGACTTGGGCATAGATGAGGGGAGAGGGGCAAAGATAAACCCTGAGCTGAACATTAAACACACGGATGGTTTATTGATGGTTTTGTTCTTCCCATTATTAGAAGCTAGGTTATTGGCACAGTGCAGTGAAAGGATTATTACATTCACTAGTACATTAAAAGTACCCGCCAGATAGAAAAGACTCATTCTTCACGCAGTGACTACTAAGGTAAAAAGATGAATGGTTAGTCGGTATAATTATTTAAAATCTTTCTCTAAAAACTTTTCCCACCAGTTTGAGCTATCCCACCTCTGAAATATCACTCTTGCTTTTACTGGTAGTTGTCCACCCATCAGTTAAGCATTATCTGGTGATGTCAGTCTGTTACTTGTTTTGTGTAGGAGTGAATACCTGTGTGTATTTGAAAACATTTTACTGCATAAACACGGTTTCCCTACTAGACTGTCAATCACTTTAGATCAGACGTCCTACCTTGTGCTCTTTCTTACTCACCAGGGAGCCCAGCGCAGGGCTTCATACAAGATGAAGCCTTGTTCTGATTTGTTAATAGAGATATTTGCTTAAATGCTGTGATGATGGAAACAGGTAATTTTGAGTGTCCTTTGTGAAAAGTGGTATGGAGCCTTAATATAGCATCCAAAACTGACATGCAAATCTTTATCCAAGATTTCCCCTTTTTTTCTAATTAAAAATGGAACTTAACATATATTTTATATGAGTATTATTTTAGTGTGATCGACTTCTTAGCATTTTGTAGCACCTAAAATACGTTAAATGAAAGACCTCTTGGCTTTTGTCTGGATATTAAACCAAGTCACGACAATATTATTGGCTATCTGAGGCTGTGGCATCTATTTATCTTCTCTAAGTTCCTTCCCATTTATTTTTAATTCTCTGGCAATCTTCATGCCAATCCAGGAAGGTTTGGTTCCTCTGAGCAGATGGAGTCGTGGGGAGGGGCAGGGGCAAAAAAAAAAAAAAAGTAACAAAAAAGAGAGGTATACTGTCTGTCTGGGAGAGGTTAATTCCTCGTCTCATTTTGGAGAGGCTCCTTGTGCTGGATCTGAAGAGACCACCTATCTTTGTGGGCTTTTTAAAAAGCCTTATTAGAAAAACTCCCAGTCATTCTTACTTCCCTCCCCTTCCTCTGCTATTTGCTTTTTAAAAAAAAAATTATTTCTGGCACTAGAGAGATGTGGTGGTTGTTTCTCATTTTTTAGAATTCCAGGAGAGGCCACCCTCCGTGTCCCCTAAATAATAGAGGAGGTTCCCTCTGTAATATGAAGCAAGCTCTATTTGATGGTGCAGCAAGACCGCTAAGTGAGGCAGGCCCCACCCAGTGGGACCCTGAATGTTTATGGGAAGGGACCCTGAGGTAGGATGGAATTTGGGGAGGGTAGTTGCCAAGATGGAAATCAAATAGACAGGGCCGGTCTGTCTCAGAATTCCCAGTAAATCACGGATGGTGTCTTTGTTCCCCGGAGTGGAAAAGGTCACTTGTTATTGTCTAGTCCATCATCAGTCATTTTGTAGGTGAGGAGTCTGGGGTTCGGGAAATGTAAGAGGTTGCTCAAGGTCTGGCAGTTAATAGAAAATCCAAAGATAGAAGTCACAGCTCCTGGCCCCTCCCTTGTGGAATGTAAAGAAAACACACTGCCTCCTGTCTCAGATGAATTCATTAGGCTCTGAGGATGTTGGGCTCTGGGAAGCAGTTTGGCATTTCTAGCAGCTAATAAGAATTGTCTCATCTGTGGATTCTTAGTCAAAGTAATTTCCTGGTAAATATCTCTTGAATTTAATGGATCAACAGTTTTCCCTGCGTGGTCCAGGGCAAACCGATTTTGCATCTATTCCGTTGATTGTCCTTCCCTTAGCATCAGACTGATGCGATTTCTGGCATCCCTGTTTTGTGCTTCAGGACTGTTGCTGAGTGACAAATAGGAAAGGGCTACTCATATAAGACTGAGTTGGGAAAGGAGAGGCTTTGGAAATGCTGGGTCTCTATGCAGGTCTCTCAAGGGTCTCTTTCTCCCTCATCACATTTCCTCAGACTCACAGGGTGAGTCGATATTCAACTTGAACGCCCCTGCCATCAGACCATTACTGTTTACCCTCTTTTAAAAACCTCTGCTCCTTCAAGGATGTTGCTATTTAGGTGCATCACTGTGTTCCCTTCCTATTTTCAGACCTACAGACTATTTTCAGCCTTCACTTATCCAAGACTTTGGCACCCAGCTAGCAGTCTTTCTCAACTCTAAACCTTGTTTCATCTTTAATGATGTCAAATCCATCCTCCTGGGCCATTGACTGTTTGATTCCCTCATTTCCAGTGTCTTTCTCCACTCAACGTAAGTCACACACACACCCAAGTGTCATACCCTAAGCGTTGTGATCATTGAGAAGTGTTTATTTCCAAACCACTCCTGTAAATATCATGTGTTCTGACCTTAATACTCTCCCTCCAGCTGTTGTCTGTCTCCTCCCACTGGGACCACTCTTCAGCCTTGTTTGAACCCCTGTGTTCATGGGTATGTGTGTACCCAGTCATGTCTGATTCTTTGCAACCCTATGGACTGTAGCCCACCAGGCTCCTCTGTCCCTGGGATTGTCCAGGCAAGAATACTGGAGTGGGTTGCCATTTCCTTCTCCGGGGATCTTCCCGACCCTGGGATCGAACCTGGGTCTCCTGAAGCTCCTGCTCTGGCTCCTCTTTACCACTGAGCCACCAGGGAAGCCCCCTGTGTTCTTGGACACGTCGATTTCCCATTTTCCTCCTGTTCACCGTCTCACTGAACCTTATGCCCACGTCCTAAACTCACTTGACTTTGAGAACCCCCTTTTCTTGTCAGGCCATGCTCCAACTCTGGAGTTCCCCAAATATCCTTGTTGAGTGTTCCTGCACTTGAGTTGCTAATTCTACTAGAAGAAGCTATGAACACTAGGAAAACAGAATTCACTGTGACTCACCTCTATTATGAGCTTCCCTCGTGGCTCAGTTGGTAAAGAATCTGCTGGCAATGTGGGAGACCTGAGTTTGATCCCTGGGTTGGGAAGATTCCCCTGGAGAAGGGAAAGGCTACTTACTCCAGATTATTCTGGCCTGGAGAATCCCATGGATTGTGTAGTCCATGGGGTCGCAAAGAGTCCGACACAGCTGAGCGACTTTCACTTTCACCTCTCTGATGCCCTCAGCACTTTCCCATGTCCTAATCTTTTTCTCTAGCCATCTTCCTTTTCTATTCTTGAAATACCTGACCTTTCTGCCATCTTCTGTCATACACTCCTTATTCCCAGAGAAAATTAAGAAAATAAAATAAAATGCCCTCAACTTTTCACTACAGAATCTACAAATCTAGCCATATCTGTACCTGTTTCTACACCCCACCTCCAATAAGGCCATTCACACCATACTTCCTCCTGATTCCTCCCCTTTCTGGAAACACTGTTACACCACTAGCAAGTTTGATCCCTGGGTCAGGAAGTTCCCTGGAGAAGGAAATGGCTACCCAATCCAGTATTCTCGCTTAGAAAATCCCATGAACAGATGAACCTGCTGGGCTACAGTCCATGGGGTTGCAAAGTCAGACACGGCTGAGTGTGCCCACATACGTGGCACCACTATGTTTACACTATCATCACCAACATCACCATCATCGGATGACACTTTCTCTAAGTTCTTCAGAAGATCAAGTATGTCTGTTTTTCCTAAATATTTCTTTGTATAATGCGGCCTCTCCTGCTTTTGTTTGGATGCAAGCCAGTACTTGACTGACCAAGCAAGCCTGGCGTGCTGCAGTCCATGGGGTCGCAAAGAACTGGGCCCGGCTGAGCAGCTGAACTGAACTGAAGTACTTGACACAGATAAAACTTTTCTTTCTTTATTCAAGTAAATTGAAGAGATCGGCAGTGTTCACACCTGTGCTGAAATGGGATGACTGTCTTTGTGGGCGAGAATACAAGTTCAGCTCTTATCCTCCAATAGCAGGACAGTTCTGATGCCCCAGGCTCTGACATTTAAAGTGTTTCGGTTCTTAGGTAAATAAACAAAAGAGCCTATCTGCTGTCAAAGTACAACGCAGAGAAAATTTAATTATGAATGTCCTAGGAGTCAGCGCCTGCCACAGGCTTGCTTAAAACACCTCATTCTTGAGAGAAATATTTAATCAGTATGCTGTGAAGTAGAAAGAGTATGACCTTTAGAATCACAGACCTGAATTTGAATACCTGCTCCATCACTTACTGCTTATGAGAATTTAAGCAGCTTATAACTTCTCCAAGAGAGACGTGGGGCCATCAGGGGAAAGTGGGGGTGTTTATCTGCCTGGGACTCAGGGAAGGCACACACACGGATGGCACGGAGGGCTCCAGGGAATGGAACCTGGTTCTTGAAGTCTTGACCAGTGGAGGAAGGCAGATGATTAGGCACATGGGAGGCTGTGCTCATGCCTGGAGTGAGGGTCGGCAGAACCAGATGCTTCAGGTTCGCAGAGCGGCGGAAATGACTCATAAACCCTACTCAGTGGCATTTCAGTTCAATTCAGTTACTCAGTCGTGTCAGACTCTTTTTAACCCCATGGAATGCAGCACACCAGGCTTCCCTGTCCATCACCAACTCCTGGAGCTTACTCAAACTCATGTCCGTGGAGTCAGTGATGCCATCCAGCCATCTCATCCTCTGTCGTCCCCTTCTCCTCCTGACCTCAATCTTTTCCAGCATCAGGGTCTTTTCAAAAGAGTCAGTTCTTCGCATCAGGTGGCCAACGTACTGGAGTTTTAGCTTCAGCATCAGTCCTTCCAGGGAACACCCAGGACTGGTCTCCTCTAGGAGGGACTGGGTGGTAGGACAAGAGTTTCTCAGATGTCCTCTTCTGAGGAAGGTTGAATGCCCTCTAATTCAGCTGGCCTCAAGATGAAGACCTGAGAGGGGCTAGAATCTGAGCAGAGGGTCTGACCCGCTAACCGTCTTCTTAACGTTGCCTTCCCTGTGTCAGATAAGCCCCGCCCCAAGCCGAGCATATTGTCTAAATGCCTTCCCAAAGGTCTTCACTGAGTCATTTTCTTAACATCTTGCTTTTCTATTGGTTGTGTTTTTATTGGATTGATACATAAGGAAGCGTTTTAAGTGTTGTAAATTTTTCCTCATTTCCACTTTGAGCATGAAATTCACTGTGGATATTTGTGAAATGTACACATTCAAGCCCCACACTTGGGGATGTTGATTAAGCAAATCCAGAATGTCACCTGGGAGTCTGTAATCCTGTCAATTCCACAAATGATTCAGATGTACCACGTTTTAAAAGAGCTACCGTATTTGAAAATAGTATTCACTGTTATCTAGCTTCAAAGGCTGTGCAGGGCAGCTCATGCTATATTTAATCCTATGGATCTGTATAGACTTTGATCCAACAATGAAAACTCCTAGCAAAATAATCTGTAAGCAATTAACTAATCTCAGTTTACCACATTGCTCCCTATTTCTCCTAGGTGGCCTTTTCAATTTTGCTAATTTTAAAATGCACATTTTGCATTGTGTTAAAATGTTGAAACCTTTTCATATTATTCCAATAGCAAGCTAGCTAAAAGTTCTATATTTTAGAAACAGTGATAAACATTAAGATATGGAGAGAACTGAGAGTTTTCCTTACCTTCTTCTGTTTCAATTGTTCTCAGTTGTGAAATGAAAACTACATAGATTAAAATTGAACTACTTCATAGGATAATTTTCATGATTAATCATTCACTTAAAATACTTCAAACTATACTTTTACTTATATTGGTCACTCGAGTGCTAGTTGTTTTTCATGACAATAATGGATTTTATTTTCTTTTATTGAGAAAACATGTTATTTATACCAAAATCCAGATAACTCCCTTCCAAAGGGAGGTTTGGAATGAGAGACCAATAGTTCTATATTTCAACAGCTTAGCTTTGAGAACTAATGAGGTAACAAATATGAGAGAATATTTCCATTTGTTTTAGTGAGTATTTTTGAAAAGACAGTACATTGCTTGCTGAGATTGCTATTGAAGTTGGAAAAATAAACTTCAACTAAAATTATTTTCAGAGTCTACTGGGGAGGAAATGCAAATTGTGCTTCTTAGTCAAATTTGTTTACATTCAGGTAACAGCATGCATTGAACTTTTAATTTTGTTAAAGAATTCTGCTTCAGGTCCTTTGGAAAATAGCAGAGAAATAGGTGATGGTTCTCTTATCGAAACATCCACCCACACATGGGTTTAATACAACCTTAAAATACCATTAAAAAAAAAAAAAGCAAAACTACCCCATAAGAAGTTTGCATTTGGACATATATTGTATCCAGGATTGGTGTGTGCATAGAAATCTGTGATAATCAGTCTGCATATCATATCCAGGGACAAAACACTAGAATAATACTGATAACATTGCAAGAGACCAACTTAATACTTACAATGGTATTTTACATTTTAGTTGCATATTATGATTTTCCAAGTGCCTTTGAATATATGTTGGATTTTGTTCCCTGAACAGCCCCTTGTGACCCTGTGGTCCGCATTTTATAAACCTTAACTCATGCTTGGAGGCGAATGTGGTGTATAGACGGGGGCACAACTCCAGGCATTTGTAGTGGAACCCAGCACTTCCCAGCCCACAAAACATGTTTACAAAGAGCTTGCCTCGCCCCTGCCTATGACAGCCCCACTCTTTTCTGACCCCACTCCATTGCTACAAAGCACTGTCCTCTAGGACTTGCAGATTTTCACACATGCTATTGCAATGAGGCTTGGTTCTGCTCAACACATACATGTTATGACTACACTAAGCGTTACAGAGTTGTTAAACTGTTGGAAAGAAATGTCTCATTTAAAACAATTAACTAAAAGTTGCTTTTGGCAACTAACATGTTACTTTATTCATATATGTAAATTTAATTTAAAATGTTTTACATTAATAATTTGGTGCCAGTTGAGCACTGATGGTCAGGTAGAGATAGCTGTTCCATAATAAACTGAATATAAAAAAAAATCTATGTCAAAAAAAATCAGAGAAGAAATAAGGAGAGTTTTGAGATTCCCCGCGGTGTATTTAAATGTTCACTGTTAAATGTGCTCTCCTCTTCTCACAGCCTATGTTTAGGCCAGATGCAAAGTGATTCAGGGAGTTTGAATCCTGCTCCCACCATCTAGATTTAGATACATTTCTTAACCCCATGGCATGCTGCAGCCAGAGGGGTGGCAAAGAGTCAGACACGACTTAGTAACTGAACGTGTCTTCTTCTTTACTGGGCCACATGTTCTTCACGTTTACAAAGTAGCTTTTATAGAGGCTTAATAAAATTGTTGTGGAGACTGAATTCATTAGGACATTGAAAGTGCCTGATACATACAGATATTTTCTATATTAGCATTGATCTTAGCTATTGGTCTTCCTCTGTGCCCTTGCTGTTAGAAGACCACCTCTTCTCGAAACCTGATTAAGCTGTTAGGCTCCAAACAAGTCTGGTCTCATCTTGACCTGACACAGTTGTTCTAGGGACAAAATATTCAATGAAATGGCATAAATGACAGTGCCTGGTATGTGCTAGGGGGCTATGAAACAAAGAGACATCAAAAATAAATTTCTGATATTTATTGTGTTTTATGCAGTGTGATTAGGAGGGACGTTGGCTAAATCTAAGAAATTGTTTTAGTGCATATCAGCTGTCAAATCATGTACTTGATGGGTTCTGTAACTCAAGAAGACATAATTCCTTTCAATTTAAGAAACTATTTGTTTATAAATTCATGCCTCAGTGGAAAATTTCAAGGGACCCCTTAGCAGGACAGCAGATAGGTTGTGAATCTCTCAGAATTTGTGACCGAAACTTAAAATGCCATCTGAGAGTGTTTCCTTCCCTGGAAGATGACCGTTAGAAAAACTGTTACTCCTGTAGTCAGTAATATTTCCTGAAGGCTCTTTGTTCTTGAGATTTGTTCTAATGGCTTTGTCAGTAATCCTGTGGTTAGTCAATTTTAAAAAAAATAAAGTTTAGCACATCTAAGGAGGAAATTCCGATATGAAAGGCTGATTGGGGTTTTAATTTTGTCTTCTGCTCTTTCTCTTTCTTCCCACTTTCCTCCTCTTCCTTCTTCTCGCTGTTTATGATTTTTTAAGTTTTTATGAAGAACTTATGTTTTCTCAGGAGATGCTAGTGGCAAAGAATCTGCCTGTCAGTGCAGGAGACGCAAGAGATGCAAGTTCAATTCCTAGGTCAGGAAGATGCCCTCGAGTGGGCAGTGGCATCCCACTCAAGTATTCCTGCCTGGACTGGCAAGAGCCTGGCTGACTACAGTCCATGGGGCCACCAAGAGGCAGACATGACCAAGCAACTGAGCTTGCACATGTGAAGAATTTATGTTTTCAGAGTAGTCTTTGTTTTACAGCAAAATTCAGCTGAAGGTACAGAAATTTCCCATACACCTCCTGCCTCCACACACGCACAACCTCCCGGGTTATCAGCATTCCCCACCATAGTGGTTCATTAGTTACAGCTGAACCCACGTGGATGCATCACGATCACCCAAAGTCACAGCTTGCATTAGGGTTCACACCTGGTGCTATGCATTCTGTAGCTTTGGAGAAATGTGTGATGACATGTATCCATCATTATGGTATCGCAGAGAGTGCTTTCACTGCCCTAAAAACCCTCTGTGCTCTGTTTATTCATCCCTTCTTCCCTAGCCCCTGGCAACCACTGATCTTTTCACTGTCTCCTTAGTTTTGTCTTTTCCAGCATGACATATAGTTAGAATCAAATAGTATGTAGCCTTTTCAGATTGATTTCTCTCACTTTGTTGTTGTTGTTCAGCTGTTGAGCTGTGTCTGACTCTTTGTGACCCCATGGGTTGCAGCACATCAGGCTTCCTTGTCCATCACCAACTCCTGGAGCCTACTCAAATTCATGCTCATTGAGTCGGGGATGCCATCCAACCATCTCATCCTCTGTCATCCCCTTCTTCTTCTTGCCCTCAATCTTTCCCAGCATCCTGGTCTTTTCTAACAAGTCGGCTCTTCTCATCAGATGGCCAAAGTATTGGAGCTTCAGTTTCAGCATCAGTCCTTCCAATGAATATTCAGGACTGATTTCCTTTAGGATCGACTGGTTGGATCTTCTTGCGGTCCAAGGGACTCTCTAGACTCTTCTCCAACACCATGGTTCAAAAGCATCAATTCTTCAGCACGTAGTCTCCTTTCTTTCTCTCAATGATATACATTTAAGATTCCTCCATGTCTTTTCATGGCTTGATAGCTCATTTACTTTTAGCACTGGATAAAATTCCATTGCTAGATCTTCCAGTTTATGTACCCACTTGCCTTCTGAAGGACATCTTAGTGGCTTCCAGGTTTTTGAAGTTACAAATGTAGTTGCTGTATATCCACACGCAGGTTTTCGTGTGGATATGACTTCAAGTGATTGTTTTAATATCTGTGTTCTTCTGAAAGGAATGATAAGATACTTTGAACCAGTGCTTCATCGCACCATTATCACTCATTCATTCCTCCATTTGTATATAAAATCAATAGTTGATTACTTGGCATCACTTTGAAAGAACAAGCAGAGAGGGCTTAATAAGGGAGATGGGGCACCCAGCAGAGGTGGAGCCAGAGCCCTGGATGCAGAGGCTGGAGACAGGGAAGAGGGTGGTACCACTGGTGATCATCTCTGTCCTCATGAACTCCAGCTTGGGAGTGAGTGCTTCCTCTTCTTTCTCTTACCATCTTGACTTTGTCAAGTTTTGAAAACCCAGGCTATTATGTTACCACGTGACTTTATTTTTAACCTGTTTATCTTGTTTTATTTCATCCCGCTATTTTATTTCACTGCAAACACCAATCTACTGTGAAACACCCTGAGGTTATGTCCAGCCTGTGTTTTATCAATCACTTTGGGCTTGTCCCGCAATATCCTGCCAGGGACTACAGCTGCTTCTCCAGGTCACTAATTTTGGCAGAAGCATGGTTCTGAAGCCTTCTCGTGCAGACAAAATAATCTGGAGAAAAGTTCCCCAGAGCAGGGAGCCCTGTGAAGGCATCTAAATTATTATGAGAGTACTTACTTTCACATTAGCATCAAAGACCTCATTTTTCTTTCCAAACCCAATTATGAAGAGTGAGATATAAGGTTATAGCCAAATTTTAATTTATATAACATTCATGACACCATGTGGCTTAGGCCATGGTCTTTTCTATAATCCAGCATCCTTGTCTGCTATCTGGTTCCCCAGGGCATTGTTGAGTCACTAGACAAGCAAACAGATGAATTCATTTACTTTAAAGAATTAGCGATTATTCAAGGCTTAAAGTGATACCTCTCCTGTGGCAGGATAAGGGATCATGACAGTTCTACTCCTGTCCATGATTTGATCTCCAAGCTAAACCTAGAAAAAAAAAAAAATCTCAAAACACAACATTTACATGATATCAAGAAAAATAAATAAATACATTGCCGCAAATGTATTCATAAAGTTGTGAGTGACAGCTAAAGATAGATGATTTGCTTCATCCTTTTCCCCCCCCTTTTTTGGTGAGACAGTTCTCCATTTAACTCAGGTGCAGAAAAAAATATTTTCCTTGGCAGAGAAATGATCTGGAGATTGGTATTTGCAGAATTAGTGTCCTCAGTAATATGACGGCTGAAAGTGCTAGTAATCTGGGAAACCAAAGACTTTGCCTTTCTGTGGTCTTTCCAGAAACATTTCATATGGACTGCCATTATCTGGATGAAAAAACATCATCAAAAAGCCATCCTGAAGCAGTGTTTGTCTGGGCTGTTCTTTAAGCTCCGTGACTCAGCTAAATACTTGTGCAGCATAAGGAAAATACACCTAAGTCTTGCCTTCTTCCTGGGTATTGAGAATCTTGAAAGAGGGAAGAAGTGTGAATCATAGGTGAAGGTTTTTTTTTTTAATGTTTAGTGAATTTTACTGGAAATTCTTTGAGAGAAAGATCAAGGTATGTTACCATAGTAATTCTCTCCATATATTAGTAGTATTTAGGAGAATATAATACATGATTAAGTGATTAATCAAAAGTTTTATAATAATGCCATTTTAAATGATTCTCAATTGAATGCACTGTAAGAAAGACAATGTCTTCAAGTTTTTCAACCTTGTTCCCATGGAGATGGGCCTCTCAGCTTCTCGTAAAGGGCACATCACTAAAATAATGCACTAAAATGAACAATGGCATTATTGAAAATAGAAAACCTAGTCTAAGTTATTTGCTTTTTAAATTTAGCATTGTTTTAGTTCAGTCACCCAGTCGTGTCTGACTTTTTGTGACCCCATGGATTGCATATTCTCATTTACTTATGCAATGTTAAGAGAATACAAGCCCACTTTGATTTTTTTGATGTTCTTTTCTCCACATCCTCTCATCCTTCATCTCTGCTGGTTGATGATTGAAATTGAGCAAGCGGTTGTCACTTTGATAATGCCATCAATTCTACCTTGTATTGGATGCATTATTTATAACACAGTCATCCTGAGAGTATTGTTATTATTATCATCTTTATATTGCAGAGGAGAAGGTTGACATTGAGTGAAGTTAACATAGGTGAGTATTATGATTGGTAAGCGGTAAAATGGAGTTTGGTCTCCTTGGTTTTAAAACCTAGACTTTTCCAGACACTGAGCTCAGAATCTCATTCTACACTGGCAACAGAAAAATGTTTAATAGATGCTTTTCACATAAATAGACACAAGAGTGAAACCCTGTCCTTAGAAAAGATAAACACATTTTCCTTTTCTCCTCTGTGTTTACACCTGAGAACAGGAAGTAGGTTGTGGACAGAGCTCTTGCTGATTAGACCCACTTGTTAGCTCTGCGGAATATAGGTATCCCTTTACTCTGAAATGTGGACCAAAATAGGTTGACGTTGTCCTCAAGGCTTTTCCTCCCTTTGCAGGAATGGCCGCTGCCTTCATGGCTGGTGCCCTCTGCTGCCATTTTAACTGTTTGTTTTAATGGCTTCACATCATTTTATTTTCCGTCTCAAACCAGTTATATAACATAAACCCACTGAGAGAGAACGTTCTGTTTCTAAACTGAAGTGAGGAGTTATGCTCTTTCAACCATGTACTTAGTCAAGAGAGATGGTTCATTTAAAGTGTGAAAGTAGCTAAATAGGGCCATAAGGAAGCAGCCACACCACCTTCTTTTCCTTTACTTCTTAATTTTAGAACGACATGACTCTTTCCTCCATTTTAGTCTGGGTATACTTTTTCATTATTCAAAATTCAAGGACTTTTGGAATTCCTTGGTCAACCTTGTGAGAGTTTCTGTAAGGAACTGGAAAGGATAGGGGCTCTTTGTATGCTCTTTGTTTGGCTTTGGGAAACTCAGCTAATAAGCTATATCTTAGCATAGCATACTGGAAAAGAAGAGAATAAAAACAGAGGAGGTACTTCACTTCTTTACATTATTTCCTTTAAGAGTCTGGTAATACTTTGGCCACATGATGTGAAGAACTGACTCATTTGAAAAGGCCCTGATGCTGGGAAAGATTGAGGGCAGGAGGAGAAGGGGACAACAGAGAATGAGATGGTTGGATGGCATCACCAACTCAGTGGACATGGGTTTGAGTGAACTGCAGGAGTTGGTGATGGACAGGGAGGCCTGGCGTGCTGCGGTTCATGGGGTCGCAAAGAGTCGGACACAACTGAGTGACTGAACTGAACTGAATCAGTCTATAGTACACTTGATTATAAACAAGATGAATCTTTTATTAAGATTATTAATGTATTGGAATGTTAAAGAAAGACACAACTAGGTTTTTCAAGTTCGTTTCCTGATGGTAGATTAGTGTAAATTGGTGGAGACTTTTTGAAGGAAAAATTTGAAATCTCTATAAAAATATTTAAAAGAACCTCTATTTTGATGCAAATTTTCTATTTCTAAAGTCATATCCTAAAGAAATAATTTGGAACATATATACAGTTATAAACTCCAAGTTTGTTTATTGCAAGGCCCAGTGAAACCACAAACTCATGAACATCAAACTCATAAAGAATACATTTCAACTAATCGACAATAGGAAATTGGTTAGAAAAGTTACCAATAGAATATAATAGTATTTAACCAACAAAAGTGATGTTGTAACTAACATCTCTCTATCTACTTCTATCAAATCTATTTACATGGAAAGATACTTATATTTTTATAGAAGTATAGTTGACTTACAGTGTTATGTTAGTTTCAGGTGTACAACAAAGTGATACACACACACACACACACACACAGACACGCCTTTCCATTATAAAGTGAAAGTCACTCAGTCGTGTCCAACTCTTTGTGACCCCCATGGACTATAGAGGCCATGGAATTCTCCAGGCCAGAACACTGGAGTGGGCAGCCTTTCCCTTCTCCAGGGAATCTTCCCAACCCAGGGATTGAAACCAGGTCTCCTGCCTTGCAGGCAGATTCTTTACTAGCTGAGCCACAAGGGAAGCCCATTATATTATAATATAAATGGAAGTCTATTTTCCACTATATTATAGGCTATTACAAGATATTGAATATAGTTCCCTGTGCTATACAGTAGGTCTTTGTTTACACGTTATAGATAAAATATAGTATTATTTTTAGAACGATGTTACAAAATAAATTCAACATGATCTTATCCAAACTGACAAATATATACAGAAAAGGTATGAAAGAATATACAAGATATTAAAAATGTAATATACATGGAACTATGTTTTTCCTTATTAATCTACTTTTTCTATTTTTATTTCAAACAGCAAGTATGACTTTAACATTAAAAGAGAACATTTTTGTAATTCCCTCTTCATAACTGACAAATATTCAAATTGACCTAAATTTTCAGTTACTTTTCTGCAAATCAAGGTGGAAATATTTGCTACTAATTGATGACATAACTTAGATGCAGAATTTGGAAATTTAGATCCTAGAGCAGAGATAACTGACAAGTGACTGTCAGTCTTTCCCACCCAAAACTGAATTAGGTTGTGATTGCAAATCAGTTTTACTGGTCTTAAATATCCCTTTAGAAACTTGAAAATTGACTTAAACAGGTCGGCTTCTGTAACAAGTTTAAAACACTACCATTTACATCCACTTTTATACTTTCTTTGCTCAACAGCAATCAGATGATCACATAGAAAGAACTGAGACATGTTATCAGTCATGTTGCTGTCTATTGCCCTGGTGTGCAGTGAATTGTCCAAAGCTGTGACCTGAAGGCAGTTGGACACTTATTACTTGGTCATGCGCGCATGCTTAATTGCTCGGTCATGTCAGCCTCTTTGCAACCCTTTGTACTGTAGCCCGCCAGACTCCTCTGTCCATGCGGCTTTTCAGGCAAGAATGCCAGAATGAGTTGCTATTTTCCTCCTCCAGGGGATCCTCCCGACCCAGGGATGGAACCCGCGTGTCCTGCCTCTCCTGCATTGCAGACAGGTTCTTCACCCACTGAGTCATCCGGGAAGCTACTACTTGGTTAAGCATCAGCTTTGTTGTAGTTCCCAGTGTAAGATACCAGGTCCCTCTACTACCTGCCCTACAATACACACTTTAAAATGGCAAGACATAGATAACTCCCAAATACGAAGATGCCTCAAGAAGCACAGGAGAGAGCCGTTCAGTCCTGAGGTCTGTTCATCAAATGGGCATTCGGGCAGAATTACAAAAATGTTCTCTTTTAATGTTAAAGTCATACTTGCTGTTTGAAATAAAAATAGAAAAAGTAGATTAATAAGGAAAAACATAGTTCCATGTATATTACATTTTAATAACTGTGTAGTGATTTGGAGAGGATTTCCCTTACTTTGTTGTTTTTTTTTCTTCAGTTCCTATTTTATTTTATTTTTTTAATTTCAATTTTATTTTTTTTTACTTTACAATACTGTATTGGTTTTGCCATATATTGGATCCACAGCAGGAATAGAGACTCAGATGTAGAGAACAGACGTGTACACAGAGGGGGAAGGAGAGGGTGAGACAGAATTGGGAGATTAGGATTGACATAGATACATCACCATGTGTAGAATAGCTAG
Source organism: Oryx dammah (assembly GCF_014754425.2). Classification (NCBI taxonomy): domain Eukaryota; kingdom Metazoa; phylum Chordata; class Mammalia; order Artiodactyla; family Bovidae; genus Oryx; species Oryx dammah. The sequence goes on along the minus strand of NW_024070208.1, from coordinate 76,643,987 downwards.
TGGGAACCTGCTACAAAGCACAGGGAGCTCAGCTTAGTGCTCTGGGATGACCTGGAGGGCTGGGGTGGCTTGGAGGGACGGAGAAGAGACAGGGGGTCTATGTATACGGATAGCTGATTCACTTCGTTGGACAGCAGAATGAACACAACAGTGTGAAGCGATTATACTCCCAATTAAAAAAAGAAGAAGAAATTTAGTAACTGTGGGCAATGAAGAAAGAGTCAATATGCTTTCAAGGCAGGTAGATCAGTCTTCAGGCATGGAAGATCCATGCTGGAGTCCCCGGAAGCTGGTGCCTGCCTAGCACATACAAACCAATTAGATGGCAAGCGGTGATCTGATTTCTTTTCATTTTCTGTTGGTGGTCATAAAAGTGTTGTCTAATATGACGGAAGCGGAGGATGTCTAAGCTTCTAAAAAAACTGACATTCAGTATTTCTGGGCTAATTTCTGCATAAATGACGAGTGCAGATGCTGTGAGATTGGATGACGCACCTGTGACTTGTAGTCTAGTTGCCTCCTACCTGGATCCTCAGGGGCATCTAAGGCTCATTATTTCCTACCCCAATTCCCTGATTTCTTTCTTCTTCTGCCTCTCCAGTTTATTCTCACAGATAATGAAATGTCTTAGAAGTAGAGTGGGACCTCCCTGTAGCTTTTTTTTTCATTCTTAGAATAACCCAAATGTATCACTGGGAAGACCCTGTCTTTGGAATGTAACAGTGTAGAGGAAAGCTCAGCAACCACCTGTGGCTGGGAGGCCCTTCTTAGCCTGTGCTCTCACAGACACGAGCTTTTTGGCGTTTCACCACAGCATGATTCGACTGACAAGCTGAGACTGATGAACACAGCTTGGAAGATAAAGAAGAGAGTCACTGAGTCACTGACTCTCACTACCTGCTGGATGGAGTCCGAGTAGTGATGCAATTCACGTCTCCCCATCCACCCTTGATAAGTGTCGTGCACTCACTATTAGTTCCAAAACACGCTCACAGTTCTAGAGTTTGCCCGCTTTTACTTTTATCTTGTTTCTCACATCTGCTCTGTATTGCAACAGTGCTCAGGGCACTTTGATCATTGGACACATTCGCCTCCACATGAGAGCTGATAACGCTGCCTCAGACTAATGTGAGCACCCCACCATCCACTGTACGTGGCCTCTCATTTAGACCATCCTGTGATTCAGAGGGAGTGATCCCTGGGGCCCCCCTTATTCATGAGAACCTACTTGCTCTCCTTTCCATTTACCTTCTCTCAAACAAATCCAGACGGCCTCATAGCTGAGATAACCACGCTGGGAACTATAGTTGAGACCTTTCGGTTTAATTGCCACATCTGTTGTTTTCTAGGAAATTGATTTCTTTTTGACCTACTGGTATTTGTCCCCCTCTCGGAAGTAAGAGTTTATGATTCATATTTCAGACTGTGGCATTTTCCAAAGCTCTTGATTGTTTATTCAGGCTTATTTCAGGGAACAAAAGCCTGTGTATTAAAACATTCAGTTTGGCTACTTTTGGCTGGTTTTGTTCCTGTGCCCAGGTGGAATAAAGGAGAGCCACCTTTTATAAAAAGGTGGAACTGTCTGTAGACTTTCTATGCTAACTTGTGGTATCTGTAAAATCAGTTTTCTTTCAGAGTTTCACTGACATAATTATAATGGGTTGAGAATATTTGGCCTCAAACAGTGAAGCTTTGAAACTTTTATATAACTTTGAAACTACTCAAAAATTTTAAAAAATATATTATTCTAAAATAAAAATTTACCACCACATGGCTGGATTGCCCTAAGATTCTTCAGGACTTACTGTTAATATGATTGGCTTGACAATCAAGCACAAGCACCTCTGTTAACCTTTCTCAGCTATCTTTATGGCCTATCTTTTTATAATTGCATACAAATATATTTTATTTCCCCAATAAGATTTTTTAAAATTTTATTGAAATGTAGTTGATTTACAATATTGTGTACAACAAAGTGATTCAGTTACACACACACACACGTATATATATATCAGATTTATTTCCCTTGTACATTATTGCAAAATACTGAGCATAGTTCCCGGTGCTATACAGCAGGGGCTTGTGTATTATATATATAGTAGGATGTACTGTGAATCTCAAATTCCTAATTTATCCCTCTCCCACTTTGTCCTTTAGTCAGTTCAGTTCAGTTGCTCAGTTGTGTCCGACTCTTTGTGACCCCATGGACTGCAGCACGCCAGGCCTCCTTGTCCATCACCAACTCCCAGAGTTCACTCAAACTCAGGTCCATCGAGTCGGTGATGCCATCCAACCATCTCATCCTCTGTCATCCCCTTCTCCTCCTGCCCCCAATCATTCCCAGCATCAGGGTCTTTTCAAATGACTCAGCTCTTCGCATCAGGTGGCCAAAGTATGGGAGGTTCAGCTTCCACATCAGTCCTTCCAATGAATATTCAGGACTGATCTCCTTTAGGATGGACTGGTTGGATCTCCTTGCAGTCCAAGGGACTCTCAAGAGTCTTCTCCAACACCACAGTTCAAAAGCATCAATTCTTCAGCACTCAGCTTTCTTTATAGTCCAACTCTCACATCCATACATGACCACTGGAAAAATCATAGCTTTGATTAGATGAACCTTTGTTGTCAAAGTAATGTCTCTGTTTTTTAGTATGCTGTCTAGGTTGGTCATAACTTTTCTTCCAAGGAGTAAGCGTCTTTTAATTTCATGGCTGGCTGCAGTCACCATCTGCAGTGATTTTGGAGCCCCCAAACTAAAGTCTGTCATTGTTTCCACCATTTCCCCATCTATTTGCCATGAAGTGATGGGACCAGATGCCATGATCTTCATTTTCTGAATGTTGAGCTTTAAGCCAACTTTTTGACTCTCCTCTTTCACTTTCATCAAGAGGCTCTTTAGTTCTTCTTCACTTTCTGCCATAAGGGAGGTGTCATCTGCATTTCTGAGGTTATCAATATTTCTCCCAGCAGTCTTGATTCCAGCTTGTGCTTCATCCAACCCAGCATTTCTCATAATGTACCCTGAATATAAGTTAATTAAGCAGGGTGACAATATACAGCCTGACGTACTCCTTTTCCTCTTTGGAACCAGGCTGCTGTTCCATGTCCAGTTCTAACTGTTGCTTCCTGACCTGCATACAGGAGGCAGGTCAGGTGGTCTGGTATTCCCATCTCTTTCAGAATTTTCCACAGTTTGTTGTCCACACAGTCAAAGGCTTTGGCATAGTCAATAAAGCAGAAATAGATGTTTTTCTGAAACTCTCTTGCTTTTTCGATGATCCAGCGGATGTTGGCAATTTGATCTCTGGTTCCTCTGCCTTTTCTAAATCCACCTTGAACATCTGGAACTTCACAGTTCATGTACTGTTGAAGCCTGGCTTGGAGAATTTTGAGCATTATTTTACTAGTGTGTGAGATGAGTGCAATTGTGCGATAGTTTGAGCATTCTTTGGCATTGCCTTTCTTAGGGATTGGAATGAACTTTTTCCAGTCCTGTGTCCACTGCTGAGTTTTCCAAATTTGCTGGCATATTGAGTGCAGCACTTTCACAGCAGCATCTTTTTAGGATTTGAAATAGCTCAACTGGAATTCCATCACCTCCGCAAACTTCCTGCGTTGGTAACCATAAGCTTGTTTTCTGTGTCTGTGAGTCTATTTCTGTTTTGTATATTAATTCCTTTGTATCATTGTGTTTTAGATTCCACTTGTTTGTGATATTATATGATTTTTGTCTATGTCTGGCTTGCTTCACCTAGTATGATAACGTCTAGGTCCATTCATGATGCTGTAAATGGCATTGCTTCATTCTTTTTATGGCTGAGTAATATTCCGTTGTATATATGCACCACATCTTCTTTGTCCATTCATCAGTCAGTGAACATTTAGGTCGCTTCCATGTCTTGGCTGCTGTAGACTGTGCTGCAGTGGTCACTGGGGTGCATGTATCTTTCTGAATTATCAGTTTCTCCTGATAGCCGCCCAGGAGTGGGATTGTAGGATCATATGGTAGTTCTATTTTTAGATTTTTAAGGAACCTCCATACTGTTTTCCATTGGCTGCACCAATTTACATTTCCACTAGCAGTGGAGGAGGGTTCCCTTTTCCCAATACAATTTTATAATGACCTTTTTATTTTGGAAGAAGTTCAGACTTACAGAAAAGCGGCAAAGGTAGTAAAGAAAGGTTCTGCATATGCTTCCTCAGCTATCTCCATTTTACACAGTAAGAATTTAAACTTTTTACTGACAAAGAACATGTCCCTTTTGTCTCTAAAGCCCTTCATAGCACTGAAAACCTTTCATGTACGTAGTACTTACTCACTGGATCTTAATACATTGAGGATAGATAGACAATTCCACAAACACATTTTATCTGATTTATATCTTATATGTAAATAAGGGCAGTTGCTGTAATTACTAAACATACTATACAAACACCCAATGTAATTGCAAGTTCAGCACAAGCTGTCATTTGTTTTAAATTTTCTGTGTCTTTTCTACAGGATTATAATGGTGGCTTCAGTTCTGCAAATGTTGTACTTGAGACTTTGAGAGAGATAAGAGGTGGTCCATTTCTCTAAATTGATGGCAGGTTATCATAGGAATTATCTTTTAGGAAACACTGACATTTATTTCATTATGTTATACCTGAATGATGTATTGTGTGAGCTAGTTTTATAAGATTGATTCATATCTAAAGAAGCTATTTCAAATTTGGTTAGTGATGAGAAGCCATCGAAAGGGGGGTATCACCCAACATCCTTTCTCAGCTGGCTTTGAAATTCTTAGTTAAGAATCATCTTTATAAATATGGTCATTACCCAAGTCTTCTAGCTAGGTCCTGTCCTGAAGGTGTACTGCCCTTCAAAATCCAGTCAGAAAAACACACAGAGCATATTGGAAAGACCTGTGGACTGATATTGTTCCTATGTGTAAAGATGAAAGCAATAAAATCTTGAAGCCAAGGCCACGGTAAAATATTTTGTCTGCCACTGGCATTGAGCAGAGAAAGCTCTGAGCAAGTTTAAAAGCTACTATTTGCATAGAGAATGCTATAATTCAAGAGCAAAATCAACATTTCTTGAGCTTATTTGCATTTGATTATGTATCTATGTGGGGATTTTTATAACAGCCTCACTAGATAGATATAAGAATGAAAAACAGCCTTGTCTGTGGAAAATAGATAGTAAAGCAAAACTCAAACAATTTGTATTAAATTTTGTATTGCTTCCTTAGAATAAGTCCCAAGGATAAATTAAATTGTGTCCAAAGTGCCAAAATGTCATTCATTGCCTGACATTCCTAAAGCGGTCTTTTCTTTGGAAAGAAACTGATGCCACCCTATGTATCTTTGTTTCTCAAAGACAAATCAGCCAAGATCATTACTGATGGATGTGCTAACCTTGGGTCCAGTAGTTAATCAGTCTAAGCTATACTGGGAGGGGCCATAACTCTAGATAGACAGGTATCACTCAGGGAGAGCATCACTCAAGTTGACAGGTGTTCAGGTGGAGATTAAGGAATAGTTGGGTTGAAGGGTCCAAAATTGGGCTTCAGGTCACACTTCTGCTTCTGCCAGGACTTGGTTCCCATCTGATCTGATGAAACATCTATTTTTCTACTCCTGTGTTGAATCACATAAGCATAGCCTTCTAAAGTGACTCATCTCTTTTCTCTCCCCAAGCATAACCAGGCTGATAGAAAATGTGTGAGATAATCTAGTGCCTTTTCAACTCTAAGCCTCTTAGAAATTCCCTTCCTCTCTGCTGAAGGCGCTGGATGCTTTATCTTCCAACGTGATGAGCAAAGACTGTTTGAATAATGCCAGTCCATGCAGAAGCCAGGGCTGCAAATTCCCCGATGAATTCTGAGACGCCGCAGCAGTTGATTCAGCCTGGCAGCTTTCCTGAAAGTGGGGATCAGGCACGGTTAACTCTCTCGGGAGAGGAATGAGAAAGCAGAGGGGGTGCTTGGGACAACCACAGAAGTGCCAGGCAATAAGCTGAAAGGCTGAGCTCTGTTTTCCGCTTCATCTCTAACAGGATGATGACTTCAGTTCCTTTGTTACGTTGAATGTCTCTTTTGGCTCTACACATGAGCATTAAGAAACACTGAACAAATCCATTAGTCCTTGCAGGAGGCTGCCATTTTTGAAACCCGAGGAGAGCTGGCAAAGAAAAGGCATGTGTTACTCCGCCAGTCACGTCCTCTGGGAATTGCTCAGATGTCCACATTAACAAAAGCCACCCAACCCTTTGCAGCAAAAACTAGCCACTTGGTTTGACATTCTCGATGTACCTGGTGTAGCTTCTCACAGTGTGAATGTTCCCAGCTTACATCATGTTTCCAAAGAGACAGGTACGTGGTTCATGAGTCAGCTCACCCCCTAGACTCCCCTGCCCACCATGATGCACACCAGCTCACATGTCCAGTTGAGTTCGGTGACCCAGTCAATTTGATTGTTTCTGCTTTTCTCTTATTTTCCTAGACCATTCTTCCCTTTCTTCTTTATTCATCTGGCCAACCCATTCATTGGTTTTTAACTTAGATGTTGTTTTCCTGGGACTCCGTGCCCGACCTACCCTACACTGAGTTAGGCTTCCCTTAGAAGTGATTCTATAATCCCTTGTGATGTCCCCCAGCATGAGACTTTTGTCCCCGCAATGTAATAGTATATTTATTTCTTTGCATTCACTCCTCCAAAGTTTTTCTTATGGGTGTGGATACACCCGTGTGTTTAGAAGGGATCATATGTATGGGATAGTTGATCCCTCAGCCCCAGGACACTCAACAGAGTCAGGCAGTAGAGTGGGTCAAGTGCTGATACACAGAGTCTCAACTCTACTCCAGTACAGATGCTATCACTGTTTTCTCTGAGCCTGAGTGTGAAATTACTTGGGAATCACCACCATAACAGATCGTAAAGTCTTTGATGGTAGGAGCCATGTCAGGTTATTTCATCACAATCTCCCAGAACCAGGTGCAGGGCCTGACAGACCCATAACAGGAATCTGATACATATTTACTGAGTGAAAAAAAGTTCATTCTAGGAAGACTGAGTCTTTTCTGATTCATAGCATCACAAGCCTATCTCACAGGCTGTGAGTAGGGATACAGAAAGTTGAAGAAAGTATAGCTGAACGATCATAACCATTTAATGACCAGTTGATATTCTGGGAATGCTTTCCCTGACTTTTGTTATTGTTCAGTCGCTCAATCATATCCGACTCTTCGCAACCCTGTGGACTGCAGCACGCCAGTTTTCCCTGTCATTCACTGTCTCGCAGAGTTTTCTCAAACTCATGTCTGTTGAGTCAGTGATGCCATCCAACCATCTCATCCTCTGTTGTCCCCTTCTCCTCCTGCCTTCAGTCTCCCAGCATCCAGGTCTTTTCCAATGAGTTGGCTCTTTGCATCAGGTGGCCAAAGTACTAGAGCTTCAGCACCAGTCCTTCCAAAGAACAGTCAGGGTTGATTTCCTTGAGGATCAACTGGTTTGAAATAAAATGAATTTACAGTTGCAGCCTGCCTGGGTATGGGAAATGGACGTGAACTGCTGTTGCGTACAGACAGCTCACAGGGTGATGGTTTGAAGCCTGACTGTGTGAAAACTCCAGGCTCTTCTGTTATTGACGCTGGGCTCCTGAGTGGGTTGTGGAAACTTCCCCCCACCACAGTTTTTACAAATGAAGACAATAGCAGCGCCCACCTCTTAAGGCTGTGTGAGAATTAAATGAGTCAATGTATGCAAAATGTTTCAAACAACACCTGACGTTCATCTAATAGCAGCACAGGTCTTTGTCACAATTGTTATGTAAAAGCTGCCTTTCAGGCACCTGTGATCCAGGGATTTTTTTTTGTGGAAACTTAAAGATTTAGAATAATACCGGCCCAAGAATCACCTTTGTATGAAAAAGTGAAAGTCGCTCAGTCATGTCCAACTCTTAGTGACCCCGTGGACTTTATAGTCCATGGAATTCTCCAGGTCAGAATACTGGAGTGGGTAGCCTTTTCCTTCTCCGGGGGATCTTCCTAACCCAGGGATTGAACCCAGGTCTCCCACACTGCAGGCGGATTCTTTACCAGCTGAGCCACAAGAAAAGTCACCTTTGCATGCATGTCTTCAAGACACAGCTCCTCTCCGTGCGCCAAATTATAGTATGATTGCAAAAGGAAAAAAAATCAATTAGCAACCTTAAATTCCTGAATTGTTTTAAATTCTAATTTCTTAAAAAATCATCTCAACCTTAATAGGAAAAAAAATGCTTTGACCATCTTCCATCATTAGCCATTCTATTTTCATCAGGGTAAGCTATGAAAGGTGAAAAAATGGGGGAAAGGCACAAATAGAAAACATAAAGAACTTGGTGTGAGCTCAGCTGATCCAAAGGCTGGGAGAAAGTCATGGTTCATCATAAACAGTGACAGCTCTATACCATTTTGTGAGTAAATTTCAACCATTTGGAGCCCTTCCCTGGGGGCTTAGAGAGGAGCCAGTCATCTCTTGCCCCTGAGGCTGTTCTTTGCAAAGAAGTCTCTGGCATTAGCCTCTCCATGATCTAACATATGGCTTCCAGATGTCTCTCTGAGCCAAAGGTGTGCTGGTTCTTCTGCCACAAGGCTCCCTTGATGAGTATCCATCACTGACAAATTTCTTTCCTTGATTTTATCTTTCCTCTGAGACCAGGTATTACACTAAGGGTGATGTTCCTCATTTCTAATTATGAAAGAACACATGGAAATTTTTCAGTGTGCCATTTTCCCAGAATTGCTTTTCCGTGTTCTTAAATGATCAAAATAATGTTTTGGCTATCATTCATTTAAACTGTTTTCAGCTTATTCTTTAATTGTCCTGATTCTGTGTGCTAAGTCGCTTTGGTTGTCTCCGACTCTTTGCGACCCCATGAACTATACCCACCAGGCTCCTCTGTCCATGGGATTCTCCAGGCAAGGATACTGGAGTGGGTTGCCATGCCCTCCTCCAGGGGATCTTCCCAACCCAGGGATCTAACTTGCATCTCTTATGTCTCCTGCATCGGCAGGTGGATTCTTTACCACCCGATTCTGCGCCTACACATAAACAAGCCGCATTTCATACACTGATGTTTCTTCTCAGTTTCCACGATCTAACTTTTGACTGTGTTCTCTGTTCACTGATGCCCTTCTTCATCCCGACCCCAGCTGTTGGCTCTCTCCCCACATTCCAGCCTTGAAGTGCCCTCTAAAACTTTCTTGGCTTCCATTCTCTTGGTTTTTGCTGTTCCTTGCAAATAGATGACTCCTCAGCCTTCATCTCATCTTCTTTCTCACTTGTAGTTTCAGTTGGTTCCAGAGTGTTCTAGTACTGTGGAATCATAAGTGAACATAACGGAGACCAGAGGTGCTGTCTGGGGCTGGTCTGATGACTGAAATGAACATTTCTATTCAGAAACAGTGAGAGCAGTTATAAGGAGTCTTGGGGGAAAATTTGAGGAAAAGTGGAGTCAGGGCAAAAGGGAGAAAGCCAAGAACAGGGTCAGAAAAGGCTCAGATTGTTTACTTACTGAAATATTTACTTGCTATCCAGCTCTTTTCTCTCTCTTTTATAGCTAGAAAAATAACACGTACTTTTGAAGAGCATATGGAAATCAGAGTAAACTACACATTCACCAGCAATATTAATACCTAGAGTTAGTGGTTGTTAATATCTTGATGTATAACCTTTCATAACTTTCCTTTGACATTTATAAATACTCACAAGTCATATAGGACAATCACCTTTATAACCTGCTTTTTAAACAGTATGTGTGAATATCTCACATATTCACATGTTTTGAAATATCTTGGAGTATGAATTTTATGGATACACTGTGGTTCAGCATATAGGTTTATATAATCTATTTAGCATTCCCCTATTATTGGATGTCCAGGTGATTTAAGAGCAACTTTTAAAAACCCCAAGGACAAGACTTCCATGGTGGGCCAGTGGCTAAGATTCTGCCCTCCTGATGCATGGGGCCCAGGTTTGATCCCAGGTTGGGGAACTAGATCCCATATGCTACAACTAAGACCCAACACAGTCAAATAAATAAATAGACATTAAAAAAAAACCCAAGGACCCATTTGAGGGATTCATGGAGAAGCCCCTTTTGGGTCCATCTTTAATGGCTAAAGGAGAGGAGATGACATGTAAGCCACTGGAAGGAGCATCGTTCTAGGAGCCAGGAATGGGTTTCCAGGCCATGACCATCTGTGATCTATGTCTTACCATCTTTATGACTCTGGGTAAGTTACTGCACACTTTGGGTGGTTGCTTTTCCTCATTTATATAATTGAGGTCTTGGGTTAGTTTAACCCTCAGGTCCTTTCAGCTCTGACATTTAAAGATTCTGCATGACTGAGGATAATGCATGAAAAATAGTCAATTGTGTAGCTTGGGATTCTGATGGAAGCCCAGAAATATGGAACTCAGGCCTAAGCTCCTGGAATGAGAATAAAATTTATCCTCTTTACAAGCTACCAGTTTGTAATTACAATTCATTAGTGAATTCTGTGGTCCTCCCAACCCCACGCCCCATCTTTGGCAAGCAGGTGCTTCCACCAAGAAGATGCACTTGGAAAACTAGTTTGGAGCTTTTAGAGAATCTGTGTGTTTAAGAGGGGAATAAAATAAAGAATCTACAAAAAACAGAAGCTGTAAGAAGCACTTAACTTCTGTTAAGTGACACTGGGTCACCCACTTACCACCCTGTGGCTCCCTGGCCTCTAAATGAGTCTCTACACGTTGTCAGATTTTCTTTATTTCCTTTGAAACCCGTCCAGAAACTCAGCTAATTATGTATTGATTCGTGTTAGTGTTTTGGTCATCACTAGGTAAACTCATGTCACCTTTGATGAAGATTGTAAAAGTTATATTCTCCTTTAACAAAATGTCAAACTATAAAGAATATCACAGCTATTTATACAGCAAAGTTGAGGTTTTCTCATTTCTCATTATATTTTTGCAAATGTAATTTCTAAATATGCATATCCCCCTCCAATCTACCTTTCCCTACCCCCACATCCTGTTCTCAGATAGTCTGAAAAGCACAGTCGAAATCACTTACAGGAGTTATTAATAAATTACATGAATCTTTTAGAGTAGTAAGGTTAAATTTTTGTGTCCATTTTGGCAAAAAAGAAAAAAAAAAGAAGGTTTACGAAGCAGAGACTATACAGCAGGCCTTCTCTAGGTGGTTTGTGCTGTCTTCGTAGGTAATTGTGTGGGATAAGTATCACTGTTCATCAGTTCTCCATAAGGGAACAGAGGCGCAGAGAGATCCAAGACCACATAGCAGAGCCAGACTGCGAACTGCATGTCACCCGACTCCAAAGCTCACCTGTTACTCCACGATCACATGTACACACGGATGGGAATCTCCAGCTTACGTGCTCATCTGGTGCTGGAGAGGCCTTTCTGAAGTCCCGGCAAGGCAACTGCAAATGATTTTCAGAAATCCTTAAGAATGAGGAAACAAAAAACAACCAATGGAGAACAAGCAAACTGATCCAATTTTCATTTAATACAATTTCCTCCCTTCACAAGGATAACCGTAGTCTGCCCTGTGACATTCCCCTTTGATAGCTATTTGCACGACAGAGCGATGTCACTTTCACCTTTCACTTTCATGCATTGGAGAAGGAAATGGCACCCCACTCCAGGGTTCTTGCCTGGAGAATCCCAGGGACGGGGGAGCCTGGTGGGCTGCCGTCTATGGAGTCGCACAGAGTCGGACACGACTGAAGCGACTCAGCAGCAGCAGCAGCAGCAGCAGTGGCTCAGGTGGTTAAGGATCTGCCTACCGTGCAGGAGGCCCAGGTTCGATCCCTGGGTCAAGAAGATCCCCTGGTGAAAGAAATGGCAACCCACTCCAGTCTTTTCGCCTGGAGAATTCAACGGACAGAGGAGCCTGGCGGGCTACAATCCATGGGGTCGCAAAGAGTGGGACACGACTGAGCAACTAATAAGATAAACCAGTGAAACTGATAGAAACCCTTGCTCTCTTGATGGCACCCCACTCCAGTACTCTTACCTGGAAAATCCCATGGACGGAGGAGCCTGGTGGGCTGCGGTCCATGGGGTCGAGAAGAGTCAGACAGGACTGAACGACTTCCCTTTCACTTTTCAGTTTCATGCACTGGAGAAGGAAATGGCAACCCACTCCATTGTTCTTGCCTGGAGAATCCCAGGGACGGGGGACCCTGGTGGGCTGCTGTCTGTGGGCTGCTGTCTATGTGCTCACACAGAGTCAGACCCGACTGAAGCGACTTAGCAGCAGCAGCAGCAGCAGCAGTGTCCTGCTGTGTGTAATAAATAATGTGATCCTTATATTTCTCTTGAATAATGAAGATAAATATGGTCTTAGGTCAGGAATCTATAAAAGCCAAGAGATCTCATTAAAGAGAAAGTCTCCAGGGCCTTATTGTGTATTTTTGCAACCACACACCCTCAACAGCCTACGGTGTGGTACTCACAATATCTTGACAGGAACTGGGAGTCATACAGTGCCCTCTCCTTGTAATAGTAGCTTTCACTGCTTCCTATTACATCTTCAACACTCTTTGACTGTGAAGTTAGTTCTTCTGAGCAGTGTAATACAACTGAATGAAATGGGGTGTAAAAATCTTAATCCAGTTAAGGAAGCAAAGAGGTTTTCTAGGTACTTTTAAAGTAGGTTAGGAAGCGTAAGCCTTGTAAACAGAGGAGCAGGGATCTGTCCCCCTGGGGACTCACTCTTCTGTCACCAAGACAGGGAAACATCCCAGTTCCCTGACTCTGCAGCCTATTTCTGCAGTAATTATGTCATAATTGGAAAAGCAGTGGTTCCCAAAGTGTGGTCTCTGGGAAGTGATACCAGTTTAACGTGGGAGCTTACTGGACCCACCTCAAAGCTACTGAATCAGAATCTCTAGGACTGGGGCCAGCAACCCACTTCAGCAAGTGATTCAGAGGCATGCTTGGGCCCAAGAACAGCTGCTGTCCCAAGCCACTGTCTAGTCAACTGTGAGTGAAATAGTAGTATTGCACATGTAAAAAAATTCATTTAAATTTAGTAAATAAGAAAAGACATGTATATTAGCTGCTCAGTCATATCTGACTCTTTGTGACTGCATGGACTGTGGCCCTCCAGGTTCCTCTGTCCATGGGATTCTCCAGGAAAGAATGCTGGAGTGGGTTGCCATGCCCTTCTCCAGGGGATCTTCTAGACCCAGGGGTGGAAGCTGGGTCTCCTGTATCCTAGGAAAATTCTTTACTGTCTGAGCCACCAGGGAAGCCCAAGAAACAGCAAAATCACCTTTAAATGTAGTAAATAAGAAAGGGCATAATTGCCTTATGATATGGTCAGGTGATTGAGAATTTCACAGGTAGTAACTAATCATCTTGAGAATTCTTGAAGCTAGTGTGTCTGACAGTTCTAAGGCCAAAATAAAAGTAACATTTATTCAGTCGACTTCTAGTTAGGACCAGCTGCATGATGGGAACTCTTCTAGAAGTTAAGGATACAGATGTGGGTGAGCAAAATCCCTACTCTCATGGAATTTTCTGTATTTTTCCAACTGGGAACAGACAAACAATAAACAAAGAGTAAACACATCCATTTTGAGTGGTGAGAGGTGCTCTGAGGTGCTCTGAAGCTGATTGAAAGGATGGAGAGTGCTGAGGCATGCTACTTATTCAGCTGCTGCAGAAGCCCTCTGATCATTTAAAGGGAGAGACTGGGAGAGCCATGCAGAAATCTGGTAGCTTCCTAGGCAGAGGGAGCTGTGGGTGGAATTGTCTTGAGTCAAGAATGTGCTAAGCACCAGACAACACATTTACTATGAACACATTGCCTCTAATTAGGACCTAGTAGGTTCTGCTGACCCATGTTCCGGAGGGAGAAGAAATTGTTCCATGCAGTAGTTTTGTAAACCAGTGTCCTTTCTCTCACTCATAAATTTGGAAAGAACAAAAGAAACGTAAAGAGAAGATTGCCTGGTGCGTTAGGTGTACCTTTAATTTGTTGATCAGGAAGCTCTAACCTACTTGCAAACTAGATTTGGAGGGGAGTGGGAGGTTATGACAGATTCGTAAAGCTCAGTTCTTTATTCTAAGGTCTGCTCCTTTCTTTGTTTCATTGCCGGGGCAAGATTTCAACCGAGTCAGAGACTTGGGTTATCTTTGATCTCATCTTTCTTCTTTATCCTCTTCTCTGCAGTCTAGTCTGAATCTGTCAACTGCATCTCCTGAAGGTTTCTGTGACTACCTCCATCAGTTTTCACCTGGATTATCCTCACAGCCCCTAACTAATATCCCTGGTTCCAATCTCCATTCACTCCAATTCATCATCCATAATTTTACGAATTACAAAAACATGGGCATTAGTCACAACCCTCCTCAGGAAGTTTCTCTACTGACACAGTGCTCAAGTCCAATCAATTCAGGCCCCAAATCAAGATCTTCCATAATCTGCCCCAAACTGCTTTTTCCCACTCTCACTCCCCATATACCCTATTTATTACAGCTCAAAACCCAAAGAAGCTGGCCTTCTCGAATCCAGTTTTCAAAATCCCTTTTGCACTTTTAGATATAGCTCAAATGCCAGCTCCTGCAGGCAGGCTTCCCTGATTTTCCAACTAAAGAGGAATTGCTCCTCCCTGGGATGTGGCAAGTCAGTTTTATTTCTACTTAGAACTTTGTCTTGTTTTACAGTTATGTGTTGACCTTTATCTCTCATTTGATTTTGATCTATTTTAGAGTGAAGTTTTAGTCATTTTTATTTTTCTTCAATTCTTAGGACAATGTTATACATGTAATTACTTGCTAAATTGAATTCAATTAAGTATTCAACATAGGTAAGATATATATTATAAAATAAAAACATGACTTAGCTCTTCCTTAAGCAAAATATTTGACTTACTGTTACACTTCTGTTTTACCAAACCTGGAAAACAATTCTTCTTCCTAAACTATGTTTCCTTGATATTTCTGAATTTCTAGTTATTGAGAACTTTCTTCTTTCCCCTTAAAATGTGATCTTTTTTGGCTCAGGGCTGTGCTGTGTAGAGAAATTCCTCATATATCCATCTTATATCGAGTAACACACACACACAAAACACAAGCATGCAAATGTGTTTCTTTCAAAAGATGATGAAAAAGCAAAACAGTAAGTGAAGCTTTCGATGAATTTTTAGAAAATTACTGCCCTTCAGATATTTTTATGATCATTCACACATGACAGTTGCTAACAGTCTTTATGATCCTTACTTTAACCAACAGATGTTCTCTTCACATTGCTATTATTATTTTTTATCTTGTGGTTAAGATACAGTACAAAGAATTTAAAGTAGAAAGATAGATGTTTAGAAAGATCTTGCAGTTTGATTAGCCATATGTTAATGTGTCATGCCTAATTGCATAACACAAGTCCTAATAGTGCTGTAACAGGTCTTTTAATCATGGTGAGATCATGATACAGAATGCAGGGCATATTTCAAATAACTAGGGCATTGACTAAGGGGGAAACATTTTTCAATAAGGAGTAGCATGCGATATCATTGTAAATCTAGCAAAATGTATATTGCTGCTGCTGCTAAGTCGCTTCAGTCATGTCCAATTCTGTGCGACCCCATAGACGGCAGCCCACCAGGCTCCTCTGTCCCTGGGATTCTCCAGGCAAGAACACTGGAGTGGGTTGCCATTTCCTTCTCCAATGCATGAAAGTGAAAAGTGAAAGTGAAGTCGCTCAGTCATGCCCGACTCTTCGTGACCCCATGGACTGCAGCCTACCAGGCTCCTCTGTCCATGGGATTTTCCAGGCAAGAGTACTGGAGTGGGCTGCCATTTCCTTCTCCAAAATGTGTATTAGTTCATTTTAAATTTCACATACTACTAAGTTATTTCCTGCAGTTCTTATAAACTTCAAATTACTTCTCATTACAAAATTGTACTATATTACTTAGGAAATGAAATAAAAATTTCACAATTTGTGATTTATGGATTTAAGTAGCCAGTAGCTAATGATTTGGCAACCTCTTGTGGGCAAAACCAATTTCTCTGGAAATAAGAATAAAAATAAACAGTATCATACACAAAGACTTTGTTATTTTTTTAATTTAAAGAACAGAAATCATGAAGTTCATTGACAGTAAGGCTTCTGTCTTGAGATTCTTCAAGGACACCTTACAAGTTAAATGAGGATTTTTATCAAGATCGTTTCATTTCAGGGTGAGGACAATTTCATTTTCCTCATCCTCACTTTTCCATTATGGTTTGTCATAGGATATTGAATATAGTTCTCTGTGTTATATAGTAGGATCTTTTATATCCATCCTATGTATAAAAGCGTATATCTACCAACCCCCACTTCTCATTCCATCCCTCCTCCAAAACCCTCCCTTGGGGTACCCGCAAGTCTGTTGTATAGGTCTGTGATTCTGTTTCTGTTTCTGTTTCATGGGTTGGTCCATTTGTGTGATGTTTAGATTCCACACAGAAGTGGCATCATTTGGCATTTGTCTTTCTGACTTGCTTCCCTTAGCGTGATAATCTCTAGTTGCATCTGTGTTGCTACAAATGACATCATGCCATCCTTTTTTATGACTGCATAGTATCCCATTGTGTATACATATTATGGCAACTTCTGACTCTGGGTCTCCGCCCCTGACGTACTGTGATTCTCTGGGCCCACCTGTCTTTACAGTCTCAGGGGAGCAGTTTGCCTTGTGATCTCAGTTCTCAGACAGAACTAAGAGAAGTTATTGATTTTCAACTTGTCTAGCTTTCCTTGGTGTGAAGATGAGAATGACAGCTTTCAATCTCTTTATCAGATTAGAAACAGGAAGCCCATAGCTTTTCTGACACCAGTCAAGTTCCACATACGTCAATCGGTTGTTTTGTCCCTGTGGCCACCTGAATCTGGAAACCATTAAACTGAACTCAAACTTCTTTAAAATTGTCATTGCCAGTTGAATTATAGAAGCCGTACACGATCATTTTGTCAGACTGTTTCCCCATGGAGGGCACATCCTTTGATGATGTTGTGTAAGAAATTCAAGAATATATTGGGTTTTGGGTAGTGACTGTTGCACAATTCTGTGAATTACTGCTGCTGCTAAGTTGCTTCAGTCATGTCCAACTCTGTGCGACCCTATAGACAGCAGCCCACCAGGCTCCCCTGTCCCTGAACACTGGAGTGGGTTGCCATTTCCTTCTCCAATGCATGAAAGTGAAAAGTGAAAGTGAAGTCGCTCATTCGTGCCTGACTCCTAGCGACCCCATGGACTGCAGCCCACCAGGCCTCTCTGTCCATGGGACTTTCCAGGCAAGAGTACTGGAGTGGGTTTCCATTGCCTTCTCTGCTGTGAATTACTAATAACCATTAATTTGTATACTTTAAGTGGGTAAATTTTATGGTATGTGGATTGTATCCCAAAGTTATTTAAAATATATATATATATATTGGGCCTATGGTTAATCTTGAGCAATTAATCTCTTTAAAATATGCAATACAAAGTTTTTTATGCTGGGTTAAGGAAGGACATTGAGGGCTTCCCTGGTAGCTCAGTGGTAAAGAATCCACCTGTCAGTGTGGGAGACCTGGGTGTTGTGAAGATCCCCTGGAGAAGGGAATGCCTACCTACCCCAGTATTCTGGCCTGGAACATCCCCTGGACAGAGTAGCCTGGTGGGCTATAGTCTATGGGGTCACAAAAGAGTTGTATGTGACTGAGCGACTCACACTTCATTTTCAGTTCCTAAAAAGCTGAGATTGCTTGTAACTGTTTTCTCTGGTTATAACATTATCTGTAGTCCATTTCTGATGCTGCCTCCCTCCCGTTCTTACCATCTTGATTGCTAAGTCAGTATCCCCACAGACCAATGTGTATCCGACCTGGTACAGTGCTCAGAGCCCACACTAATGCGGTACCGAGGGCAGTCACCCTTTTGTTCTCACGGTCACATCACCCTAGAAGTACAATCACTCTTAGAAGTCAAAGAACTTTGAGGTGGACAGTACAGTTGTAAGTACAGAATTGGATGTAGATGTGAATGGGCACGTAATTAAAACAGAAACCGGAGTAAACATGTAACAGCCTTGATAACCTCCATCCTAAATTATTGTTGAATGTCCCATCCTTCCATAACCACTAAGCTCCGAATCAAGGTGCTAGCTCAGAAACAGCAGGTAGGCATCAACTGAATATTTCTTGTTTGTGTTCTGACATAGTATTTCATGAGCAAGAGCACCACAGCTCCTGTGATTTTGGAAAGTTATTTTCAAATAAAAAGGTGACAAAAAATATTTGGAAGAAACTGTGAGACAGAGATTTCTTAGGGGATAATTTGTTAACTCATAATAAATCTGCTTGTGTTGGAGTGAGTAATAGAGAGAACTTGGCAAGGATTTATGGTTAGATGTTTGCTGTGAAATAACTTTAGGATGATATCCAAAAAGATAAAATACAATAGGTACAGTGAGATGTCTGATTAATACTTACAGGAGCCTCCATCCTTGAAAACCCATTTAAAGCTGGTAATTATTATCATGGGGAAAATTCTAAGGCTAGCTTACCTGTTTACCAAACAGTTTAAAGCATATTTATTAATTAAACACATTTGCTAATTTATGTATGATATATTATCATATATATTATCACAGAGAGTCACTAAATATTTAATAAACATGCCAGAATCAGTTTATATATATATATATGTATATATACACACACACACACATAAAAATACATATGCCAGTATATATGACTTGGTCTCTGAAAGCTTTCTTTATTAATGCAATAGCTATAGAATTTCATCAATCAGTTAATTACCCCTGTGTGTGGATTTAGAAAATGGCCACTGTGAATTTGACTAAGAATAGTCCATAATTTATGTAGTGGAAGAAAACACGTTTTGGTATAGAAAATCAAATGTACATCATCTTCTTTACAATCTATACAGAATTCCCTATAATCTTTTATAAAAACAAAAACTAATGGATAATTGTTTTCTGGGTGAAAGATGAACATGGAAGACGAACACAGAAGTTTTGCGGCAGTTTTGTGAATTGGAGCTTTCAATAATTACAAACTAAAAATTTCAGATTTTTATACATTTAATACACAGAGATTTAAATGTAACAGTATATTCCAGATAGGGAAGAAAATTACCCATTATTTTAAAACTTATTAACCCTCTTAAGCAGATACAGCTCTTTGGAAAAGTTTTTTGAAGTGATTATCCAAAGATTCTTTTTAAATCAGTACTATCAGAGGAATCAAAGGGCTCATAGATGACTGATAAGGTCATCTATGAGGCATTTCTCCAGCAATCAGTAAATGCAAGGTTTGCTTGACATTGGGAATTCAGATTCAACATGAAACGGTCAGATCAAATTTCCATCTCAGGGGACAAAGCCTTCAGGTGGAAGTTGTATCTGTGGATTAAAAGCATTTATTTGGGTTGGATTGAACCCACTGGAAAATATGTTTGTTGAGCACTATTCATGGCATTATTTAGTTATTCTGTCTTCATTTCTTCTTTCTGAACTATTTTGACTGATCAGGCCATGAGCTCATGCCCAGCTTACTGACCTCTCCGTGTGTCTACCTGACTGTGGTCACCATTCTATATGACCTTTGTCTTCTTAGTTATTTTGCTCATCATACTAAGAATAGTCCAGTATTTATGTAGTGGAACAAAACATGTTTTGATATAGAAAATCAAATGTATATCTCCTTCTTTATAATCTACACAGAATTCCCTATAGTCTTTCATAAAAATGAAAACGAATGGATAATTGTTTTGTGGGTAGAAGATGACATGGAAGACAGACATACACAGGACAGTTTTGTGAACTGGAGCTTTTACTAAGTACAATCTAAAATTTTCAACTTTTTATGCATTTATTACACTGAGATTTACAAGGAACAGTATATTCCAGAGAGGGGAGAAAATTACTTGATTATTTTAAAACTCATTAACCCTCTTAAGCAGATTCAGCTCTTTGGAAAAGTTTCAGCAAAACACTAGGGCAAACTTCTGATGATTTGATCATCACCACTTGTTTGCATCTCTGCTACAACCACTTAAGACCCTTATTCATCATCTGTCTTTGCTAATGACTTAGAATCCTTCTCAGCTTCCCAAATCTGAATGTCTATATTTCCCAATCTAAATGCAAGTGTCCATAAGAAATTTACCTATGGCTTCTAATTTCGGAAATATTGTTTTGTACGCATTTCATTTATGGTTCAAGAGTGGGAATGAAAATAACACAGCTGTCCACTTAACATTTAATAAGTGTGCCATGATCGGTCACGGACACAAGCAGTAGGTCAACAAATGGGACACAATCCATTCCTATTCTTAAGGACTTTATGCTGTCACAGAAGGAGATGATCATTTAACCAGTGACTCAGGTAATGTCTACAGCAAAAACTTGCCTTAAAAATACTAAGGAAAATAGATTTAACAGCCTCTTCAATTCTGTAATATTATTTTTGTATTGGTCAAAGCAGCCAATATTTGTTGAATATCCACACGCAAGCATTGTTCTGGGTGCCGTAGATAACAGCAAGGACAAAAACGCAAGTGACATCAAGCTCTCCTGGAGCTAAGATTCTGGTAGCAGCAAAAGGAAAATAATTAAGAAAAAGATGAATCAATGCATTTAAGCACTAAAAGCTGCTGTGAAAAAGAATCAAAGCAGGGGAAAGAGAAGAGAATAACACAGAGGGTTGAAATACACAGTGGTCAGGACTAGCATCACCAATGAGGTGATGTTTAGGCAGAGACCCAAGGGAAGTGAGGGTGTGAGAGATGCAGGTATCCTGGGGAGGAACATTGTAAGAAGCGGCAGGTCCCTGGAGTAACAGCCTCCTGGGTGTGTTTGAGGCAGCAGGGAGACCAGTGTGCTGGGAGCAGAGGTGGGATTAGGAAGCTATTAGGAGAAGAGACTGGGCTTCCCTGGTGGCTCAGATGGTGAAGAATCTGCCTCCAGTGCAGGAGACCCAGCTTCAACCCCTGAGTCAGGAAGATCCCCTAGAGAAGGAAATGGCAACCCACTCCAGTATTCTTGCCTGGGAAATCCCATAGACAGAGGAGCCTGGCAGGCTACAGTCCACAGGGTCGCAAAACGTCAGACAGGACTGAGCTATTCATGAACACACACAGGAGAAGAGATCACAGTAGTGGTCAGGGCAAGATTGTGCCATTTTTACCTTCAGTGGGATGGGAAATTGTTTCAGGATTTTTCAGAGAGAAGTGATAGCATCTGAATTTTGTTTTCAAAGAAAGAAGATAGTCTGTGGAGGTCAGGTTGTAGCCTGGAGTTAGGGTCGTAGCTAGGGATTTTTACAGTAATCTGAGCCGAAGGTGATAATGCCTTGGACTGAGGCTGTAGCAGTTGAAGTGATGGGAAGTGATTAAGTCCTAGACATGTCATGAAGGTAAAGTCGATGATTTCCTAACAGATTGGACGTGGGGGCAGAGACATGGCTGCAAAATTAATTTCTTAACCTTGAAATTGGATTTTTCTCTGCTCTGTCTGTCTCCTGTGTGCACACGGATCACACACGGATCAGTCATTAAAAACTCTGGATGTGACCCTGGGCTTCAGTTGAAGTTGAGAGTCTTCTGAATCCTCGCAGATTTTGCAGGAATGGTAAAAATGGCAGAGCTGAATAAATAGCTGTTTTGACAAAACTTTGGAGAAAATAGGAAGCTGGCATACTATTTTATCCTACTTTTAAATATGTAAGCAGCATCAAAGTCCCTGTGCTTTTTCAGCTTATATTTTGAGTAATTTTTTTATTATGAACTGAATAGTAATAACTTGTTTGAGAATCTATGCACAGCATCTTACAGAATGTCATTTGCAGCTGCAAAAAAAAGGGGCCAGAGATAAAGATGAAAAACATGTATTTTCAGGTTTCTTTATCTGAGCCATGGATTTTTTTCAACAAAGAAAGGCTATTTCCCTGGTAGATATTCTCACACCATGAAGGAGAGTGCTAATGCATTAGCAATATGTCATCTATGATTAATGCTGATGACTCAGTGAAACACAGCAAGATACTGAAATAATGGGATTTTTTGGCATTTTATAAATGCAATCATTGTAACACGCGGTCCATGGGATATTTTTGTGAGTGTGTTAATTTTTTTTTTTTATTTCCAGAAGTTATTTAATATGAGAATGGGTTCTGTAAAAAGAATACAGCACACAGATAACTATAACTCTTCTTTTTCTAAATACTAATCACAGGCACACATGGGAATTTGATCAATTTCCTTCATTTAAAGCTAACTTTAAAATTGTTAGTATTTTGGGACATCCCTCCATAGCTTAAGCATCCACTCAAGGTTGATCCTTTTAGAAGATAATAGAAGTAACCTGATGATCTGCTTATTCAGAAACTAGAAAAACTCTTTTTAAAGCAAATATCTGAAATGATTTTGTGGTGCTGCAAACCTTGAATTTGTGATCAATTCTTCAATTCTGATAGGCTCATGACAAGTAAAATGGCTTATTGATGCTGTTTTTTTAAAAAGTTTTATTTGCATTTTAAGTATTTGTCTTTCCCAATCTGTAAAATCAGATTTTAATCCATAGGTCAACTGAGGCCTATAAAAATTTATATTCAAAAAATATTTTTTGCTTTTCTTATTATAGATTATCTAGATTTTATGATGCTGTCCTCATAGATGTAATATTTTCACAACTTGGGCATGTTTTTCCACACAATACAACCTTTCTTAAATTTTTATGAACATGTCTTATATGCAATTTAGTTGTCACAATTTGTTTTAAAATTTCTATATGTATTTTTGGACAATACAGATCTTGATGGCCTGGATAGGCCCCCTCTCATGAGAGTGTTACATTTTGTAGAAGTTGGTGATTTTGGTAGACTTATAAAGTAGGTTAGGTTTAGTTAAATAATAATGAAATAACATAGAATTAAATAAACCCTTTCTTCAACTACTCTTAAAAATTGCAGTTGGAAATGAGTTTTAGTAAAATCCATCTTATTCATTTTTGCCCCAGTGACTTTCAAAGAATAGTAATCCCATGAGATTTCTCCTTGTTACCAAAGACAGTAGAAATCATAAACTAGACAGATGAAAAAAAAATTTAATTTAACTTGCTTTATCTCTATTTTTCAATGTTCATGGTGGCAACAGATGATAGATTGACTTCAGCTTGGTTCTTAGAAAAGTTATGGCTGCAAAATGGCTTATAGATGCAATTTTCTTTGCACATTTTTGTGTGAAATACTTATGTGAAAGACACAAAGCTGGAAAGCATCACAAGGTCAAGTTTGGGATGTATTTCCCAGGCCTTCTATGATATCAATATACCGGGCAGCCGTAGTTTGGAGGGCCTGTTACTTTACATGCATCATCTTGAATTCCCATGACATGAGGGTATGTTCCCATGAGGATGTATTATCTCTATTATATGGATGAACAGGCAGGCTAAAAGAGAAGCTGCGTGATTTATCTGAGTTCATGGGAGGAAGAAGTGGCAATAATAAGTGAATTCAGGTGTCTCTGACTCCAGAGTGTAGACGACCCACTGTGACGAAGCAGCGAACCCAGATCATCAGGAAAGGCCATCTCCTCCACGGCCACCTGCCATCAGGCTCTCGTCTCATGGAGAACCCAGCTGGTGAGCCTTTGCACACCCCCATGGGACAGGTGCACAGAGGCAAGGCTCAATTTTTATCCAAGCACAAGTCTTGGTCTTATTTTTCAGGTAATTGATGTCTGCCCAGAAATGACTTTAGCACATGTCTGGGTTTGAATCTTTTGAAATATTTCTCCTGTCAATTTTGCCTCAGGGACACTTGCAGACAACATGAGGGTCAGCCCCTTGGGTCCTCGAGATAATGTATTCCAGCAAATGAGGAATCTACTGGCAGGAAAACTGTAAACTGACCACAGAAAAGGACAGTTAATTGGGCCTGCTATTTCTCTTTTATGGGATGGATCCAGGACTAATAATCAAAGAGTCAAAAATGTTTTCTTACCCTTTTTTTGAGGGGTCGGTGGATTCACTACTGATTGTATTATCTCATCGTTCCTAATAAAAATAATACTTAATTTAAAATATTTTTTTGTTTTTTAATACTTTAATTTTATTGGTGAAAGTGATTCAGTTATACATATACATGTATTAACTCTTTTTAGGTTCTTTTCTCATATAGCTTATCGCGGAATATTGGGTAGAGTTCTCTGTGTTATACCTCCTTATTGCTTATTTAGCCTATATATAGTATTCATCCAAAACTCCTGATTTATCCCTCCTCCTCTCCACCCCATGTTTCCCCTTTGGTAACCAAGTTTGTTTTCATTATCTATAAATCTGCTTCTGTTTTATAAATCAATTCATTTGTATCTTTTTTAAAAATTAGATTCCACATATGAGTGATAATCATATGGTATTTGTCTTCATTGGTCTAACTTACTTCACTCAATATTACTATCTCTAGGTGTATCCATGTTGTTGCACACAGCATTACTTCATTCTTTTTCATGGCTGAGTAGTAGTCCACTGTATATATGAACCACAACTTCTTCATCCATTCCTTGGTCGATGGATACTTAGGCTACTTCCATGTCTTGACTATTTTAAATAGTGCTGTAGTGAGCATTGGAGTGCATATATCCTTTTGAATTACGTTATTCTCCAGATACATACCCAGCAGTAGAATTGCTGGATCATATGGTAGTCCTATTTTAAGTTTTTTAAGAAACCTCCATACCGTTCTCTACAGTGAAGTGAAAGTTGCTCAGTCATATCCGATTCTTTGCAACCCTGTGGATTATACAGTCCATGGAATTCTCCAGGCCAGGATCTTCCCAACTGAGGGATCAAACCCAGGTCTCCCACATTGCAGGTGGATTCTTTAGCAGCTGAGCCACAAGAAAAGACCAAGAACACTGGAGTGGGTAGCCTATCCCTTCTCCAGGAGATCTTCCCGACCCAGGAATTGAACCAGGGTCTTCTGCAATGCAGGCAGATTCTTTGCCAGCTGAGCTATGAGGGAAGCCCACTGTTCTCCATACTTTTAAGTATTTAAATGTAATTTTCAGTTAGTGTTTGAGAACTGGCAAGAGACATGAATTACAATGACACATTATTGGAAATATTTTAGTTGTAAAATGATGTTGCAATGATAGTTCAGTATTGAGTAGAATCTTTTATAATTCTGGTATACGCATATTGAATTAACCCTGGTGCATAGGTTAATTCCTTTAACAGGAATACTAAATGATGGTGCTGGTCCAGAGGGATATGGGAATACCAATGATTCTGGGTAGAACATAGCTGCACAAAAGTTTATCTACATTCTAGCAAGTTAGTTCTCAAAGATTCTTTATCTGGTCGTTTGTTTACAACTCCAAAGAGCCACTACACAGCAACTACTCATATCAAATGTTGGCAGGACTCAGTTAATATGCTTTCATCTTTGCCTCTAGATTGCTTCTATCCATAATTTTTAGGTTAGAAATTTCACATAGAAGTGTCTGTGTAACATTATTGCATCTGAGCAAGTCAGGTATATCATGTCTCTTAGGTAATATGAGTTTGGACAGGAAAACATTCTTTCTAGTTTGTTCCATCTGCTTGCTAGAAGACTGACTTTGGTAAAGTAGTTTAAGAGCCTTCTGCAGATTTACCCAAAATAGGATAGTTAAATCAGGCAATAAGAAAGGTTTAATTTTTCCAGTTTTTCTTTCTGTTCTCCAGGATAGAGCTGGCCAGCTATATTCATCTATATTCATAGTGTATCTCTAGTAACATGAGTAATAGGGCTTTTTGTCTCTCTAACACATTCCTTGGGTTTCTCTGAGATGTAGCATGTCTAGCTCCCAAATATGTTTAAAATGCAAATTTGTACTTTTAGATAATGTATGAATTGTTGTGATCTAGTATTTAGAGAACATTCTACAAGTTAGACATCCATATAAAAGGGGCTGCCTTTTGATTCATCACTTTGCAGGATAGCAAGATGTATACATTCTTATTTTAGCATATTGCAGTATTCAAAGCCATGTTAGAAATTTTCTTTTGTAATGCTATCTTACACTGTAGCACAATTTTGAAGATTTCATAGTGCCAAACCTTCCTTAATATTTTGAGGATGAATTTAATTTTGAAAACAAATCCTTTTAGATTAAAACCTGTTGTGAAAAATGGAGATACAATTTGGAATCTGTGTATTAATTAGAAATATATATTTGATGTGTTTTGTAACTGTAATAGAGCAAAATTATATCAAATAAGAATTGGAATTAGAATTGTTAGATTAATTTTTTTTTTAACCACAATTATTGCCAGCAACACTTCTCACAAGGTTTCTCTCCGAATGTCAAACTTTATGGTCACCCTACTAATTGGTAAAATTAGAGAAATATGGTGTTTAGTACCCATCCTTTGGGCTTTCTAGGTGGCTCAGAGATAAAGAATCCGCCTGCCAATGCAGGAGACATAGGTTTGATCCCTGGGTTGGGAAAATCCCCTGGAGAAGGAAATGGCAACCCATTCCAGTATTCTTGCCAGGAGAATCTTCTGGACAGAGGAGCCTGGTGGGTTACAGTCCATGAGGTCACAAAAGAGTTGGATACAACTTCACTCACACACACACACACACACACATACACACACACACACACACACAGGACACTAAGAAGGCTTGTCTATACCTGAGGCCATTCTGTCTCCTTCCCTTCTTTCCTGAGATTCTCCAAGTAACATGTAGAACTAACTATGGTAGCTAAGTCTTTGGAACTCAAGGTGGATTCCCCCAAAGGTTGGCGTTACTAACTTGGCTTGATGCTTTTCACCCTTTTGCTACTGTTGCTAATGGAAAGACCAATTTCTCTGTTCTTCTTGGCACACTTGGCCAAGAGTCAGAGGACTTTGTCATTCTTTTAAGGAGCTTCCTAATTTTCAATGGACCCCTAAACACCCTACCTTGAAATAACCTTAAGAATCAGTGGATCATATCCCCTCTTGCCAACCTAGTATAACTTTGAGTTTATCTTTTTCATTGTATAACTGTTCTCTCCTATGGTTTTCATCCTCTGATTTTTCTAAAACCTACAGTCCTCACTTTACTAGAGCATTGATTAGACTCCAACTAAATTCTCCATCTCTGTCACTTGTCCTGAATAGGTTTGTTCCCATAACGTTTTTGTCTACCTCAGTGCTTCTTAATCTCGCCCTGTGCTGTGAAACTCAGATGTGTCATTAAGGTTTATGTGTTGATGCATTTGACCCCACTGCTGGCAGGCTGGTGCTGACAGAGGAGGGCAGTTTTCTACACACAATGACTTGATCCATTGCAGCAAATGTATTTGAATATTTTGGAATGTTTTTGAGAAAATAGTCACTTCTTCCAAAGCTCTGAAATTTCTAGACAAATTAAGTATGAACCCACATGTGGAAATTATTCCTTTACCCACTGCTTTCCAGTAGC
The DNA here is from genome assembly GCF_014754425.2 of Oryx dammah. Taxonomy (NCBI): domain Eukaryota; kingdom Metazoa; phylum Chordata; class Mammalia; order Artiodactyla; family Bovidae; genus Oryx; species Oryx dammah. The sequence goes on along the minus strand of NW_024070208.1, from coordinate 76,616,500 downwards.
AATTTTATTAAAATCATTATGATGTTCCAGTTTAAATTTTATCATTTTCTCCATTTTTAATATACTCCTTTTACATTCTCACAGAAGCAGGGATTTTCAACAGGACTCCTATAATAGAAACCCTTTGCATGTCTTTGAGCTCTGGGTTTTTTGGGTTTTTTTTTGGTCATTTTTGTTCTAATGAGTAGTATAAAAATAACCCTTAAATCCACAGAAGTCAAAATAAATATAATAGTCTTTATGTATATGTTTTCCTTAGGTAACTTGAATTATTAGAAACAATTACCTTGCCTTTTTGCAATTTTAGTTAATTAAACCAGACTTCATTGCACATTTATCTGTTTAGGAACAACAGGTTGTTTTTTACCCCTGGAGAATGCCAGAAGTAATGAGCTGGCATTACTTGCAGATAATTAATCCTTTCATTCTTTATAAATAATAGCAATAACACTGTGAGTCTTGGCGCTTGATTCTGACAAAAAGTCTATTGCTTGACTTAGGACTGACTGTGGGCAGCTGCTTTCTCTGCAGCCAACAATTAAATGTTGACTGATAGCTGAGATGGGAATATGGGCATCTGTATGCTCCTTCCAACGCTTATTCTAGCTCCACTTTGCCCTCTGCTTGCAGGAAATGGCTCTGCATTGTCATCCGAGTGGGTTTCCATATTGTTCTTCCTTCCTTTTCTCTTTTGGTATCTCCTGTTCATCATTAGGGCTTCCAAGGCGGCACCAGTGCTAAAGAACTCGCCTGCAATGCAAATGGACATGAGAGACACGGGTTCAGTTCCCGGATCGGGAAGATCCCTTGGAGGAGGGCAGTATTCTTGACTGGAGAATCCCATGGACAGAGGAGCCTGGCAAGCTACAGTCCATGGGGTTGCACAGAATTGGACACGACTGACGTGACTGAGCTCACATGGAAGTTGTTTTGTGTAAAGCTGTATTCTTTTTTATTCCACGGGATGCACTAACTTCAAATGTGACGATAGAAATGAGAGACTCTCCCCTTAGCCTTCAACCCATTTCATATTTGTCTTTTTCTGCTTCCTTTTGTATTTCTTCTTTCTATGTCAATTTCAGGCATTCCCATCATACTCTAACCTTCAGCTTACAAGGTTGTGAGATGGGAAAAACACTTTCCATTTTGGATCCACAGAGAACTGGATGCAAATCACAGAGCACTGGGGATAATTACTTAAACTCTCTGTGCCTCATTTTTCTCTTCTGTAAGTTAGAGCTAATAATGCCTATTTTGAATTTTTTTTTAAGGGAATCCAGGGAGATAGATGAGCTATAAGATCTGTCTTACTAAATAAATTCAATACAGTTTCAAAGATCTGTCTTACTAAATAAATTCAATACAGTTTCACTCCTTCCCCTTTGTGGAATCAAGAAAAGAGTAAAATTGTAGTAAACAGTCTCCATAAATGTTAGTCCTACTTTCCAATTAATTTCTTTACCAAATCCATGTGGTGCTTAGTTAAGTGCTATAAGCACTTTACGCATATTCTTTTAATTCTCATAACTACCTCAAGAAATAGGTCTTGTTATTTTTCCCATTTTTATACTCGAGGAAACTGAACCACAGAGCAGTTACCCATCTCACTGAGGGCCATACAGCTAGTCATTGTTCCCACAGGATTTGCACTGGGAGGCCTGACCAAGGAGGTGTGGTTGCGACCATACCCCTAAGTCCTGGCCATGCCTTCTCTTTATTCTCTGCTCAAACAATAGGGTTTATGGTGACCCCATGGATGAGTTGGCCCATGGTTGCTACCTTGGCTCCTGGTCCTCTTTACTCTCTGCTCTGCTGCTTCTGTATAGATTCCAACACACACTGGCCATCCCTCCAGGAAAGTCTCTACATGATTTTGTGGCAGGGGTGATGCGATGTGTAGCTGGAGCTGGCCTTTGGGGAGTGGGGGGGAGTGAATTATCACCCTCAAGGGAGGACTCATCCATTAAGGGTACTGGCTCACTTCTGGAACTGCAGGGGCCCTTAGTGACCTGACAGAGGTAATTTATTCAACAGAGATCCTCTGAAAGTAGATCTGACATTTTATTAGAATCATCATTGCTTTTTGCAAATGCCTAATGAGTTCAGATGATGTTATCAGCCTAATAATTTAAGAGGTACATCCTAGTCAGGTTTTGTACTTCTCCTATATTAAGGCTTAAAGAGTCCATTTGGGCTTTCAGTTTTTTAAAATTTAATTTAAAAAACATCCCTTTGGTTTTTTTTGCCACATATGCAAATGACCTCTTTTTTTTTTTTTTTTAAGAAAAGTATAGTTTGCTTTTGCCTTTTAAAACATTGGGAAAATGTCTCTGATAGCAGTGTTTTCTGAATGATGTTTAGCGATACTTCTGGCTCCATGAATTCTGATTAAAATCAGAAACTAGGTTGGGACTTCAGTTCTACTATGCAGATGAGGCAGAGACAATTAAAGAGTGTGATTATAGTAGGATAGAAATGTCAAGAAAATGCCACATCAAATATCCTTGTTCTATACAGATTACAGGTAATGTAAGATTACCTGTAAGCAGGAACATCATTAGCAAGATAAGGACGGTGAGGGGGTTTTGCTTTGAAAATACATGTCTATTAAAAGAGGAGATTTGTCTATTGAGAATGGAAAATTTTACCCAACAGACTAATGTAAACCCATGAGAAAGCACCCCCATTTTGGTTAACATGTTTGAGTTTCCTTCTTTTGCAGGAGGAATGAGTGGAAGATTAGCGATGGAGCCCCAGAAATATAACATAATTATAGCAAAAACTGCCTTAGCTGATTGGTCTTTCAAATGGAGATTTTAGTTCGCTAGCATTTTCTTTTCTGTCAGGAAAATGAGATTCTAGTTTTTCCACATTGGGAACAGAGTTGTTTTACATGACTGAGGTTTCCAGCCAGCTGATATTTAGCTAATCTTATGATCTGATAAGTATATAAGTTGAAGAAAGCTCAAATTGGCTTATACAAAATTGGAATTTATTAGTTTACATAAAGTGCAGCTGTGACTCGGTGACCCTGTGGGACATTTATTGTTGTGTGGTTTCTGTTCGTATGTTTTCTCCAATCTGCCTTCTGTGATGTTGGTTCTGTCCTGAGGCTAGTTCAGTTTACACTTGCAGGATTGAGGTCAGCATTCCTGGGATCACCTATTGCTTGTCCAGTTGAAACAGAGAAAGTGTCACATTTAAAAAAAGGAAAAGGAAAGGAGATTTTTACAAAAGGGAAGAAAGGAAGGAGGAAGAGAAGGAGGAAATAAAATCCGGGGACTTTTTTCTGATTGGATCACATTAGGTCACTTGCCCCCTTGGTCAGGAAATGCAATGGGGTGGTTGCTTCTGATTCTGGTAAGAAGTTCATTTCTGAGCCTTTGGGCCAACTCGGGCTCAGTCTTCAGAGCGACTTCACAGTGTGGGGGAGCGGGGAAAGATGATGGAGAGGCAGCCATAAATACAATTCGCGGAAACTCCAAAATGGCTCTGCTGCAGACGGGCACTATTCACACACAGGCAGATCTCATATATGGTTTCAGAGGAGCAGATAGTAATTACCTTTAGGGCACAGGGGCAGCGACTGAAATGCAGCCTGAGGGGCTGAAATGGGCTGTTGTTAATGTTCTTTTCCTTGACTTGGGTGGAGGTTACATGGGTCTGTTCACTTTACAGTTGTATAATCATGGTTTATTATACCTTTCTGTATTAAGCCCATTTTTATAAGTAGATTAAATGTAAACCTTAACTGGCAATAAAAAATATTATAAAATTATTTATGTAAAATATCTTACATGAAGTATACTGATTGTACTTGTTTCCCAAACTATGTACTGAGGCACCCTGGGGTGCCACAGCAAGTTCCGAGTGATGCTGTGTGCAATTTACAAATTTTCAATGAAACATAAAAATATGCCACATCTTTTGAACATCATAAGCTACTAGCGTGGGGTCGTCGATAGCTTCTGTATTAGATCATGCTGTCTTCTTTCAGTAATGTCCTATCTTTGAAAACCTGGTTTGTTAGTAAATGCTTTGACTAAAAGAAATATCGCAAGAAAAATTAATGAGAAATAGGAAATAAGGGAGACATATCAGTAAAATAAGATTCTAAAGCAAAAGCAGTTGTACAGTGCTTAATAAGAACACCTAACCCATTAGTCATTGTGCTTGTATAAAGAATAAAATTAAAATATAATTCTATTATTTTTTTCAGTTGGCTACTAAATTGTTAGGACATCGATGCTTACTAAATTGTTTTGACTTAATGACTTAAATGAAACTGTAAGGTATCCTTTTGGCTTAGAGTGTAGTGAGAGGAAACTACTGAGACACCTTAGAGTGCTATGAATTGAGAAAATTTGGGAATCATTGAATTGTACAATTTTTGGATAATTAGCCAATTGACCTCCGCTGTTTGGTTTTTGTATAGTCAAGTGTGCAAATTAACGAACTAAGAAAAATCAGTGATATGTTGTATAAGTTTCTGCCTTCTAAAGCAGAGCACATTTAATAGGTGAAACATGTTTATAATAACCCAGGTTCATTGTTCTAAACACCAGAGATCGCTCTGAAATTTAATACAGGTTTCCATGTAATATATGTATGTGTACATATACATACATATATGTGTATATGTGTGTGTGTGTATATATATATATATATATTTAAATGGGCTAATATTAGCTGCTCTCTAGTTCATCTAACTGGCTTTTGTTTCCCCATCAAAAGAACAGAATAGAAGAATAGAAGGGTCATGGACTTCTGATGGGCCTGTACAGGATTCTGGTTCTGACACTAACCTTTTGATTTCAATAAGTTGCCCTTCTGAAGTGCAGCCTCCTTACTGTCAAAGAAGGCCAAGCAGGCCTATGTTTCAAAGAGAAAGACTCTGCCTGAAGCCTGGCACATGACAGTCATTTAAGATGCCATTAGTGCCAAATATTTGTAATATAGCTACCATGTGTGACCTCTGTTCAATCTCATGGAGGCTAGAACCATGCTAAAGACAAAACTATGTCTTCCAGAGGCCAAAACGTGTAATCATGGCAGCTGACACGTGGTTCAAGTGGAGGGTGGTGAGATAGAGGTTTCGAGTGCAGTGAGAACAGAAGAGAATGAATTCTGAATGGAGAACACTCCTTGGAGGAGAAGCTCTTCATGGTGGGAATCCGAGGCATAAGTGGATTTCACGAGGTGGAGGTGGAATCAATCCACTGCAGAAGCTGGGGACAGGGTTAGCTGGGCCCGAGGCTAAGGGCAGGACCGCTGGCTGAAAGCAGCTGGTGTGAGCAGAGAAGGCCAGGAGGGTGTCGGAAGGCACAGAAGAGGGACTTGAAATGTGGCTGGGAACACAGCTGGAGTGAGATGGAGTGGGTATTAAAGTTCCATTCATTAACCCCATTAGCTCCCTGATGCTCTGAGGTCTCCCTGTGCGGCTGAGGGTCTGAAGCAGAGCTGGGGAGCCTCCCCCCCGCCTCTCTCTCTTGCTCTCACCACTGTCACCTGCTTTCGCCTGTTCTGTGTGTCAAGCTTGTTTCCTGACGCTTACCCTGTATCTCTCAGCTCTTACTCCAAGAAATCTGGTTTATTTATCCACTGGCACAGGCTTCCCAGGTGTCACAGAGGTAAAGAATCTGCCTACCAGTGCAGGAGACCTGGGTTCTACCCCTGGTTGAGAAGATCCCCTGGAAGAGGAAATGCAACCCACTCCAGTATTCTTGCTTAGAGAACAGAGGAGCCTGGCGGGCTACAGTCCATGGGGACATCAAGAGTCGGACACGATTGAGTGGCTGAGCACACACCCAGGCATGCATTGACACTCAGTGAGAAATCTCTTATTCCTCTTTTGGGCCTGGATGTACGTTCACTCAACAGAAACATGTTAAATACTTTACGGTATATTGCTTGGGTTTCTGGCTTGTGTGCTGAGTCACTTCAGTTGTATCTAACTCTGTGCAGCCCCATAGGATTCTCCAGGCAAGAATACTGGAGTGGCTTGCCATGCCCTCCTCCAGGGATCTTCCCCGACCCGGGGATAGAACCCGCGTCTCTTATGTCTCCCACATTGGCAGGCAGATTCTTTAGCACTAGTGCCACCTGGCTTGCGAATTATAAATGACAAATTGTGTTTGTGGTTTTATTTACTGTTTTGTTTTTTTTTTTTCTTTTTCACTACCCACGGAGTTGTTATTTAACCACTGAGTCAGGAAGAGTTTATCATCAGGGCTGCCCTGGATGGCAGTTCAGGGTCTGAAATGCACAACTCCAGGAGGGGTTATTCTTATAGAAGATGATGGGAATTATGCCCCCCTCACAGCTCAGTTGGTAAAAAATCCACCTGCAATGCAGGAGACCCTGGTTCGATTCCTGGGTCAGGAAGATCCACTGCATAAGGGATAGGCTACCCACTCCGGTATTCTTGGGCTTCCCTGATAGCTCAGTTGATAAGGAATCCACCTGCAGTGCAGGAAACCTGGGTTCCATCCCTGGGTTGGGAAAATCCCCTGGAGGAGGGAGCTGCTACCCACTCCAGTATTCTGGCCTGGAGAATTCCATGGACTATATAGTTCCCTGGGGTCACAAAGAGTCGGACATGAATCAGCGACTTTCACTTTCAATACACCCTGGAGTTGTGCCATGTTGCAACTCTGTTTCAGATAGCTGAGGGATATCATTTTCAGGTAATGGATAGTTTAAAATATTGTTAGGCAGCACTGCAGTGTCATATGTGGACTCCCCAGTCCTTAAAACTAGTTTATGTTCATGAACTTTAAATGACTGGTGTGTTCAATTGCAATCTCATAGGAGAAGTATGCTGCCCAGGAAGCTTTAGAGTCAGATGTCTGTGGGGAGTTCTGGCTCTACCACTGGCTAGCTGTGCGACCTTAAGCAAGTTACGTCACCTTTCTGAGCCTCAAGAGCCTCACCATCAAGCTAGAGAAAAGAATACCTAACTCTTAAAAAAAAAAAATCTTTGAAAAAGAATGTCTAACTCTGAAAGTTCTGGTGAAGACTATCCATGAGTCCCAAGGGTGGGCCCAAAGAGTGAATGTTCAATTGGTAACTATTCTGCTACTCTGAGAACTGGACAGACATTAATTTATTTATATCTATTCCCTGTGTCTAAGGACAGACATTATTGTCTTGTGGCTAAATAGCAGAATCAACAACAAATCAAGATGAATTAATAAGACACATAATTTCTTAACCAGCCTATAGGGTTGTCAACAGCATTCAATGATTGTAATATATGATATTGATTGACTTTTAAAAAATATTGATAAAAATAAAATTTCAGACCTTTAAAGGGATAGGTGAGAAAGTTAAGTATGCAGTAATTAGCAAATGAATTGAATAGTGGCCACCACAAAATCAAGACTTCTGTATCAAGTATAAAAGAGAGAGTAAGATAACTACCACAGCAAAGGAGACTATCTCGATGCCAGCCTACATTATTTCATAGAGCAGTATCTTTGTAAATGATGTTAATGTTTCTTTTGAAAGAATGGCTATATTTTACTTAAAAGTATTAAAAGGTTTCCATGACTACGACCTCTGGAGGAAGAGGGTAACTTTTTTTAAACAGGCATGTGTATTATTCAGTTCACATTATGTACCAAACCAGCTGGTCAAATGCTTTCTCAGGAACTTTAAAAACAGAAGTAAAGAAAGTAAAATTAAGTGCATGTTTTGGGATGTGTCCCATCAGCTAGAGATCGTATGTCCATGAAAGGTGAAGATAGTTTTAAAGAAAGAGAAACTACGGTGCGAAAGGGTCATTTGCCCAACCCACCTAGCAAATCAACATTTCTGATCATATATATCAAATCCCCAATTGACAGTTTTCTGTACCAAAGCTTATCCACCAAACCTGCTGTTTTTCCATACAGTTGCATATTTCCTCAAGCAAAAGAAACCTATGCCATTATTCTTGCATTTGGTTTACTCCCCTCAAAGTGAAAAACTCCAAAAGTCTTTGAAAGAAAGACTTCATCAAGTCTTTGATAAAGACTAAGTCTTTATTGTCAATGGACTTTACAATCAATGGACTTGATTGTCCATTGCAATCAAGTCTAAGATTGCAATGAGTAACGAGGGTGAAAGGAGAATTTCTTTTTCTTCTAGAATTGTGGGAAAGAGAAAGCCAGATTAAATGACCTCAGGGCACTTATACTCCTAAATATTTTGAATAGTGGCTCAGACAGTAAACAATCTTCCTGCAATGCAGGAGGCCTTGGTTTGATCTCTAGGTGGGGAAGATCCCCTGGAGGAGGGCATGGCAACCCACTTCAGTATTCTTGCCTGGAAAATTCCAGGGGCAGAGAAGCCTGGTGGGCTATAGTCCTTGGGGTCACAAAGAGTCGGACATGACTGAATGACTATCGCTTTCATTTTGAATTTAGAGAAGAATTTGAAGGGAGTCAATGCTAAAGATAAAGAGAGTATGCTGTGGTCTCTGATTTCTGCCTTTCTTCTGCTAAAATATCGCAGCCTAGGGCAAAAAAGAGCCCTGAAATTGGTTGTCTGTTTTCACATAACTAAATAGCAAGACCTCTGCATTTGTTTTAACATTTCCAGCCGCTCTAATAGTTCTGATGGCTTTGAAACAGACTATTCACTGTTTAGGGAGCCTCATCAGTATCTACTGTTGAGTCAACAAGTTCCTTTGATGTTGGGAGTGCAGGTGGAAGAAAGACGGAAGAAATCTACATGCTGTGCTCACAGACGAGCACTCAGATCCCCATGGAAGGCAGGCTTTTATTGGAAGCATGTAATGTTACATTCACCCGTTATTGTGTTTGGTCTGATTCATCAGGGATTTATACTGGAAGCTTAAAATAACACTGATAGAGGAGAGCTCTTCTCTTCACCATCCCTTGGGTTACTCTGTATTGAATTCCCATTTGGGACCCCTAGCTCCATGGAAAATGTGAGGGCATGCCCTACTATGTAGAATGCACACTTGAGTGTATCTGATGCAGTAAACAGTTTCAAATATATGTTAATATATCTGTTGCAGTATACCATCACTGACTTGGTTTCATAGGAGAAGCCACTTTATACCAGAAAATAACTTTCTCGTAGGATGACAGAGGATGAGATGGCTGGATGGCATCACCGACTCGATGGACGTGAGTCTGAGTGAACTCCGGGAGATGGTGATGGACAGGGAGGCCTGGCGTGCTGCGATTCATGGGGTCGCAAAGAGTCGGACACGACTGAGAGACTGAACTGAATTGAACTGAACTAGACCCTCTCAACAAAACATCACTCCTCCCAGCCTAAAAGTGCTGTGTAGCTTTAAAAACACTTGACTGAACTGAGATTTGACTTTGCCTAGAGAATTTCTATGTGCCCCATTAAGTACCTGGATACATCACTGAGAAAAGTATAAAATCATGGTACTGTGATTTTTCTCATCTAGGATTCTAGTATCTGCATATGCGATTGATCCCCAGTCTTTAAATATCACTTAGAGGGTCCTCTTGGCAGATAAAGGCACAGGAAAACCTCAAAAATGTCTGCATGAAGAGCCATATGCAAAGCGCAAGATGTAGGATATAAGGGGAGGGGATTACTTTCAAAAATATCCTGGGAACATGTTGCCTTGATGAAATGTTTTCTGAATGTGCTGAAGACAGAAACAGAAAGAAAGCACTTGAGTTCAGGGTCTACGTCTCCCAAGCATGGTTCCTGTAAGAGCTGACTAATATGTGTCTTTTTTGGGAGCCTCCACTCATCTTGAAAATATTAGACCCAAATCTGGCCCCCTGAGGACTGATAGCCAGTGGAGCCAATTAGAAAAAGCTGTTATATGGTATTTATTTTGACTAGAACAAAAGACAGTCAAGGGAGATTCAGAGATTGTCATGAGGCAAATAATAAAACCGGAAGAAAGAGCATCCCTAACAATGACTGTTTGTATTCATAACATGATGAATAATGAAAAAAAAGAATGTTCCGTCTTGGCCCTTTGAGGTCATTCTGTCGGGATGTGGGGTGTTTTGTGCTAGGACAAAGGAACGAGCTTCCTGGCAACCCCCTGCTTCACCCTCAGTCATCACAGCTCTCCGCCTTTCTCCTCTTACCTAATTAGATGCTGCTTTGTTCCTCTGGGCAGAAAATCCTTCACATAAAAACGAACATAAAGCAAAATTTAAAATAGATGGACACATGCCAGTTTTGAATTTAACTGAGGGTGAAAAACAGTCATAAAAAGCCATGTGGACTTTGTGCAGTGGCGTAAGTAATGAAGAGGGGGTCCCGCCAGCCGATTGCATGGGATCTCCAAAGGACCCATCTGAGCTCCTGTTCCTTTGCTGGCAAAGAATATTCACAAAGCGCCAGAGACCATCCGAGGCAGTGGACTGACCTGTGACTGCCCAAATGAGGGCAGCCAGAAACACTGAAAGTACCATTTCTTATCTTTCAGTCAGAGTCACAGGGTCAGATAAATTTGTGATTTATTAATTTACCAATACTGTATCAGTGCCACCTAGGAGCTGAGTATTGGATAAAGATAGTTTAAAAAGGCCTGCATGGTCCATCTGTTTATGAAGGAGGATCCATGAATGTCCCTAAACATGGAGCCTATTGGCCAAATGTCCCCTATCCTCTCTTTTATCAACAGTTCTTACCCTGTCACCTGGTGAGTTCTATGATAACAGGGTATGTCCTCCTCTTTTTTCTTGACCAAAGTTATCCTCAGTTTAAAGTATGGTGGGAAGCAAGATGCTGTTAGAAATCTATTTCCTGAAAGTGCCCCCTGCCACTGCTTTCAAATTCCCAGCTCTGTTCAGCTCAAACAATGCTCACATCATAAACAGTCTGCTAATGGTATGTATGAATAAAAGAATGAATGAATGATTAAAGAATGAATGATATGAGAAGGAGCAGGAGGAACTTCATTTCCCAGCTACATGCTCTGACTTTTTAACTTTGAAAAAGTGAAAGTCGCTCAGTTGTGTCCGACTCTTTGCCACCCCATGGACTGTAGCCCACCAGGCTCCTCCATGGAATTTTCTAGGCAAGAATACTGGAGTGGGTTGCCATTTCCTTCTCCAGGAGATCTTCCCAACCCAGGGATCGAACCCAGATCTCCCGCATTGCAGGCAGACACTTTACTGTCTGAGCCATCAGGGAAACTTTAGGGCATTTTTAAACATAAAGTACTAGACCTCTTAAGCTATGGGGCCTTCATCAATATTTTCCTTGTAGATCTTTAAAAAAAAATGTGTGCAATAGTTGTTATAAGGAAACTGTATTTTTTACATCCAACAGTTAAAATGTTACATTCTAGTTAGGTAGGTTGGGAAAAATACTTGAAGAGATATTTTTCAGACTTCTTGTCAGATTTATGACAACACTCTTCATAAATTAGGCATAGCCATTACATCACAGCTTCACCTTTATTCACCTATAACTCATTTGTCTCCATTTCTGAAGATAAGCAACATTTATCTATTTATTGCTGCACTTTCACTTATTTGAAATTGGTTGTAATATGTAATCAATTAGAATTTTTCCTTCAAGTCATCAGTCTTAGTTAATAAAAGGTAGACAGTCATTTTAAAAACTGTCTTAACATGTTGGCACAGAGTCACAAACTCTTTGTCTGGCCATTGACCCAGTGACTCACCTACATTACAATCATAGTTGCTGTTCAGTTGCTCAGTCGTGTCCGACTCTTTGTAACCCCATGGACTGCAATACACTAGGCTCCCCTGACCTTCACTATCTCCCAGAGTTTGCTCAAACTCACGTCCATTGAGGTGCTGATGCCATCCAACCATCTCATCCTCTAATCGTAGATGAGCTCCAAATTCAGAAAAAAATGGTTCTTTCCCATCATCAGTGTGCTCAGGCCTCACCCCATCTTATCCCAAGAATATTAATTTATCAGCTTCTTCTTCTAAACAGGCTGCTGCTGCTGCTGCTGCTAAGTCACTTCAGTCATGTCCGACTCTGTGCGACCCCATAGACGGCAGCCCACCAGGCTCCCCTTCTAAACAGGCATGAGATATCTATTTGGCTCTTACTGTGTCTAAGGCATGTGATAGATTCTGTAGAGAATTCAAAAGCACTACAAAGATGTCACCAGCAAGAAGTGGTATCGCCCCAAAAGTGGTATAAAGAGAAGCCGAAACACAGGTGCATAACAATTCCATGCCCAGGGTCTTTAAAGGAACGACCTTAATTTAGAAGAAGCTATGAAAGGAGAGCATCTAAAGAACAGATTTGCTTACTTAATGACTTCTAGCATTTCCATTGTTTTCCTTGCTGTGTGCATTATTCACAAGAAAGAGTAAGTTCCTCCCACACAACATAGAAGTTTGTATGACCTTGAAATGATGATGCTTTGCCTGTACTGCAGAAACTGATACTGGCACACATTTAAACCTTAACATAGTCAGAGGGGAAGCATTATGAAAACAGGCAAGGAAAACATAGAGCTGCTGCTGCTGCTAAGTCGCTTCAGTCGTGTCCGACTCTTGTGCGACCCCACAGACGGCAGCCCACCAGGCTCTCCCGTCCCTGGGATTCTCCAGGCAAGAACACTGGAGTGGGTTGCCATTTCCTTCTCCAATGCATGCAAGTGAAAAGTGAAAGTGAAGTCGCTCAGTCGTGTCCGAGGAACTCTCAAACATGATGTGTTTGAGGTTTAACTGAGTAATTAACAACCCCTTTGGGGCGTCCCTGGTAGTCCAGTGGTTAAGAATCTCCATGCCAATGCAGGGGACTCGGGTTCGATCCTTAGCCAGGGAAGACCCCACGTGCTGTGGAGCAACTAAGCCCGTGCCCCTTGATTATTGAGTCTGTGCTCCCCAACAAAGAGAAACCCACGAGGGGTGGCCCCCCACTTACTGCAACTGGGGAAGACCTGGGCATGGCAGCAGGGACCCAGCACAGCCAAAAGTAAATTTAAAATAAATTAATCAGTAATTTAGAATAAATAAATAGAATGTTAATTAAAAAATATATATATCCCTTTAGACATTCCAATGCAACAGAAGAGGCTGCTCCATCCTCAGATATTCTGGGTGATTCAGAAGGTCTGAGGTGAACACAGGAGACGTGAGCTTTAAGGTTTATGCTATGTGACGTTGACGCAGGAAACCCAGGGCCACACACTGAGATGCTCTGTTAGAGAAAAAACCTAATGAATGTTATATACGTGCTAGATGTGTGCTCCTTTCAAAGAACTAAGCATTACAGAGAGCATTGCGTTGATGCTTGGTGTTCTTAATCAGAGACTGGGTTAGTTGGCTATTAATTCGAGTTTAAGCAGACTAACCAAACTCTTACATTTCTAGAAGAAGTAATTTTCTCAAGCATTCCTTTAGGCTTCTTTTCTCTTTTATATTTTTTAAATTTAAAAAATTGTATTATTTAAAGTTATATTTAATAAGTTTTCTCTTTCCAGCTTTATTATTAATACATAACAGGCATACAAGCTGATGATTTGGTGCGCATGTGTGTTACAAAATGATTACTACAATAACGTTGGTTAATGCCACCCTCACCTCACATAATTGCCATTGTTTGTGTGTTGGAGGGTGGGGGGGGTGGTAAGCTGTCTATTCTCCTGCTCCAGCAATTCCGCTTCTGGGAATGTGTCCATAGGAAATGAGAGGATTCTCTCAAAGCAATGTCTATACTCCCATGTTCCCTGCAGCATTAGTCACAACACTGGAGGTATAGAAACAACTCAAGACTGAGGATGGATAAATGGATAAAAATAGAGGGTCTGTATCCACAATGGAATATTATTCAGCCTTGCAAAGAAGGAACTCCTGCCACTTATGACAGCATGGATGGATCCGGAGGGCATTCTGCTAAGGGGCAGAAGCAGAAAGACAAATACTGCATGGGATCACTCATATGTGAAATCTAAAAAAAAATCCTAAAAACAGAGGCAAAGTCATAGAAACAGAGAGTAGGAAAATAGTTGCCAAGGTCTGGAGTGGAGGGTGTTAAATATAGAAAGGTCGCAAAGAGGTACAAACTTTCAGTGATTAAAATGGAAAGAATAAGATCCAAGGACCTAATTTATAAATATGATGACTAGAGTAGATAACACCCACTCCAGTGTTCTTGCCTGGAGAATCCCAGGGACAGGAGAGCCTGGTGGGCTGCCATCTATGGGGTCGCACAGAGTCGGACATGACTGAAGTGACTTAGCAGTAGCAGAGTAGATAACACTATACTATATAATTGAAATTTATTAGGAGAATAAAACTTAAATATTCTCACCAAAAAAATTAAAAGGCAGATGTGAGGTGATGATTGTGTTTAATTAACTCAGTGAAGAGAAGTCCTTTCACAGTGTATCGGTTCAGTCAGTTCAGTTCAGTCGCTCAGTCGTGTCTGACTCTTTGTGACCCCATGGACTGCAGCACGCCAGGCCTCCCTGTCCATCACCAACTCCCGGAGCTCACTCAAACTCATGTCCATCGAGTCAGTGATGCCATCCAGCCATCTCATCCTCTGTCATCCCCTTCTCCTCCTGCCTTAAATCTTTCCCAGTGTCAGGGTCTTTTCCAAGAAGTCAGTTCTTCACATCAGGTGGCCAAAGTATTGGAGGTTCAGCTTCAGCATCAGTCCTTCCAATGAATATTCACAGTGTGTACATATGCCAAATCACTGAGTTGTAGGCTTTAAATATCTTACTTTTTTTCCCCCAAGATTTATTTATTTATTTTTGGTTCTGCTGGATCTTCATTGCACTGCATTTCTCTAGGTGCCGATAAGGGCTAGTCCTTGTTTCGATGCACAGGCTCTTCACTGCGCTGGCTGTGAAAAGAGACTTTTCACTCCATCTCTTGTTGCGGAGCACAGGCGGACCTGCGTATTGTGGCTCCCGGGCTCTAGAGCGCTGGCTCGGTAGTTGTGGCAGGGGCTTTGTAAGCTCCGCAGCGTGTGGGATCTTCCCAGACTAAGGATATGCCTCCTTCATTGACAGCCAGATCCTTAACCACTGACCACCAGGGAAGCCCCATATCTTACAATTTTAATGATCAATCACACCTAAATAAACCTGGGGGAAAGAAAGGCCTACTTTCTTAACAACTTCTGCTTCACCTCTTGCTTTCTTTGCCCAAAAGGAAACTAGTTATCCATTTACTTTTGTACCTCATTTACAAAAAGCAAAACTAATTTTGAAATGAGACAAGCTAGACACAGTATCCAGGGGATATTGATTCATAGCTCTTTTGTTAAGATTTTGTTTTGCATCACAACTCCATTTCTAAATGCAAATTTAAGTCCCTGGAAGAAAACACTGGGAAATGCAGGCCCTCTTTGGGGTTCAGTATCTTCCTTGTAGCTTGGAAACCATCTACACTCATGAAGCAGATTTTTGATTATATTCCTACATGTTATCTTGATTATCTTGACTATACTGATTACATTTAGCTATGGTCTCATTAGTCTCACAATTAAATGTGTCACTGTAGCAAGACTTTAATTTTCAACATCTAAAATGAGATAATAAAATATATGAGAGAGAGAAGGGAAGAAAAGAGAAAAGGAACAAGGAACAAGACCATAGGAAAAATATTTTATCTCTTTTCTCCTTCACTGGAAACATCTGAGCAGCTCTACCAATGACAGTTACTAGATTATGGACAACTTATTTTCTCATTCTTAATTTCCTTCATCTATGCAGTAACATAATAATATACAGTTTGCATGCCTATTTTAAAGATAAAAATGTTTAATGCATAAAATATCATCCCATGTTTAACATAGTAGGTACCTCATAAATGTTGATGAGATTTAATTAAATACAGTGTATCAAATTTATGAAGCACAAGCTATCAGACAAAGTGGAGCAGTTTTATTAATATAATAAAACTGTAGTAGATGATATATTGGTCATTGTCAAATATTTAATAGTTGATTCAAAGAAATTTAATATGACATGTTAATATTATTCTCTTTCTGGTGTTAATAAATGTAAAGAGGAACCAGAAAGGATGAGTATAGTCTGGATGATTAATGCTATTATTGACACCAATAATAATAAATGAATTGTGGTGATGTTATACCTTACTGCTGTAAGGGCAAGTCACATACTTAGCAGTTGAATTCCAATTTGAAATTCTCATTAAAATTTTTGTTTTTATTTGAGGATTGTCAAATTATGCATTGGTGAAATCTGGAGGCTTGATATTGATGGGTTGGAAATCCAACAAGCTTGAGCATCCATAAAAAGATGATCAAATGCTGAAATTCATCTCTTTTGAACAAGCAGGATATACTCATCTTCTTGGGAGATATAAATTGAGTCTGATTCTTCTCCTCCATTCCATAATGTTTCCAGTTTCCTAGATCCTGTTGAATATATACAGGCAGTGATTTGCTTATCAACATAATTACTGACACTGTTCAATTTGGAGATTATAATTGGGTACTAGGAAGACTGAGAAAATGGAATTAAATTTTTTTCTCTTCCTGTTTACACTACTGTAGTCTATACTTAGACATCCCTCAATAATCTCTTCTTAGGCCGGTCAAATGTCTTAACTTGTACTGTAGTAATACCTCTTTACTAGTCTAACTATGTTCTACAGTATGCATCTGACTATTAACATGATTATTTGGTCACAAACCTTGGATAGGTATGCATTTTTTCTTAATGAAGAATAATGGTCTGAGTCTTAACTATAAAGTCTTCTGTAATATGATCTTAAATCTGATTAGCCTGCTATACTCTTTTCTTTGCATCCCGTTTTCTTTCCTTTTTTTTTTCTTTTTGTCAAAAATCTATGCTGTCGCTCCAGCTATTCTCTTTAGATAGAATCTTCATTCTTCACTCTCGTTTTAACTGATATGTGCTTTGTGTTATTTTACTGAAGTGTAGTTGATTTGCAGTGTTGTGTTAGTTTCTGCCATCCAGCAAAGTGGTTCAGTGGTTCAGTGCTGGATGCTATGGAAACTCGATTTTGAGTTTTTTGAGGAAACTCCATATTCATTTCTCCAAAGGGGTGACGCCAATTTACATTCCCACCAACGGTGTCAGAGGGTTCTCCTCTCTCCACACCCTTTTGGGGATTTGTTATGTGTATATTTTTTAATGATGGCCATTCTGACCAAAGTAAGGAGGTACCTTATTGTCGTTTTGATTTGCGTTTCTCTAATAGTGATTTTGAACATTTTTTCATGTGCCTGTGGACCATCTGTCTGTCTTGGATAGATGCGTTTTACATATTGAAAATTTGCTCAGCTTTCAAAGTGGAGCTCAACTCTGGCTCCTATGTAGCGTATGTGAACGTTCCAGTCAGGAATAACGCTTCTCTTCCTGCTCTCACTCCATGTCAGCCACCATTTTCTTTTTGCTATGCAGATCTGTTCTCCCATTAGCTTAACAACTCCTTACAGCAAGAACTCCGTCTAGTTAATCTCATAATCGAACACTTTCTTAAGGTTGAATTGGACATTCAAAAACAAAGCCTGCTGAGAACAAAGACATTGCCTAACTAGCTTTTCCTTTTTAACTACAAGGTATTTTGAGGTTGTGGCTGAATAAAGAGATATTACTAAGAGGCTGAGTCCTGTGATCCTAAGTTTCTTGACGTTACTGGGTTGACAGTTATTCAAATTTTAATTGAGTATTTCTCAAGCACCTCACTCTAGGTGTAGTGTTTACAGATAAGACTTTAAAAATCAGTAAAGGACATGCTTTTGATCACTAAGAACTTCACTAACAGATAGAGAAGATGCAAATGGCACAGATCAACACCAGTTACTACAATATTCCTGTTCCTGGAGTTTGTAACTTAAGTTTCTCCAAGGACAGCTAGATGACATTATAGTAATTATTATATAATATTTGGGGGTCCTTGGTGACTCAGTGGCAAAGAATCTGCCTGCCAGTGCAGGAGACACAGGTTCAATCCCTAGGTCGGGAAGATCCAACCCACTCCAGTATTCTTAACCGGGAAATCCTGTGGACAGAGGAGCCTGGCGGGTTACAGTCAGTGAGGGCACAAAAGAACTGAGCAAGAATCAGTGACTAAACTACAATGTTATATTTATTGTTGTTTAATCACTTGGTCGTGTCCAACTAAGAATACTGGAGTGGGTTGCCATTTCCTTCTCCAATATTATGTTATGGTGTATATAATAATATAATGTTGCTATGCCTAGAAAATACCTAAGTATGTCAAGATGTATTCAACTACAAGTAACTTAATAAGGATGTGACTTAAAAGAATAATAATTGGAATGTCTGAAGGGAGATAAAACTATAGGCTTGTTCAGTGGCTTAATCAGTGACTTAGAAACAGCTTTTCCTGCCCTTCTTGAATGCCTCATATACACAAGATAACTTCTAAAGCTGCAGGTGGTGGTTTAGTTGCTAAGTTGTGTCTGACTCTTGGGGCCCCATGGACTGTAGCCTGCCAGGCTCCTCTGTCCATGGGATTCTCCAGGCAAGAATACTGGAGTGGGTTGCCATTTCCTTCTCCAGGGCATCTTTCCAATCCATGAATTGAACCTGGGTCTCCTGCACTGCAGGCAGATTCTTTACCAACTGAGCTACAAGGGAAGCCCAGAGCTGCAGGAATCTCTGTCTTATATCAAAGTCCCAAAGAGAAAGGAAGGGGCCAGGCCAAATGGGTAGAAAAACACAAAAATCTGTCTTAGCACTTCTCCCATCACACCCCTTCCTCCCCACCAGAAGACTTCCCTTGACAGCTCATGGGCCAGGAACTGGTCCCACAGCCGCACACTTCTTTCAGGAAATCTGGGGAAATGAATTTCTAGAAAATGGATGCAGAAATAGAGTCACATCCACAAATGTGTGGACACCAGGCGGGGAACAGGGGCTTGGAATGAATTGAGAGATCGAGATTGACATATATACACTATTGATGTACTATGTATAAGATAGGTAACTAATGAGAACCGACTGTATGTCACAGGGAGCTCTACTCAGTGCTCTGTGGAGACCAAAATGGGGAGGAATCCAAAAAAGAGGGGA
Organism: Oryx dammah; assembly: GCF_014754425.2. Classification (NCBI taxonomy): domain Eukaryota; kingdom Metazoa; phylum Chordata; class Mammalia; order Artiodactyla; family Bovidae; genus Oryx; species Oryx dammah. The sequence goes on along the minus strand of NW_024070208.1, from coordinate 76,597,509 downwards.
CATGTGTGTGTGTAGTGGCGACTTACTTTGTGGTACAGCAGAAACTAACACAACGTTGGAAAGCAACTGCACAGCAATAAAAGTTAGTCAAAGAAAAAGAAAAAGCAGGTGGTCTAGTCACAGTCGGTTCAGAGCAACTGTGATTCACTCCTTGGGGTGGAGCAGGTCACCATGGTGAAAATAGTCAGGATTTATTTGACAAAAATGGGTGGGATGCCATCTGGTGAGAACTTACTATTTCCCACACCAAGCAATTAAAAATCTTTTGCTAACTCTTCTCTAGGTTCTTTGAGATACTTAAACATCTTTCTGAGTGCAATTTTAGGCGTTTGGGGAATTGCATGAGCTTTTTAAAATCTCCGTGGCAGTCACTAAAGGGCATGCATTTTAAAGCACCAGTGTGCCTTTGCTGGACCTCTTACGTGGCGCTAGTGGTGAAGAGCCCTCCTGCCAATGCAGGAGACATGAGACATGGGATCAGTCCCTGGGCTGGAAAGATCCCTTGGAGGAGGGCATGGCAACGCCCTCTAGTATTCTCACCTGGAGAATCCTCATGGACAGAGCAGCCTGGTGGGCTGAGTCCATACGGTTGCAAAGAGTCGGACCTTACTGAAGTGACTTAGCAGGCACACATGTGCCTTTACTGAATTTCCTTTCTTTTTACTTTTTAGCACTTACCAAATTGAGTGTTTGAAAATAGCATTCACTTGCTAAATAGCACCCAGTGGCCCCAAAGAGCTGCTAATGCCTACAGTCCCTCCAGTTTCTGCTGACCTGCAGTTGAGGAGCTGTGTGTGTGTGTGTGTGTGTGAGCTCAGTCATGTCTGACTCTTTGCCACCATGGATTGTAGCCTGCCAGGCTCCTCTGTCCATGGAGATTTTTCAGGCAAAAATACTGGAATGGGTAGCCATTTCCTCCTCATGGGGATCTTCCCAACCCAGGGATCAAACCCATGTCTCCTGCATTGCAGGCAGATTCTTTAGCACTGAGCCACTGGGGAACAGACTGGCATGGGGGAAGAAACTTTGCACATAGATAGAGCTGCCAACTAGTACTCACTGAAGTGTGTCATCACAGAAGTTCATATTGGGCAGTGATGACAACAGGGAATATCACAGAGATCTGGTTACGAGAAAAGTTTCCTGGAAGAGGAAAGTGTTGGGGCATCTTCTCAGTTATGGATAGAATTCAGTCTCAATACGAGAGCCATGGGCCATTTCACAGAGGGGAAAGCTGAGGCACAGAAATAGTCATCTAAATGTAAGACAGTGAAACCACTGATGAGGTAGGAAAATGCCATTTTATTGTGTCCTTCGGATAATGTATAATTCCTATAGCAGAACCCCCAAACCTCGAAACACACAAAAGGAAAAGGAAATCTCTCTTGTCTCTTTCCTGTCTCTTCAAATTGTGCCAATTGAGACCATCCCAGTCACTTGAATTGGAAAGGGATACAATACTGAGTCAAAAAAAAAAAAAAAATGCCTGTTGTAAAGTTGGAGGAAGGTTAAAAATTTCATGGCAGCACATTAGAACTGATATATGTCCTATATCAGAAATGTCTGATGACTGTTAATTTTAAGGACTTTTGCAGATGTGAAAATTGTGTCAAACTTCTCTCTTATTTCTACATTTTTTAAAAAAGAGAAAAACCCTCTAATTTTTGCTTCTTTGTCACTAATGAGGCTTGTGCACTGGGAACTCATTTACTGTTATTACTAACAAGCTCATTTTATATATGTATTTGTGATTAAGCTGACATCATTAGAGAGGTCTAGAAGTCTGCCCTTTTGACAGTGAAAACCTTATGAAGTTCTATCAACCACTTCCGTTTTCTCTGTTTCTCTCTTTCTTTCTCTCTCTCTCTCTCTCTCTCTCTCTCTCTCACACACACTCACAACATTCTTTCTCTTTCTTGGTCAATCCTATTGAATTGTTTAACAGCACTAATTTTCAGCACATATTTGGCATTCTGTATATTGGGTAATGAAACCAACATGCTTTTAAATTTATTTTGATGACTAATAAGTACTATGATAAAAAGAAATTTAAATAGTAATGTATAATATGCCCTCCGAAGATAAAAGTCTTTGCTTCCTATACATCACTGGCAAAGTTTAGCATATTTAAAAAGGCCTCTTGAATACAGCTCTCAAAGCTGACAAAAGATAAAATTGCATTGGAAATGCATATTCAAGGTCTATCTGAACGTCACTGCCTCTCAACAAAGTTTCCCTCTCTTTAAAAGTGAAGCTTTATAGTTTGAATTAATATCCATTAATTACCCTGGAAGAATTGTCCTATTTCAGAAAGTCTATTTTCTACCATTAAACTACCAAATTATTGCCTTTTACATAATACTTTTATTTCGGGGGAACAACACATTTTAAAGAAAGGTTTATTTCTAGGATTACTTTATTGGAAAATCTCAGCATTAAGTGATTAAAAACTATGGGAACTAAAGAATTCTTCCTCTAGATATAACATATCATAATCTCACTAGGTCAATACAGAACTTTATCTGTAAAAGCAAGCTCTCTAGATAATATGGTAGTATTTTGTTAATCATAAATGACAACATTATGCTCTTTACAGAAAGTTATATATAGAATTGTGCTTCTGCTATGCAGGGGAACTGGGCTCAATCCCTGGGTTGGGAAGATCCCCTTGAGGAGGAAACAGCTACCCACTCCAGTATTCTTGCCTGGAAAATTTCATGGACAGAGAAGCCTTGTGGGCTGTAGTCTGTGGGCTTGCAAAGAGTTGGCCACAACTGAGCACACACACACACATATATATAGAATAGTTTTTTTTTTTTTTTTTAATCAGATCTGTCTTTCATAAGAGTGCAGCCATAAGGTCAAAGCTATGGTTTTTCCAGTAGTCATGTACGGATGTGAGAGTTGGACCATACAGACAACTGAGTGCCAAAGAATCGATGGCCTTGAATTCTGCTGCTGGAAAAGACTCTTGAGATTTCCTTGGACATCAAGGAGATCAAACCAGTTAATCCTAAAGGAAATCAACCCAGAATATTCCTTGGAAGGGCTGATACTGAAGCTCTGACATTTTGGCCACCTGTTATGAAGAGCCAACTCATTGGAAAAGACCCTGATGCTGGGAAAGATTGAAGGCAAAAGGAGAAGAGGGCAGCAGAGGATGAGATGGTTAATTGGCATCACCCACTCAATGGACATGCATTTTAGCAAACTCCAGGAGGTAGGGAAGGACTGGCGAGCTCAGTGTGGTGCAGTTCATGGGGTCGCAAAGAGTTAGACTAGACATGACTTAGCAGCTGAACAACAACAGTATGTTGACACGATAGGATAGTAATTCCTAATAGCCACCATTCCTCCAACATTTCTAACATTGTACAAAATTTTGCTTTTTATGACAATGAATGGAATTCAGAATGAACATTTTGTGTGATACTTGTTACTTTTATTGAAAACATGTAACTTTAAAACACAAAAATTAAAATGTAAGCTAATTACCAAGACTGCATAGTCCAACCACCTCTAAAAGATTCATTCTAAGTGACCACTCTGAATTTAGGAGTCCCAAGGCTGATAAAATTCATCAGCAGTTGCCAGTTATTTTCATGCACTTTCAGTCTGGCACCTTCAGCAGGCTTAGAAAATCATCCAAATGCTTAAGTGACAAAGAGGTAAGAACAAAAAATTAACCTCCCCAAGGGAGCTGTGATGTGGTTAAAAAGTTCATCCATTCATTTACTTACTAAATGTTGGCTGCACAACTAGTTTGTGTTTGCAAAGTTCTTGAGCGTTAAGGAACGCTTTCTCAAAGGGAAATTGAGATTGAGTAAAGGGCCACTGGGGCTTGAAGAGGGAGAAGGGGAGGGGAGGGGATGGATCATGGATGTTAGGGATGGTTCCAGGGAGCTGTGGTGCCATCTTTGGGGGAGACTGGAACTATTGAAGTTCTGAAAGCAGCTTATTGGAGTAGAGCTTGCATTTCAGAAAATCTTTCAGTCTTATAGATGATGAGCTGGGGGCAGGAAGGATACATGGTCAATAAGAGAGGCAAGAGACCAGTTTTGAGTCTAGTTCATTAAGCATCCCTTAGACCAAAAGTCAGCAAAAGTTTTGTGTAAAGGGCCAGAGTAAATATATTAAGCTTTGTGGTCCCTGTGGTCTCTTTGTAACACTTCCACTCTGTGCTGCAGTGTGAAAGCAACCTTTGGCAATATATAAACAGATGGGCATGGCTGTGTTCCAATAAAACTTTATTTATAAAACTAGACATCAGGCTAGATTTGGCATAAGGGTCACACTTTGTTAGTCCGTGATTTAGACTGTTAAATATGCATTTGATTGCCGTATTAAAACTTGCTATTTACAACCATGCAGCATTTTTCATACTAGCCAAAAAAGTAGAAGAAACTCAAGCATCTACGGATAAACGAAATGTGGTATAAACATACAATGGAATATTATTCCATCTTAAAAAGGAAAGAAGTCCTGATACATGCTACAACATGAATGGAATGGATGGCCCTTGAGGACTTTATGCTAAGCAAAATAAGCCAGTCACAAAAGAGTAAATACAGTGTGGTTCCACTTACATGAGGCACCCAAGGGTAGTCAAGTTCATAGCGTGTAGAGTGGCGCTTGCCAGGGTCTGAGAGGAGACGGAGATGGGAGTTATTGTTTAATAGGTACAGAGTTTCAGTGTTATAAGGTGAAAGTTTCTAGAAATGGTGTTGGTCTTTGGATTACAACGTGAAAGTACTTAATGCTAATAGGCTTAGATATGGTTTCAGTGGTAATTTTTGTTATTCATATTTTACCACAATTTTAAAACAAACATAAAAATGAGCAAAAAGCTCTTCGCTATTGCTCTAATCCAGTTCCACTTTACAATGGCTGTTAGACCCTGTTGTTGCAGTTGTTGTTTAGCCGCTAAGTTGCGTTTGCCTCTTTGCAACCCCATGTTGCATCCCACCAGGCTCTTCTGTCCATGAAATTCTCCAGGTGAGAATACTGGAGTGGATTGCCATTTCCTTCTCCAGGGGATCTTCCTGACCCAGGGATCAAACCTGCATTTCTAACATTGGCAGGCAGATTCTTTACCACTGAGCCACCAGAGAAGCCCATTAGACTGGTTGCCCACATACAACTATTAGAGGAGATTGAGTGAACCCTATACCATGGTGATGGTGTCAGAAGACTGTGACACAGAAGTGGGATCCCAGGCTCTACTTACAACCATTTGAATGTGTTTTGACTACAGGTAAAAGAAACTCTGCAACAAATTGGCTTAAGCAATAAGAAAATGTATTCTTACGTATTGCAGTAAGTCCAAAGGGACTGCGGTTCACATGGCTGACTCATTTCAGCCATGACCTCCAGTTACATCATTCAGAACTGCCTGTGTCCCTGTTCTGCAATCCCTGGGGTGGGTTTCCTCCTCAGGCTGGTAGCAAAGTGACTACAGCAGTTCCTGGCACCATAGACAAAAAAAAAAAAAAAATATTTCCAGAGGGAAAAATGAGATTGTCTTTGCCAGGGGCAACTTAGGAATGAAAACCTCTTTCTGCAAAGTTCCCCTGAATTTATTGGCCAGAACTAAGTCACATGGCTGATGCTAAATTTATCACTTGTGCAGTACACTGGATTGACCTTGGATCCGCTTAATGGAGTCTTATTTCTGAATTTGGATGATGGGGTCATTTCCCAAGGCGCTTGGCTGCCTGAGTTATGGTAGACATCTGAACAAAACTGGATTTGCTTTGAGAAAGAAGGAATGTAGATTGTGAGTGGGTTTTACATACTAGTCACGCAAGAAATGATAAACATATACTTTGAAGAGTAGAAAGAGTCACTTTTAAGGATATGCTGTACGTTGCACAGTTTAAGAGGATCTTTGCATTACTTCATTTGCTTCGTCTCTTCAGTTGTGTCTGACTCTTTTCGATCCTATGGACTGTAGCCCGCCAGGCTCCTCTGCCCACGGGATTTTCCAGGCTAGGTTTGCCATTTCCTTCTCCAGGGGATCTTCCTGACCCAGAGATCGAACTGCGTCTCCTGCATCTGCTGCATTGCAGGCAGATTCTTTTCCACTTAGCCACTGGGGAAGTCCCGAATATTTTCTACCCCAAAGCAATTCACAATCTAGTAGATGGCAGCAGACAAGGTAGAGAGCATCATATTGAGAGTCAGTGGAAAACTCCTGATGCTGGGAAAGACTGAAGGCAAAAGGAGAAGAGGATGGCAGAAGAGGAGATGGTTATATTGCAGCACTGACTCAATGGACACGAATCTGAGCAAACTCCAGGAAATAATGAAGAACAGGGAGTCCTGCGTGCTGCCGTCCATGGGGTCACAAAGAGTCACACACGACTGACCATGCATGCACCCACAGGCTATTTATTAATTCTCTGTGCTTCAGTTTCCTCATCGATAAAATGGGAATAATAATCACACCTACTTGGCACAGAGTAAACACCCTGATTGGGGCAAGTTGTTCTCCTCTGCTAGGCAAAGGAGAAAGTAGAGAGTAAGAGGCTTTCTATTTTGAGCCCACTGTGGAAAGCCTTATTTCCATTAGCCTTGAAGGCGGATCCGTTATGCTTGCCCTGAGAGCTGGAGCTTATGTTTCTGGCCTCATCACAGAAGGAATAGCTGTTTTTATAAGGGTAGCTTTTGGATGGAGATTAAATAAACACCTTACTGATTACACAAGCTTTGCAAAGGCTTTTTGCTCTCATCTGTCCTGAGAGAGTCCTAGAAATACAAACATCAGAGTAGACATTTTTGGTGATTTGTGAATTTAGGTAGCTCCTTTCCAGACAGATGACAAAGATCAGAGAGGGCTGATGGTTGGTCTAGAGGGGCAGAGCTGCTTTGTGGGAAGCCAGGGCTGGAAGCAGAGAAACTTCCAAAGAGTTTTGTGTGTTTCTCACACTGATTGGCAACATCTTTCTGGAGACTGATCTTATGTAGATGCATAGATAGGATATACTTAAACCTGATGATGATTGGTTAATCTGCAGCTAATAGATAAGTTCCATAAATTAATAACACAAAATCAAATGAGAACAATCTAAAATGTAAATATTTATTTCTTAATAATCTTTGAGTTTCTAAGAGTAACACTGTTTTGTTTTGTTTTTTTCCAAAATAGAAAATTTATTACTTTTCCAGAAGAATTGCCAATTGACTATTCAAGGGAACATAGAACAAGCATTTCCTGAGATATTGAGCAGGTTTTTTTCCTAGTCCCTGTGTGATGATAACTAGAGTAACAGTGTCCACTGCTGGCAAATCAGATAATTGCACCGTATTTTTTCATAGAGCTACTCTATATGAGGAATAACATGTAACCTTCACGAGGATGCATTTTCAAACAAGAGTTTTAAGGCATATATCCTGAATGGATACTACTGTAGCTTAAAAAAAATGTTAGTTTTCTACTAGGCCAAACATCAATTAATGATTGACTTCTATATATCTAAGGATATAAACATTTGCCTAAGTCTAAGACTATCACCTAGTAGTAGATCCTTTTTTTTTTTAAAGAAAGACTTTAATATATTAAAAGAGTAGGAAATAAAACTTTCACAAAGAAAATTGTACTTAGTGATATCAAGTAAAGTCATCTTTTGCTAATGATGCAACTGAATTTTCTTGATAATTTCAAGCAATAATTCACGAGTGATTTGCCTGAGTTTATTGTCTTCTGGACATTCTTCATAGGTTTGGAAGAGGAATCATAGAAGATTATTGGAATGAGAGGGTTTTTAAAAAAAAATTTATTCAAAATATTCAAAGACAACTCAGTTTGTTAAACCTTTGAAATGCAACATGTAATCTAAGAATTTAGTTTAACTAGACAGTTGGATAAAAGCCTGACTAGAAATGGTCTCTTTTCCAAGTTTTCTGTGCACTTTAGAAAGGCTTGTTGGATTTCAGTGCCAAAAGCAGGCAGCAGAGGGCCCAGTGAATTGTAACCCTGAGATTTGTTGAAATCGAAGACAGGCTTTTTTTGCTCTTCTTTTGTGTTTCTCCTTAAAATTTGTATTAGTATAGGGTCAAAGCGAGGAGATTTATTTATTTATTTTTACTACAAGGAAAAAAACATTAAGATGCATGGATAAAATAGTCTTATCATTTTGGTGGAATTTACAGAAATCAACATGTAGCAATTTATTCTAATGGAAGAAATTTAGCTTGGGTAGTAAAGAGTTAATAGAATTTCAATGTTTATTAGCTTTGAGATCAGATAACCACAGCTATCACAGGGAGAATACACGCTTCAAGACAACTCGACATATTGATGAAAATGTTAAATTATGCGGAAATGCTGCAGTCCTTTCCCCTGCTTTGTGATGCGTCTGGTTTTCGAGATTTGAAGCTGTAGGCCTCTGGGCATCAGGACTGATAACCTGGTAGGCCGATATCAGGTAGGCTGATAACCTCCATCTCCCCACGCTTTTGCTGCTTCCAGTTCCCAAGGTCATTTCTCGAGACCCTCCAGGTCTCACTCGACTTGCAGGATCAAGTCTGTCCCTTTCTGAGTCTTTCAGGTGGCCTCTCCTGCAGGGTCTTATCTTCCAAGGATGTACACTATTCTTCCCATGTTCTGTCTCCATTCTCTGTTTCCCGCATTCTCCCACGTGCAAATTTTATCCGCAGTATTTCATGTGCATTGATTCATTGCTTCTTTCAACAAATCATTTCTGAACTTGACCCTGGTGTCAGGTGGAACAGAGCAGTAATGAACAAGACCTACGAGGGCTCTGCTCCCGAAGAGGGAAGCACGTCTCAAGCGCATAAAGACAAAAATTAAGACGACCTGTGACACTGAGAAAAATAAAATCTCTGTAGATGAAATTGGATGAGATCTAAAGAACGCAGGTCGTACTTGAGAGGGGCAGTTACTGTAGACTGGGCGAGCAGAAAGAGCTCTGCGCAGATGATACAGGGGTGAAAACTCAGATGACAAGAAAGGTCAGGCCCTACCAAGGATTTCAGGTAGAAAAAGGCACTTGATTCCATAGCCTCAAGCTTTGTGCATTGGGAGAACAGAAAGTAGGCCACTCACTCTCCCTCTGCTGCTTTCCAGTTCCCCTTGAAGAGGACAGGGGAGCACAGAGGAGGCTTTTCATTCATCTACCCCAGAAGAATCATGGCTCCCTGAGTGCCTGTGCCTCCCTCCACTCTCCTAGAGGAAATGGGGACCGGGTTCCACCCTCCCAATCACACTTTCACATTGCTTTTCTGCACTTTAAATGCTGTATGTTAAAGACTGCTTATCTAAGCATGCTAATTGTTGAATTCCTTGCTAGCCAGCCCACCCAAGGCACAGATAGAGCCAGATATTTACTGCTCAGAAGGACTTGAACAGAGATCATTCAAAGTTGGTAGGGGCTGAAGACTCTGATGCTAGGAGGGATTGGGGGCAGGAGGAGAAGGGGACGACAGAGGATGAGATGGCTGGATGGCATCACTGACTCAATGGACGTGAGTCTGAGTGAACTCTGGGAGTTGGTGATGGGCAGGGAGGCCTGGCGTGCTGCGATTCATGGGGTCGCAAAGAGTCGGACACAACTGAGCGAATGAACTGAACTGAACTGAAGCTCCGACACTTTGGCCCCCTGATGAGAAGAGCTGACTCACTGGAAAGGACCCTGATGTTGGGAAAGAGTGATGGCAGGAAGAGAAGGAGGCAACAGAGGATGAAACAGTTGGATGGCAAGACCAGATCAATGGACGTGAGTTTGAGCAAGCTCAGGGAGATAATGAAGGACAGGGAAGCCTGGCGGCCTGGCATGCCGCAGCCCATGGGGTCACAAAGAGTTGAACATAACTTAGTGACTGAACCCCAGCACACTCACAGAGGGAGAAGAGACCTGGTTTAACCCTCCCAATCACCCTTCTACCTCACTCTTGGGCACTTTAAATCCTGCATGTGAAAGCCTGTTTACTAGGCGCGCTGATTGTTGACTTTCTTTCTAGCTTAGCCCACCCAAGGCACTGCTGCTGTTGCTGCTGCTAAGTTGCTTCAGTTGTGTCCAACTCTGTGTGACCCCATAGATGGCAGCCCACCAGGCTCCCCCATCCCTGGGATTCTCCGGGCAGGAACACTGGAGTGGGTTGCCATTTCCTTCTGCAATGCAAGCAAGTGAAAAGTGAAAGTGAAGTCGCTCAGTTGTATCTGACTCTTTACGACCCCATGGACTGCAGCCCACCAGGCTCCTGCGTCCATGGGATTTTCCAGGCAAGAGTATTGGAGTGGGGTGCCATCGCCTTCTCTGACCCAAGGCACAGATGGAGCTAGGCATTTACTGCCTCCAAGGACCTGAATTGAGATCATTCAAAGTTAAGTCCTCTGTTCTGTAGTTCCATGAAGACTGAGTGACTTGGACAAGGCCATTTGGACAATTTAAGGAGGAAAAGAACCCAGGCATTCTGCCTTGCCTTCCAGAGCTCTTTGAGTTCGCTTGTTCTGTCTGGTGTCCTCTGTAATGTTCTGTTTGCCCCCTCCCACCTACTTTCACCCCCTCCTCTTGGATCTCACGATTCTTTTGCTTTCTGACTCTTCCTTTCATACTATTTCTTTCCAAAGCATGCCCATTCTTGGCCCCATTGCCATTTAACAGGAGCATTTGGTAGCCTTTGGACCCAATAGCTTTTCCCCTATTTAAATATAGTGAACACAAACAGTAAGGCTCTCCATGCTTTGAGTTCTCTTCCCACTCAGGCTATTTAAGGTGGACAGTGCCGTTATAGGAGAATGACTGGTATTTGAGTCTATGAATCCAAAATAAGGATGGAAGGCTGATCAGCACGTGGGGAGATTTTTACAAAGCTTTGTTACTCAATATGCAAAGCCAGCCAGGGCTGGCGATGTATTATATTTAAGTGTCTGAGTTATTCCCAGGGGCCTTCCTGGCTGAATTCTATCTGCTTCACTCAACCATCCTAAAGATCAGAGCTGGGCTTACAGTATAGGATAATGTACAGAAGGGATGTGTTTTCACTCCTGGGATCATGGAAAATCAGACAAAAATAAAGGAGGGGAGGGACTGAGAGGGCTGTGGAAGCTGGCTACAGCTTCGAGTCTACTAATCATCATTCAATGAGCGTGTGAACTGGTGCAGTTAATAACCCTAAAGCTTTTCCCAGAAGGGCTGGAGAAGCCCTGCCACCAACACGCAGAGAGAAGTCAAGGTCAGAGGTCTATGAATTGCACAGAATTGTACTGAGCAATTATGTCACTGGAACTAGAAAGTATCACTTGGAAAAGTTAAAGATGGATGGAGAATCTGAAACTCACCAAACTTTGTTAATTCATCAATGGTCAATGTTCAATCACAGTCTTACCTGGCTCTCCTAATTCTTGCAAATGTACCAGCTCTGAGGCAGGCTTGCTCAACCTTGGCTCTATTTACATTTTTGGCAGATAACTTGTCACTGTGGGAAGTAATATGCATGCTTAGCAGCACTCCAGACATCTGCCCTCTAGATGCTCGAAGTCTCATCACTCCTAGTTTTGACAACTAAAAATGTCTCTAGGTTTTGCCATATAAAATGTGGGGGGCAAAATATTCCCAGTGGAGAATCACTGGCTCCTGGATAAAGGCATTCCTTTTCCTCCAAAGGATGATTCTTACATATTATTCATGTCCTGTTTAATTCTAGAGAAGGATTTGAGTACGTTTATGGAAAAAAACCATAGGTTGGTGTATTTGTTAGTTTAACGGCTGAAGGTAAAATACAATGATGTGGGAGAAAAGTTAGTCCAGAAATCTAGGCTGAAGATAGCAATAATATTTAAAGAATATATTTAGCTTTGAGGTTCCAAGGGGATGAATTCTTATTGACAGATGAAAGAAAAAAATAAATACTAGTTTTATTTGAATGAGGTTTTCTTTCTGGCCTGGATATTATTAGAAGTATAACATCTTGTTATTTGTTGTTGTTATTCAATCACTAAGTTGTGTCCGACTCTCTGTGACCCTATGGTCTGCAGCATGCCAGGCTTCCCTGTCCATCACCACCTCCTGGAGTTTTCTCAAACTTGTCCATTGAGTCAATGATACCATCCAAACATTTCATCCTCTGTGACTCCCTTCTCCTCCTGCCCTTCATCTTTCCCAGCATCAGGGTCTTTTCCAGTGAGTCAGTTCTTCCCATCAGGTGGCCAAAGTATTGGAGCTTCAGCTTCAGCATCAGTCCTTCCAATGAATATTCAGGGTTGGTTTCCTTTAGGATTGACTGGTTTGATCTCCTTGGAATCCAAGAGAGTCTCAAGAGTCTTCTCCAATACCACAAATCAACAATATCAATTCTTTGGTGCTCCATCTTCTTTATGGTCCAACTCTGTTATTTTAGTACCTACTTTTATTAGGAATTAAATGAGTATTATTCCCATGTTCACATTTAATACTAACCCAAGAGGTAAGAGCAGAGGGAACAATTGTAAACATTAATTTCATGAAGACATTCTTCACCAGATGTTCATCATAACTAATTTTAACAGTGCTTAATTAAAGGAAGTCATTCCTGGTACATATGCACAGTGGCCTCTCTCTGGGCCAGTGAATTTCTTGGCTGGGCATTCAGCAAGTGGCTGAAAGTGATCGGTCTCTGTTCATGAGAAGATGGTGACCTTCCAGTCACCTTGAAGTTCTTTTCACTCCTTTACATGTGAATTGTCATAACCTTCATGGTGTGGATACTAAGGAGCTGTTTTGAGCTGGTCTTGGGAGACTCACGCACTATCATCCTGCAGCATACTCGTTTTGCCAACTGGGGCATGGGAGCGAGGGTCTCTCCTTGGTCAGGATGTCTCAGGATTAAGAGATAATGTATGTTAAGGGCCTGCTGCTAAGCCTGATGGGCTGTCAGGGTGGCTCAGTGGTAAAGACTCTGCCTGCCGATGCAGGAGACATGGGTTCAGTCCCTAGGTGGGGAAGATCCCCTGGAGAAGGAAATGGCAACCTACTCCTGTATTCTTGCCTGGAACATACCATGGACAGGAGGAGCCTGGTGGGCTACAGTCCATACGGTCGCAGAGTCAGACATGACTTAGCGACTCAAAAACAACAAAGGCTGGCACTCAATAAACGTTCATTTAGGCAGGACATTTGAGATCCTGAGAGACCTTCCACCACCACCATCCAGCCTTCAGCATCTTCCCTTCACTGACCTGCTACAGGAAGAATAAGTGCCTTATCCTTCTGAGATGACACAACATGGTTTACAATCTTTTCATAAGAATTCAAGCTTCTTACCTGAGCAGGAAAAATAACGCATTGAATGATTTTTAAGACTGATTGGTAACAATAGTTGGATGACATCTTGGAAGCCAGGTGGGGAAGAGAATTTTCTGGACATCTGGGTGTCTTTGGGGTTTTGTGTAGCTGTGGCGGGGGGTGGCGTTGTGGTTGGGGGCAGCTTGGATATCAGGACCAAGAAGCACTGAGATGGTGTGTTGATAGAGTTGCCTGGTTAGCAAGTATTCATTAGAGGGTAGGTGGGCTCTCTGATGGCACAGACAGTAAAGAATCTGTCTGCATTGCGGGAGACGGGGTTCTATCCCTGGGTGAAGAAGATCCCTTGAAGAAGGGAATGGCAACCCACTCCAGTATTCTTGCCTGAAGAATTCCATGGACAGAAGTCCGTGGGGTCCCAAAGGGTCAGACACCACTGCATGACTAACACTCACTTTCACTTTTGTTAGAGGGTATCTGGGGACCAAGTGGCTGCTCAAAGTGACTCTGAAGGGGTGGAAAGGAAGATGCTAGTCTCATATCAATTGAGTCACAATTTGCCTAAATCTAATTATATGCAGTGATGGGCTGTGAGCTTCCCATGATCATTTCAAGTTTAGTAGGAAATGTTTTATTAAAATGTACTTTGGGAATAAGTGCCTTTTCTTGTCTCCTCGTTGACTTTAATGAAGTGTGTCTGTGTCTCCATAAGGCCCTTTTGTATCCCTGAGCCTATCACAAAAGCTGGAGCTGGATTTCCTTCCTCGCGGTTTGGACCGCGGGAAGGCCCAGCCGCCAGCCAGGCTGCTGCGGGAGGACCTGGCGTTCCAGTCTCCACCCACTGCCACAGGGTGTTTCACGGAGCGAACGGAGAACGCGGAGAGCGTGGGCAGCGCGGCCTTCCAGCTCCTCTCCGTCAGCTGCGGTTCGCAGGGCTGCGGCTAGCCTACCATGTGTCCTGTGGCTTCAAGGTCATGTCCCACTCTGCGACCCCAGGGACCGTAGCCCCGCCAGGCTCCTCTGTCCTTGGGATTCTCCGGGGAGAATACTGGAGTGGGTTGCTTGACCTCCTCCAGGGGACCTTCCCGACCCAGAGATGGAACACGCTTCTCTTATGTCTCCCGCACTGGCAGGCGGGTTCTTTATCCCTAGCGCCAGACTCCTTTGAGCAGCGGTTTCTGCTGTTGTTACTTTGTTTTCTTCTAATAGAATTTTATCGAAGTATTACACACACAAAGTAACTGCAGACGTTTCAGCTCAGTGAATTCGGGCAAAGGTACACATCCCTACGGTCATGACTCACATCAAGGCAAAGAGCATCTCAATCACCCCAGAAAGTTCCCTCTTTCCTTTCCAGTCAACCCCTCACCTCAGAGACAGACTCTTCAGATGTCTAGAGATGACGTTTTCCACTTTTTAAACGGAGTCACGATTGTACTTGTTTGCGTCTGGCTTCTTTCACTGTTCAGCATCGTGTTGTTGAGCTTTCTTCGTGACTGCGCGCGCCGGTGACTTGAGATTCTTTGTGGCTGGGAAGGAGTCCTGTGCGGTGTGCGTGAATGAACCGCCCGCGGTTTGTTGCCCGTTCTCCTGTTGCTGGGCGTTTGCGTTGTCTCCTTCTGCCGTGTGTTGGCGAATCAGCCGCCATCACGGTCCGCTGCGGAGCGGAGGCTGCTTTCTGCCGCTGCATTGACTGCATTTATTTATCAAGTCAAGGCTTCCGTCTTTGAAGTGAATCACTGATTTATTCAAGGTCTACTTCCTTGCCTCGGTGATGAAGCAAATTAAAAGTTTGAAACTAGCAAGAACTTAAAATTCTTCTTCCCCTCCCTTTTGCAACTAGAAAAGTTATCACTTGGAAATATTGACCAAGTTGGATATGGACGTTTATAGCTTCATACTCTGCCAAAAAAATAGAATCCAAAGTATATTACCTGTGAAATTAAAATATATTCTCTACTCTGAGTCATAGTTGTAAAAACCAAAAGAAAAAGTGTGTATGTTGTATGCTGGTATGCATACTTATGTACATAAAAGCCATAATAATACATAGACTAGTATTCAGTTACTTAAATTGCAAAGATTAGAATAATATGTGAAACTACAATCACAAGCTAATTAGGTAAATACACCAATGTGTAATTAGTAACATTAGTTCAATCTGATTCAACAAATATATTTGCGAGGCAATCTGAAAATCGTATGTTAGTCAATTTATGATTTATTACTATTAAAGCATTTGCTGTATTCACAATGGGAGGTTAGAGGTGTGCAGAGAGTGAGTTCTGACCACAAACACATAGAAACTGTGTTTTAAGGAAAACGAGTAGTTTGGGTTAGTTTGGGTTAGTTTTAATGTATCTGTTTGAATATGTTTTGAGAAATAGAAACGACTCAGCTTTTAGAATAAAAATAAGAAAATGTGTAAAATATCACCAATATTATTCATGGTCATTTAGTTATTTTCCTTAATTAAGAAAGATGGAGGTGGATACGGTGAAAAATTAAGGCTAAAAAGAACTTGAAAAAAAAGGAAAGAAAAACAGAAGAGGGAAACCAGGACTTCAGGGTGTCAGGAGAGGTAGTCAGCTGTTCCATCTTTCCCTCTACTTCTCTCTTCCTCCTCGGCAACACGGACCCCAAAATCTTTTGATTGCAGTTTTTTCTTCCTTCTAAATTTGTCCCCTGTGTTAAACACTGAAGAAAAATGTTTCAACTAGAATTTTAGAATCTGATTCTTGCCCTTAGAATTCTTCTTAGGTGATTTTTCAAATTTATTTTATTGTAATTAAAAAAATAAGAAGCAGCAGCAGCAGCTTAACAAAAGTGGCTAAGGGCAACTTATTGACAACTTCAATTACAGAAACAACAACACAAATAACTCTTTCATTTTAGAAAACTTGCCTGTAGCTTGCTTTAACTCAGCTGGTAGTTACTAGAGATCCAAAACCAAATTTTCCTCTGGGATGATATGGCTTATTTATGTATTTATGATTTCCTTTTTAAAAGTCATGGAAAGAACAACTGCCTCTTTTCCAATGGGCTCAAAATAAAGGCCAGACTGTCTTCCATTAAAGGACTTTTTTCCCCCATATGCTAAGAGAAAAATTGCAAGCAAGGTTATAAGTTGACACATGAAACAAATAATATGCTTCCAGAAAAATCTTTGAAAAGATATACTATTAATTGTAAAGGACTGTTCTGATAATTTATGTAATACCATATTTGTAGTGGATTTTGGAGAGCTTTAGAGAAGTTTCTTGTACTTAGGACTTACCTCTGCCCCCCAGAGATTTTTTTTTTAAGTTTCCTCTGTGATTCCATGAACAGCAACTATGGAGATCCACTGGGCTAAAATAGCAATCTAATTTACATAGGAAATAACATGAAGAAGACATAGGGTCTAAAGGGAAAGTCAGGCTGGATCAACCTTGTTCTTTTGACCCTCCACTCAGCAAAGGTTGCATGCGTGCATGCTAAGTCACGTCAGTCGTGTCCAACTCTTTGCAACCCTATGGACTTAGCCTGCCAGGCTCCTCTGTCTATGGGGTTCTCCAGGCAAGAATACTAGAGGGGGTTGCCATACCTTCCTCCAGGGGATATTGTTAATCCAGGGATCAAACCCAGGTCTCTTATGTCTCCTGCACTTGCAGGCAGGTTCTTTACCACTAGTGCCACATGGGAACCTCCCAGTGAAGGGCACAGACCCTGAGATCTGGGCTCCACATGTCTCTACAGCATGCATTTCTGATCTGAAGGTTTAACATGGCCATTAGCATGCCGTCCAGCTTACTCAGAGCAAATTTATCTTCCAAAGTTATGGGACAACTCGTCCCTGAATCCCTTCTGGGGCCAAGCATGATGGCAGGCTCTGGGAGCATCAGGCATGAGCAGTGGGCAAGGCAGACAAGGTCTCTGACTCAGTGAAGCTGGAAAAATCTCCCTCATTGTTCACACGTGGTGGAGGAGTGGAGAGGTGAGCAGACAGTCCAAAGGATTTAAGAGAATGTGGATAAATGCAACTTCGTTTAGAAGTCTGTGTTCGCAACTAAAGAGAACATCAAAACCTATTCTCAGAAGAAGTGCCAAGGACAGTGAGTGTTCACTACTAACTGAATTGCCAATGAAAGGAGAAGAGAAAACGTGGGTGTTAAGACTTGGCATTGAAACAACATGAGGGTGGATATAGGACTTAGGGAGCCACGGGCGAGAAGCAGAGATGTCAAGAGTGGAAGGATTCACTTGAGTTCCAGAAGCAAGCAGAAAATGTCAAAAGATGAGCAGAAAAAACCCTGTAAGTTTTGTGTGACCTTGGCGACAGCTGTCATGGGTGGGTCATTGTCATTAAAAGCATGAAAACTAGAGGGACAGAAATGAACTGTGAGGGCCTGCGTTGTAATAACATACTTAAAGAGGGTCATGTGGAAGAGGGAAACATATTTCATTCCAGTGAGCGGTACCCAATCAGGCTTCAGGCCCAATACTGGGAAAGACCTTCTAAATTTCAAGCCACCTGCAAAGGAGAGGGTGACCCTGGGTCTGTTGGGTCCTCAGTCACTGGAGGATGCCCATGGAAACCAGGTATCCTCTGGGCAGCGTTGTTAGAATAAAACAGCACTAGGTTATTTAAAGCCTCTCTATGGGAATTCTGAGCAGAAGGGTGGTGGCTCAGAGGTAAAGAATCCACCTGCCATGCAGGAGAAGCAGGAAATGCAGGTTCGATCCCTGGGTCTGGAAGATCCCCTGGAGGAAGGCATGGCAACTCACTCTAGTACTCTTGCCTGGAGAAGCCTGTAGACAGAGGAGCATCCCTAGGGCCACAAAGAGTCAGAAACGGCAGAAGTCCTGAACATACCTGAACACGATACCCTGTCAGGGAAAAAGAAAATGACTGAATGGTTGTGGCACAATACAGAGAGAGCATCGTGAGAACTGGATATTCCGGTGACCAAGTTGCATTTCTGTGTTCATCAGCACAGCATTAATACTGCAATATGGGGACATAAGTGTGTTGTAATTAAAATTGGACCTGTTTATCTAGGAGCCAAGGCAAGGTCATAAAAAGACCAATGCTTTATCACAGGAAATTAATTTTGCTCTTTATGACGTCAGACCTGGTAAACACTCTCAACCCTGAATTATATTATTCATACCCCAAAAATCTATAGTGGAGGTTGTCTTAAAGATTGTGACTTGATTTTTCAAGGAAAAATATGTTATTCTTTTCATGGTTTTGTTTGTGTTCTTAGAGTGATCGTGAGAACAGAAAAATTTTATAACAAAGAAGAAAGGGAAAGATGTTGATGTTTAAGAATTCTGAACACAAGCCTTTTGCTACATATAAATAGAATATGCTCTCGCCTTAAAAGGAGCAATAAGATTAATTGCAATTTAGAAGGAAGAACAATCTAATCAGCTAATGACATCCACAGCTAGGATAATGATATCCTCAGCTAAACATGAAGACTTTCTTTCCCCTTTGTATATGTGTTATCCTCCTATTCCTTCTAAAATCAACATCTCTGTTTTTTAAAAAAGGCAGCCTTTTATGGTTATGAAGTTAGCATATGTTCCTTGTGAAATATTGGGGTGAAAGTACAAAGAATAAAATATAAAAAGTGTACCCCACTGATTAACAGTTAATATTGCCCTTCAGTTTATATATATATAGTTCTTCCTAGATGGTTCAGTGATAAAGAATCCACCTGCCAATGCAGGAGATGAGGGTTTGATCCTTGGGTTGGGAAGATTCTTTGAAGAAGGAAATGGTAACTCGCTCCAGTATTCCTGCCTGGAGAACCCCATGGACAGAGGAGCCTTTCTGGCTACAGTCCATGGAGTCACAAAGAGGTGGACGTGGCTTAGTGGCTGAACAGCAGCAGCAACATGTGTGTGTGTGTCTGTGTGTATGTATATATATGTTTACTGACATATATCACACATACCCTATTTTGTATACAGTTTAACTCCAATCACCCTGGCTTTCAGGTTAATAGAGAAGTGTGGATAAAGAGCAGTTGAGCATTGTGAGATGACATGCAAATACTCAGGTAAGCGAGTGGTTCATATTGCAAACATATTGCAAACATACATGGAAAGACAATATTCCATGAATCATTACGTATTGTTCATATGCTTAGCCAATTCTAAAGCTGGTGCAAATTTCCCCAAATGATTCCTAACGTGATCACCAGCTAGGATTCTTCATACTCTTGCCACCGACACAGACTGGGCATGTTTGGTACACAAAACCATTTTCACTGAATTCACATGTTAAGCTGTGTCTTAACTTGGGGTTTCTCTCCTTTGACACTTCCCCGCTGGAGTCCCCAAGCCCTTCTAGTGTACCTGGTGGAACACTTGCTTTTAAATCTCAGCTTGCCACATGGCTGTTTCCAGGAGACACTTCCTGACCCACACCAGCTAGACTCACTCTCTTTCCACTCTCCTTGTGCAAGCTTTACACTCTGGATCTATAACACTCAGTCCCACTTATGTATGTGCCATCTTCCCCTATAGCCTGAGCTGCTTGAGGGTAAAATTGGTTTTTATTAATATCTAAATACTGGGTCAAGCTTAGTGGTGGAGAATTAGTGCTCAGTAGATATGTTTATTGAGTAGATGAATGAATGATGCTGATTATATAAATGAAGACATATGCCTTTATGTCTAAAAAAAAATTTTTTTAATGAAAATCTTAACTGAAGGGGGCTGACTTTGCCAATGTCGGATGAAGTAATTCGTAGACAACTCAGATTATTTAAGTAATAGCACTGTTGTTGTTGGTTCAGTTGCTGAGTTGTATTCGACTCTCTGGACCCCATAGACTATAGCATGCCAAGCTTCCCTGTCCTTCACCATCTCCTGGAGTTTTCTCGAATTCATGTACATCGAGTCAGTGTAGTGTGTATGACTTCAAAAAAACAACTAAAAAAAGTGTTGACATGTGTCAGGCTCTTGGAAGGCAAGGCCCTGAGGTGCTTGGGAGGCAAAGAGACCATCCCCAGAAGCTGAGTCAGTGGGAGTGAATTTCCAGAGGTGGAGGGTACAGTGCCCCCACAGGAGGCAGGTGAAGAAGCTACAACAAAGGTCTTGGAGTAGGACATCTGCTTTATCATTGCCTCAGTGACATGCAAAGCAGAAAGCAGGACTTGAGTGTCTGCTCTCACTCCTGTAGCAGGGCATCAAGGGCTAAAACTGGAACCCCATAGTGTAAAGTCATGTCAAATTGCTGTCTCCAGTTTATACTCAAAAATCCCTGAGATGAACAAATCTGAGACTTGTCCTGCTAGAACTAAACCTCTGGAGAGGCCCACTAAGCCCATTTTATGGGCTTCCCAGGTGGCACTCAACATTCAGAAAATGAAGATCATGGCATCTGGTCCCATCACTTCATGGGAAATAGATGGGGAAACAATGGAAACAGTGACAGACTTTATCTTTTTGGGCTCCAAAATCACTGCAGATGGTGACTGCAGCCATGAAATTAAAAGACGCTTGCTCCTTGGAAGAAAAGTTATGAGCAACCTAGACAACATATTAAAAAGCAGAGACATTACTTTACTTTGACAGACCAACAAAGATCCATCTAGTCAAGGCTATGGTTTTTCCAGTGGTCATGTATGGATGTGGGAGTTGGACTGTGAAGAAAGCTGAGCGCCAAAGAATTGATGCTTTTGAACTGAGGTGTTGGAGAAGACTCTTGAGAATCCCTTGGACTGCAAGGAGATCCAACCAGTCCATCCTAAAGGAAATCAGTCCTGAATATTTATTGGAAGGACTGATGCTGAAGCTGAAACTCCAATACTTTGGCTAGCTGATGTGAAGAACTGACTCACTGGAAAAGACTCTGATGCTGGGAGGGATTGGAGGCAGGAGAAGAAGGGGACGACAGAGGATAAGATGGCTGGATGGCATCATTGACGCGATGGACATGAGTCTGGGTGAACTCCAGGAGTTGGTGATGGACAGGGAGGCCTGGCGTGCTACAGTCCATGGGGTTGCAAAGAGTGGAACACGACTGAGCTGAACTGAACAGGCGGCACTAGTGGTAAAGAACCCGCCTGCCAATGCAGGAGGCATAAGAGATGTGGGTTCAATCCCTGAGTCGGGAAGATCCCCTGGAGGAGGGCATGGCAACCCATTCCAGTATTCTTGCCTGGAGAATCTCATGGACAGAGGAGTCTGGTGGGCTGCAGTTCATAGGGTCACAAAGAGTAGGACAGAACTGAGTGACTTAGCCCAGGGGGAGATGCACAGAGGTCTGTGAGTGTGGCCAGAGTTCTCTCCTCTTTAGCCCAGGTGGCTGCGCTAGTTAAGCATCTGGGGAAGGAATAATTCTGCCTGGACCCTTTAGCTCTGTTCATCTCTGATCCATGTGTTGATATGTGTCAGTGTTTCAAAATTATATATATTTGTCTGCAAAGTAGAATGGCCACTATTCCAGACTGACAGCTGAAGAATTCTTGCAAGCATTGGGTACTCTCATCTTTAGAAACTAGCTTCAAGTCTCTGTAGGGACTCAGAGGAAAATAAAGTGAGTGACAATATAAAAAGCAGGGAAAGGGCTCAAGATTGAGCTAAGAGGCATTTAGAGAATAAGAGAACAGAATTTGTCAATTTGAAACTCTCCATGATGTTCTGCCTGAAGTTACTCTTTTTCTCTGAAATTCCTTCCTCTGTGCATATCAAACTCACTGAAAAATTTCTGAGTTCCTTTAAAAATCTTTGACTTGAATGATACCCTTCGTTTGCAGTCAGTGTCAAATCCCCAGGGAACGCAAATCCTTACCTAAGGAGCTAGTCTAAATTTCTGAAAGGAAATGGCAATTATCTACTACCCCTACAGCTAAATAAAAATGAAAATGGAATGGGGAAAAGGAAAAAAAAAAAAGATTTTCTGAATCTATTTCCTTCCCTTGATGATAGCCTCAGGCCCTAAATCTCATCTTGCACTGCATCACATGTCTAGCTTAGTTTTATTCAGCTCCTTTCTATGGTACTAAATCTCAATGAATGGCATGTTGTAAACTCAAGAAATTTAATTCTTCATGGATTTATGTGGGACTCGGAAAATGCATCCTCACAGCCCACAGGGGAACAAAATGGCTCTGTTTCTGCAACATCTGAGAATTGCTATGCTTTTTTTTTTTCCTGAGAGATGCAATAATTAAAGTCATAAGACATTCAGGTAAGCAGGTGGTATCAGAGAAACCCAGCGAATAACAAGACATCATTCTGAACAGGGACTAAAGCTACAGGGCTGCAGGAGCCAGCGCTAGTCAGATTCAATCAAGTAAACAGCTGGTGTTTTTAAAAACATTTTACTTGTATGAAACAGCGCTCTCATTTAAAACCTGGCATTCTGGAGCAGCTATCTTGTCCATAGCTGTGAGGTTGGGGTGTGATTATCAAATGGTAGGCAGGGTTCTGTTTTCACGTGCTTTAGATGGAGTGTCGGCATGGCGACATGATGTGAAGAGCCAACTCATTGGAAAAGACCCGGATGCTGGGAAACGTTGAGGGCGAAAGGAGAAGGGGGCAGCAGAGGATGAGATGGTTAGACAGCATCAGCGACTCGATGGACATGAGTTTGAGCAAACTCCAGATGATAGTGAAGGACAGAGGTGCCTGCTGTCGATGGAGTCGCACATCACTTGGCGACTAAACGACTACAACAAGGCATGCTGGGCTGAATAATACACTCCCCAAGGATGTCTGAGTCCTTATCGCTAGTCCTCTAACTGAGAATGTGTTTACGTGGTAAAAGAGACTTAGCAGATATGATTAAGTTAAAGATGTTGAAATGGGCGATGATCCCGGGTTATCTGGGTGAGATCATCACTACGGCACGACTGAGTGACTGAACTGAACTGATCTCTTGAGTTTAAAGAGTTTCTAGAGACATGTAGAATATACTAGTTTCTGATGGACTTCCAGGTCATGTAGTGAAAGTGTATGAACTTTGATACACTGTTGCATCGGTTGCATCTTCTCAGTCATTAAACTGTGGCAAAAAAAAAAAAAAAAAGAAAGCAAATTTTGCTGTAAAATGATTTTTTTTTTTTACCAGAAGAAATACACCCAAGTTTTCATGTCAAGATTCAGTTCAGTTCAGTCGCTCAGTTGTGTCTGACTCTTTGCGACCCCATGAATTGCAGCACGCCAGGCCTCCCTGTCCATAACCAACTCCCGGAGTTCACTCAGACTCACGTCCATCGAGTCAGTGATGCCATCCAGCCATTGATTAGAGGTGATTTTGTTTATCATTAATTTTTATATTCCAATTTTTTTAATGAGTACATATTACTTTTATAGTCAGCAATGTAGTATTGGATGCTGTGTGCTCATTCCTTCTCTGTCTCCCTCTACAGTTGTAATTTTTATTCCTGCTTTGGATGCAGGTCATTTTGAGAATTGAATGAATTCTGTGCATCTGTGAACCCAGGTTCCATAAAAATGCACATGGGTATGCTTAGTCACTCAGTCATGTCTGACTCTTTGTGACCCCATGGACCCCATGGGGTGCACCAGGCTCCTCTGTCCATGGAATTCTCCAGACAAGAAAACTGGAGTGGGTTGCCGTGCCCTCCTCCAGGGGATCTTCCCCACCCAGGGATCAAATCCAGGTCTCCCACATTCCAGATGGTTCTTTACCCCCTGAGTCACCTGGGAAGCCATGCCCAAAATGTATATGGCCACCATTCTTTTACCTTTAGTACAAAATTCGTGGGGAATCACAGATAATCTAAATCCAAGGTAGCTTGATAGGAAAAGGATATACTTAAGATCTGTTTCTTTCTTTCTAGCACTGTAAACACAACAGTCATTTAACATCCGTGAGGCTTAATATTTCCCCTAAACAGAGAGCATGACACCCACTTCAGTACATGTAAAAGTTCTTCACAGACTATTACACAAATATTACTTGGGTGTTTTATAAATTGAGAGAGAGACATACTCTCAATTTGTGTTCAAAGAATTATGACCTAAACCTACATTCTAATTTATTCCTAATTTCCATTTAACTGTTATTGAAAAAAAAATTTCAAAACTGAAATTACATAGATATGGTCTACACTCTTGGGGTGGTGATGAAAATAGCGTTTTGAGATTCTTAAACTGGGAGTTTGCAAGTCACTTGTGTTCAGAAATCCCTGGTGCTTTCTGATGATCTTTACCAGCATCAGGAATTCAGTCATATGTGTTGGCACGTGCATGCATAGGCATGCGTGTGTACGTGTGTACAGGGGCACATGTTCATATCTGTGTTTAGCCCATATATTACTAAACGCAAATATAAACATGTGCATCTGTACACATATATTACTGGGCTTCCCTGGTGGATCAGCTGGTAAAGAATCCGCCTGCAATGCAGGAGACCTGGGTTCAATCACTGGGTTGGGATGATCCCCTGGAAAAGAGAACAGCTACGCACTCCACTATTCTGTCCTGGAGAATTCCATGGACTGTATAGTCCATGGGATCACAAAAAGTCAGACACGACTGAATGACTTTCACTCACATTTATTACTACATGCAAAGAACATAATTAACCTAGAACCTTTCACAGCAATGGAAGAGACCATTGTGGTAATCATTGAATAGAAATTGGTTACAATGTAATACTCTGATAAGGGTATATCATATGTGCACACAGACTCTTTGCACTGACAATATAAATTCCAGTTCATTTCTCATTTTTTTAAACTGAATAATATTTTTTTCTGTTGAAATATTTAATAGTCTTTTCAAAAACCCAGTTCACTGGTTAATGGTTAAATTGATGTTATTAGAGTGAGGAAGCATAAGTCAATACTTTCAGTTCTGAAATGAAGGCTATGTATGTTTCAGGTTCATTTTAATATAGGAGACTGGAAACCACTGAGACTATTTTTATAGCGTATTAGTCAGATTTAAAAAATACATTAGATTTATAAAGCTAAGCCATCTGCTCATATCAATCTGGTATTGCTTCTATAGTGAAGAATGCTCAAAAGTTTTCAGTACCAATAGTTTCCACTTTTTCTTTATTGAGTCAAAATATTAAGCAACAATAAAGTGCCTTCCAGGTTTTTTTTTAACTGATGGAAATCTGTTCCCTACTAGAAATAAATATATCCAGCAAAATTAATCAAGGAGGCTATTATAACATTAATGTAATCAATTACTCCTTGAAATCTAATTTAAAACACTTTAACATTCATTTAGATTATTTTTAAAATCTAAAATAAAGATCAATAATACTATCACAGAAAAAATAAGACTTTGAACTTGAACTGTAACAAATGGATACACACCATTCTTAATTAACTACCTGAAATTGTGTCCCAAGTGCATCTTAACATTACTTTTTGATGTTCTTCCAAATGAGTGAAAACCAAAAAGTGTCATTAGTGTTGACTAAATTCTCAGAATTATCTCACACATTTTCAAATAGAACCTATTTAATCCAGAATAAAGAATAAAAACATAAATGCCAATATATCCTTTATGACCTACCCAAGCTCACCCCAAATTAATTTATGATAATTTATTTGTGAAACAATGTTGGGCCCTCGTATTTTATCCTTAACTTTAAATGGTTCACAAGTGATTGACATTCAAAGCAAACCATGTGAAAAAATGGAGTGAGTCAATTATTGTGTGGAGATGATCAAATAAGTAAGCAGAGAATATTTGAGGAATATTTGTTTCCACCTAACTAGCCTTGCAATTCAGACCCACTGGGAGATAAGGGAATTAAGACAACAATGACAGTAACGAAACTAAGCTGAACACAGGTTCCCTGAAGCACTTAAAATCTTTTTTAATCCAAAGTTGTAAGATGTTTCTAAGCAAAATACAGAGCATGACACAGTTAATAAGGGTAGAACTCCCATTCATAGACTTACATAGTGCCATTATATCCTATTTCATTGATTCCACCATGCAAATATTTTTTGTATAAACATTTCTTTGGCACTTAAATGATGCTTCTTAAAGTCAATAATTTCTTAGATCTGATGAATTTGGTCACATAGAAATGATGTCTGTGGCTGTGGCATGTATGAATAAAACATAGGCAGATTATCAGTTAGTGAAAATAAGAAGGGTTTGCATTTAATAGTGACATCAGTATCACAAAATATATTTTTAGACTTTTTTGTTTATTTGAAGTTGAGATAATGTACTTGTTTTTAGTAAACCATACAAAAACGTATATTTAAACAACCTAGTCAACAAAATAACCTAGAATATAACAAAAACTCTGAGGGCAAGGGGGAAAAGGCTCTTTTAATAATGAAATCAGTGTCAATAAGGCTGTTCTTTTTTATATACTCTCCTCCCTTAGACTTTATTTAGTTCTATATTTATAGATGATTCTAACCTATATTTCATCTAGCTTCCAATGATTGATTTGATGTAACAAGTTTGAAAATGGGGCATATTGTCAATTGGCAAATGGAACGCAGGACTTCCCAGGTGGCTTGGTAGTAAAGAGCCCGCCTACCAAGCAAAAGGTTCGGGTTCCATCCCTGGGTCTGGAAGATCCCCTGGAGAAGGAAATGACAACCCACTCCAGTGTTCTTGCCTGGGAAATCCCGTGGACTGAGGAGCCTGGCGGGCTGCAGTTCCTGGAGCTGGGTTGCGAAGACTCAGGTGAGACAGGAACTAAACGACAACCTGAAAGCAGAGGAGCAGCCAGGGTGTTGGCGGGATGAGTCACAGAGGTCAGCAGTATTGTCCTCTCCAACCCCAGCGGAATCTGTCTCACACTCTACAGTAAGCCCTGGGAATCACGGCTGGGATTTAGAACTCGAACTACGTGTCACGTTAAGTGAAGCCTAAGTGATATAGAAACTGTAAAGACCTCTCTGTGTATCCTATTTATGAGGCTGAGGTTGTATATATTCCAAATGGAATTTTAGATTTCTTGGTGCTTAAACAAATCAAGCATCCTGGGGTAATTTATCCTTGACAGACTGGGCTAAGCAAGATTTTCTGTTCCTCTTATTTGGTATTAACTGTTTGGCTGTCTGTGTGTCCAACTTCTTAATTCTTTAAGCACCTACTCTGCCTTGTGCCATTTTAAGCAGTGGACCTGTGACAGTTGACAAGGCCCAAAATACATTCCCTCTTATATTTGTGTTTGAAGACAGCAAGAAAGTCCAAATAAATACGATACATATTAAAATACATATTTAAAAATGCATAGAATTTTTAAAGTTGTAAGTGCTCTGTAGAAGGAAGAAGGGATTGACTGTGTGGCAGTTGCTATTTTAGCTAGTTTTGTAAGAGATCTCAACTGGGATGATAATCAGTGAGCAAAATTTTGAAGGGGGTGAGTGAATCAAATGGAAGAGCCAGCATGGCAACCCTTCCATAGCAGCATGCCAGGTGGGTTGAGGAACAGCCACTGGTGAACGAAGAGAGAAGCAGAGATGATGGCAGATAGCAAACGAAGGTAGATGAGGGATACAAATCATCTGGAGCGTTGTAGACACTGTGACGACTTTGGTTTCACAAAGTGTAGGTGTAGGACTGTGAACTGAGGCATAAAATAATAGGATGTATACCTTTAACCCTTTGGCCACAGTGTTGAGGGCGTATTAAAGATCAAGGGTGAATCCTAAGGGACCAGTCAGGTCGCTACTGTAACAGTTCAATAGATGATGGTGACAGGTAGCAACATAGACAGTGGGAAGTGATCATATTGTAGATCTATTTTGATGATAGGGTGAATACATTTTGCTGAGGAATTGCATAAAGGTCCTGAAGTAAGAAATGAGCTTAGTACAATGCCCAAGTTTTGGGTCAGAAGAACAAGCAGAAGACAGATGTCATTGCAGAGATGAGGGACATTGTAAAGCAGGTTAGAGAAAGGAAAGTGACAGTGTAATCTTGGCCAAGTTAAGCCTGAGATGCTTATCAGACATCTTCATAGAAATTTCAAGGTAGGACTTGGTCATTGAGGAAATGAAGACCCGAGTAATGAGGATTTAAGGAATTACCGAGAGCTATCAGGCATTGAATTTGGGAAGATCTCCTGGAGAAGGAAATGGCAACCCACTCCAGTATTCTTTCCTGAAGAATCCCATGGACAGAGGAGCCTGGTGGGCTACTGTCCATGGGGTCACAAAGAGTCAGACACAACTGAGCGCTGAGCACATTGAGTTTGCACTGCTGTGTTTTATACACATGTTATCCTTTAATCCTCATAGTGACCTTATTGCATTATTATGACTATTTTACAGCAAAGGAGAGTGAAACTTAGGTTTAGATGAATCCCTCAAGGGTGCAGAGTAGAGTCTTCGTTTGCTTTACTCCAATTGTGATTTTAGCTACTGTTTTATATTGCCAAAGGGAATGTGGGCAAGAGGCAATAAAAATGTTCCAGGCAGAAGGAACAACATATGCAAAGTAGAAGGGCCAAAGGGAACCTGGCATCTTCTGGAGACTTGTGAGCACAGGGACGTAGTTGGTAATCAGCTTCCAATGAACTAATGCTTGTGTGATACTTTGCAGTGTTAGAATTGTTTTCTCATGGGCACACGAGTTGCTCTCTGTGAGGCAGGGAAATGTTTTTATTATCACTATTCAATGAGTGGGGAAAGAGGCTTACAGAGCTAAGTTCATAAATTCAGTCAATTGTGAACTAAGGTTTGACCTTGAACTTCTTTTCCCAAAACTTAGAATAATTTTTACATTTCTGAGTACTTAAATCATTTTTTGTGTACCTATTTAGGAGGTGGAGAAATATACATGAGGTTACATATATTTTGATACCAAAAAGCCATGGAAATTGGAACAGAATTTCCAAGTGATCTGAAAGACAATGAAAATAATAGCTGTCATTTTTAAGCACTGAGGATGTTACCAGACACTGGACAAGGATCTTTACAATTGTTTATTAATTTTAATCTCACAAGAACTGAAAAGGAGATTTCATTATCATCTCAGTTTTAGAGATAAGGAAACTGAGGCTGAAGGAGACTAAAGCAACTCACTGGAGATCTTTATACAGGCAGGATGGAGCAGAGGCAAGAAATGAACGTGGCTGTCTGAAATCAGAGTTCAGACTCCTGACAGGTTGGTCAGGAGGCATTGCTGTCTCGGCAGTACTTTATTGTTTGCCTTTGTAAAGTCAAATGTGAAATTAGTGACACCAAGGAGGTCCTCATGAGTGTGAAATTATTTTCTGAATCACAGCAAGGTATGGATTTGTGTTCACCTGTCCTGAACGGTTTTCACCCTGGTCTTTTTTTTTTTTTTTTTGCACATGCTTTTATCACAGTTTAAGACAGCAGATGGCTCTCTTGCGTTTTTGTTTTTTGTTTTTTGTTTCACTACCTCCATCTGTAAACAACTAAACAGTGTTTTGGGGAGGTGAAAAGGAAAGCGCATGGATTAAGCGAAAAGACCGGGATTCTCCAAATTCTGCCCCCAACCCATGCTCCGCTAAGACAGGAAACCACACAAGATAGAAATGTCCCCGTTTAAGGCTTGTGAAATCCACAATCCTGCATAGATGCCCTGAGACTGAGGAGTCCGCTGCGCCAGGGGTCTGAACGCATCAGGAAAAAAAGAGTATTTCTCGGTTATCAAAAAGCTGAAAGGCTTGTGCTCCAAGGTGGGTTATTAATGCCAGTGGAAGCAGTGAGGATTAATTTCCTTCCCGCCTTGGGTGGCGCGGGGTGGGGAGTGGAAAGCTGCTTTTAAGGTAGAGCATCAGAGGCGCTCCCACGCTCAGGGAACTTGCTTCCTGGCTCAGCGCTAAGGCTGGGCAGAATCTCTGTCCGCGGTGCTGAATCGCACCCTTGTCTGGAGGTGGCTGGCGATGAAGGGAGGGGGTCTAAAGAAACCAAAGCACCAACCTTCCCTTGGATTATACAATCCAGAGACTTGTAGAGAAGACTGAATTATAAGAAAAAGCCTGGAAAGAAAATAATTAACACAACTCTAATAATAAGAAGCTTTAATCTGTTCAAGTTATTATACGAGACACATTTATTACAAGGATTTAAAAAAAACTTTCAAAGCGAACTGGGTTATATTGTTTGGGGCAATTGTACTATATTTAAAAGGTTACTATACTTAACATTTTGCTTCTTTGAAAAACTCATTACTATAAGTAAATATGTTTGCTGTAATTGTAAAGTCACTAGGAAATTGCGATCTGTAACGTCTGAAACGTCCAAATAGCCACTCTTCAATAATGGAAGGCAGGAGAAGCTACTTCTGCTCAATACGACTTGTTTCAGTGCATTTTTAATAGCTTTTTATTAGGTGTATCCATCTCTGCCAATGACCTTTCCTTTCTCAGCAGGAGCATGGCAACGCTAAATACATAGTGTAAAAAGATGAGAACAAAGACATGTAACACAGGGAGGAAAAGGTAGGCATAGAGTAAAATAGCCAACACACCCTTTTCCTTTACTTTTTCTATCTCATAGCTGGTTAAGGATTGCAAATCTCTGGAAGAATTCCTCATGCATATTCCTTTTTAATAATCATGGCTATTAGATAGATTTCATATGTGCATAAAACACAATAAGGTAGGAAAAGTCAGCTTACAGAATATGTTCTTTAATGTTAAACATTATTACATTATCCTAAAGCCAATTTGATCTGCATTGGACTGAAATCTACATACTCCTTTTAGATTAAATTCTCTTCCTCCGAAGAGACTTGTTAGTAAATATGTTGTAAATACAACGAGAAACAGCTGAGCAGTAATTGCTTCCGTGGTGAGACTGTGGGTAAGTTCTTCCGTAGAACAGAAGGTGTCTAGCCTCCTTGTCATCAGCCCTTGTCTGAACTTCTCCCACTTGCCTGGTTGCAGGTCTGCGTGGTACTTTACCACCTATTCCTGAGACAAAGTGTGTGTTGGTTCAGAACTGTTCCCAGGCTGCTTGCTGTCCTCTTCCCGGCTCTAAAAGCAGCCACCAGAGAAGCGATTGTTACAAGCAGCAATTACCAAATGAGTTTTCTTTCCTCCATTCTTCACACCCGATTGTGAGACGTCTAGTTTGCCCATTTCTTTTCTTTGCCTTCCTGGAATGACAGGCAGCCTAAAGGAAGGAGGGAAAGGTGAGAAACCACAGAAGCACAAGCTACTCCTAGTTCTGACGCTCCGAGTGTATCCTAGAAACCATGGATCTGCGTTCACCCAGGCGTGAATTGTTTCTCTCCCAACCTCCTTTTCTAGGGCGCCCTCCACTTGCTCCCCTCCTCCTGGGCCTTCATATTTCACTCGCCCAACACGGAACTGCTGTTGGGACACAGACAGGAAATCAGGGAGACTAGGCAGCAGCTGTTGTGTTTGAATGTCAGACACAGTTCATCCGCTTTGCTCCCTGGCTCTCTACTCAGGGACACCAGCTCTAATTGGAGTGTCCCTCGGTCTGGCTGCTTTCTCTTGTTACTGGAATACTGTGTCACCCTCCCCGCCCTTAATACTCTGCACTGACTTCTTCAGTGTTCCGTCCCCGCTGCTGTTCTGTAGCAGCTACAGCTGCAGCCATCTCTTCCTCCGAGTGCTACAGAGTAAATTTGAGAAGGGGGTGGGGGTGGTGAGGTGGGGTCTTCTCCCCTCCCCTCCTCCCTCCTTCTTGCTCTGCTACGGTTTCAGGATGGCAAGCCTACTTCTCCCGGCAGCTAGCCGAAGGGAGAGTCCGGCGAGTCTGGGTGGATTAGGTAGGGAGTGGAGACGCCTCCCTTCTCAGGACACATTCGCCTCCCTCCCAAGCTCCCTCCTCCCCTCTCTTCCTTCCCGGGGTGGAGAGGCTCCGGAGCTGGAGGGATTAGCCAGAAGGGCGGAAACCACCTCGCGTTCCAGCCGGTCCCGCGAGTTTCCGTGGACCAGGAGACACGTTAAGATCCAGAAACCCTCGCTAAGCCCGGGGAGCCTCGGACACCTGCGAGTTTTCATCCAAGAAAAAGCGTGCTGATCATTCCTTCAATTCCACCTGCTTTGGTTCAGCCTCTTAGGACCCCACCCCCCTGCCACCCATTTTGGGCTTTCTTTTACATGGTTATTAATATTCTTAAAGTCATCCTTGTATCTCCCCTTTTCCCCTCCCTTTTTTTTCTGAAGACTGACCTAGGAGGGGAGGGGGGGACGGGAGGGGAGTGGAGTGGGGTGGGAACGAAGCGCTCTGATTAGAGATCTCCTGGGAGAAGATTGCTCTCTCCAGATGCTGATTTCCAAAGCACTTGACAATCACCGGCAGAATCCGCGAGCGGGCAGCGGCGGCGGCACCGGCCGGGGGGCAGCTCGAGTCAGGCGCTGAATCCTGCCCGGCGCGCCCTGGACGCACCGACGCGGAGACCCTGCGGGCGCCGCTCCTCCACTCCTTGCCCTGGAAGAAGGCGGCCAGCTCGCCCTCGCGCCCGGGAGGCGGGACGGACAGCGAGGCCGCGCGAGTGGCGGCGGCTGCCCGTCGGAGGGAGGGCTCGGGCGGCACGCGGGGTGACCGGCGGCGCCCGCAGCCCCGAGCCCCACTCCCGGCTCCGAAGCGGCCGCCACCTCGGGCTCCCGCCGCGCCCCGCGCGCATTTGCGCGCCGGGCCCCGCGCTCCGCGGAGAGGGCGATGGGTCCTAGTGGGGACTGAGCGCCCCTGCGCCCTCTCCCCAGCCCTCCTCTCCGCCTCCCCGAGGGCGAGCCGCCGTCTGCGTCTCCCCGTCCCTCTCCGGGGTCCCTCGGCTCCCTTCCCTCCGTGCCTCCCTCCTCCGGACCCGGGCCGAGGCCACCATGGCCGCGGCCATCGCCAGCGGCTTGATCCGCCAGAAGCGGCAGGCGCGGGAGCAGCACTGGGACCGGCCGTCCGCCAGCAGGAGGCGGAGCAGCCCCAGCAAGAACCGCGGACTCTGCAACGGTAACCTGGTGGACATCTTCTCCAAAGTTCGCATCTTCGGCCTCAAGAAGCGCAGATTGCGGCGCCAAGGTCTGTGCAGGGGGTCCCTGTCGGGAGGCGCGCCCTCGGCCCTCTCCCATCTCCCCGCCTGTGTGGGGCCTTTTCGGGCTCCCCTCCCGCCCTCGATCTCTCATCTCACCCCCGCACCCCCCTTCCTCTCCCCTCCCAGGCAAGTCTCCCTTCCGAGCGCTCCGAGCGCCTTCCGCCCCCGGGACCTGGGAACCGGCTCTCTGGCAACCTGTAACCACTGAAAACTCCACCGGCCAGGAGCCCGCAGGGTGGCCCATTCCCACCGCTGCCTCTAGCTCTGCAGGCGGATGTGGGCTGACCCCCAGGGAGAATCTCTGCTCTCTCTGGTCTTCTTCCCACTCGGGGCGCTGAGTCTGACTCCGGAATGTTGGGGCGGTGGACGGGGGATGGGGCGGGGGGGCGGGAAACCTCCCCTAACACCTCGGGGTCGTGCCGGCTGCTTCCAATCCACTTGGAGATGCCAGGAATTTCTGGGTCTGGCCTCTCTGGGTTTCCAGGGCTCTTGGAAACCCGCTGGGCTCTCAGACCTTGGCGGACGGTGGTGATCTCCGCCAGGCGCTCGGCGGGGGCTGGTGCGAGAGAAGTGAGTGGGGGTGTGTTTGCGTTGGGAGCCAGCTGGGTTGAGATTTACCAGAAAGCTGCTTAGCGGGCAGCACTGGTCACTCTGAAGTCTAGGGATCGCCTCTTGGGACGAGGAGAGGGGCGCAGAGTAGGAAGAGCGCATCGGAGTAGGGGGGTTGGCAGACAACCCCATACGTGGTGGTCTTGATTCAAGGACTCAAGAATTATACGAGGCAAAAGAAGCAGTTACTGTAGACAGATGACGAGAATAGTTGCCTCATTGGACGTATTTTTCGGGGAATAACTAGTGCCCAGCAAGACCTTCTGGTGCTGCCTTTAAAATGACCAGTCTCAGAAGG
The DNA here is from genome assembly GCF_014754425.2 of Oryx dammah. Lineage (NCBI taxonomy): Eukaryota > Metazoa > Chordata > Mammalia > Artiodactyla > Bovidae > Oryx > Oryx dammah. Next base: position 76,563,420 of record NW_024070208.1, on the reverse strand, counting down.
CCACTCACCCCTGAGCTGGAGCCCAGAGGCTTTTGTTCCTTCTGCCAGTCGGCTGGGCATCCAGTTGCTAGGGGAGGTTGTTTGGCGAGCATGTGGGATGTTTCCGTGGGAGAAATGGGGATGGCTTGCTTTTCATCACTAAGTGGGCTCGGCAGGAAACACTGAAGAACGTATTTACGTTAATAGGGGTATATGTTTGCCCAGCACATTATATTCCCGGTGCCCAGCTGTATTTATTTTAAGTCCCCTGTTGTTCCAAAGATGGGTAAGAGAAGCGTATGTTTTAGGTGTGTGTCTATGTGAGGGCGTGTGTATCCCACACATTTGCAGATTTATGACCAAAAGTTTCAATGCTTCTTTAAACAAAAGCTAGAACTGTAATTTTTTTTAAGCCCTCCTTGTCACAGATAGAAATTGGAGTTACCAGCTCTTAGAATCAAGAAGGCAAATGTCTAAGCAGGATCAGAATGGAAGTTCTAAGGTAGATAAATAATAGAGCTATAAGAGAAGAGACTTCCTGATGAGGAGTTTGGGGACAATGATGTTTCAGACCAGTGTTGAAGCTGTTTAAGAAAATGGACTTTAATTTTCCACTTTAGCCTAGAGCCCTGTCCAGAAAACCTGGGTATTATAAGACCAACTGGATTGTTTTAAACGTTGTTGTTCCATGGAAGGTCATGTTATCGTGACTTAACCTGTTTGCTTCTCCCCTAATTTCATCTGAATGTCTTTTAGAACCAAATTTTCACCAGCTAGAGCTCCAATTCTGCCATCTATTTGAGTAAATAAGCACATTTCTTCTAGATAGGATTATTTTAATATGAACGATGATGAAAACTTAGTGTGTTTTCTTTAAATGTAAACCAGTGGATTATTTTATAAATATGAACAATAAATATTCTGAATCATGAATCATGAAGAAAGGTTTGCTTTACATTTGTGAATGTTAGGATGAGGTTAAACTTTTTACCAGTGAAAAAGACATCTGAGCTGTCTATTTCAACATTTGTAACCCTGGCTGCTCCCTTGACATTTGGGAGTTTCCCGTGATATGCAAGCCTCAATGATCTGCAAGAAAAATATATTTGAGGATACTTTTGCTACCTTATTTTTGATGGAAGAATGGAAAAGAAATAAAATAGAAGGAAGTTTCATCAGGACCTTTTCTTTTATCCTTCTTATATATTTTCTATATAAAGACATATTCTTTAGTGAAGAAAATATAGATAAACCCTTTGAGTATTAGAAAGGAATTATTTTTAATTTAAGCAAAATAAATGTTGAAACTATATTGTATAAATTGTATATTACTATATAATTACATGGTTATATAGTACTAAAATAACTATACACAATTCTTATTTAATTAAATATTTCTTTAGGAAATATTTTTAAGCATGCTTACCTTTTCCTCCTGTATTCATTCTTTGCGTAGGAACTGACCCAAAGAAATTTTAAAATTCTGATTTCTTGATTTAAAGATATAACTTTCATGTGTGACAATTTATCATTTTATTTGAAAATTCTTAATTTGGCGAATAATCATTGAATCTTTATAATGTGTCAAGTCCTGTTCTAGGACTTGTGGAGTGTTGAAAAGAGCAGATGATTCTTCTTGCATCATGGAGCTTACAGACGTGAGACAAAAAGTCACTGCAGGTAGCAAAGAATAAGTTAATAAGAAATCACAAAACTCCAGGTCCTGAAATGTACAAAGAGGGCTGAAGCAGAGAACCACGGGGCAAGGGTGGTGGGAAGGGGAACTAGTCAGAGGCAATAGACAGGGTGGGAGACACCGAGAGCTACAGGGTGAAGGCTGCCATCTGAGAAAGGGTGCAGAGGTCTGTGTGTGAAGCCCCTGAAGTGGGGATACTCTTAGCCTGTTGGGAGAAGGAGAGAAGGTGTAGAAACTTCAGGTATACTGCCATTTCTCATTACATCTGTTTTGACTGCAGTTTGCTTTTTGACACAGAAATGCAAATACATTTGACATGTTTGCCAACAAAATAAAGAATAGCTTGATATTTTGTCTTTTGGGGGAAAGTAATATACATAGCTTAGATATAGTTTTTTTTTATTTTTAATCCTCCTTTAAGTAGTAATTTATTTAATATAAAAGTATGACATATTTATTTATCCCCTTTGGGTCAAGCCTTACCCCCCAACTCTGATCACCTCCTGACCCCATAGAAGGTGGTTTTTGCACCAGTTGAGTTGCTCCTGTAAAGGATGGAAATTTGCTAGATGGCTTAGTGGTCATGGTGGGCACCGCACTCTATCTTACCTTCCAGACTCATCTCCCTCCACCCTTGTGATAACTCTTTGGATTCCAAACATCATTCATGGTTCAACCACCTGGTTTCAAATCTCTGCGCTTTGTGCTTCACTCGGCACAAAATCTCTCCCTTCACCTATTGAAATGATGCCCATTTCTTAAAGCTTGGGAAAAGAGACGTCTTCCCTCATTGCTGAGAAGTAAAAAGAACTCATTTCATACCTCACAATTGTTGTTTATGCCTAATAATAATTAATCCAGCACACATATTCAGTAGCTTGTGGTAGGAAGCAGTGTCTCTGTTTTCTGTATTCCTGGGCTTTCAAATCTTGGCAGTGTGTCTGCCATGCCTTGGGTACTTGTCACTGCCCTTGAATTGAGTTGAAATAAGGAATGTCAATGTGTCCAAAGCTGAAAAAGTGTTTTTGGACCACGGTGCTCTAACTAGACTATTTTAGAAGTAAATGTACTTTTCAAAATTTTATCTTTTTTTTTTTACTTTCCCTAAGAGTACACATATAATCTATCCTTTTTAAAGGGATTGGAGTGTGATTACATATTTGCAACTTATCCTCAAGAATGCAAGAATATAACCAACCTCACTCTAAGGCTTAATTAGTTTATGAAAATAGATACTTAGAATATCTGTTGACAGCTAAAAAAAGAAGGCACAAGGAAACCAACAATTTGCATCTAGTTTTATTATTTGGAATCTCAACAATAAAAAAAGGAAAACTGAAACAGAACCTACCTGTGATGATATATACAAACATTATATTCTAAAAGTGTTACATTTTTGTTATTAGTTTTTAAACCAAAGAACTTTCATTTTTGTAGGATAATAACTTTTCAAAATCTTTGGTATAGCTAATGCAATTGTGTTTTGAAATCTATATTTCATTTTTTGGCTGTTTTCATAGGAGCAATGATATCATGTGTAATGTATTTATAGGTTTAATCAGTAATTATGTGGGTTTCTCACTAACACATTTTACCTAACATAAATTATAGGATGTCATAAGAAACAAGGAATGAAAAATGAGCTACTGAAAATTTGTTTTCAACTTATTCTCTCATATATATACACACCTATATATACCTTTCTTTGTGACACTGTGATAATGAAACCCATCAGCTATCCTAATAAAAGAGAAGTGGTCTTCCTTCTTACACGGTACTGTGTAAGGAAAGCCAAGCACACCCTTTCAGAAAATAATCAACAGTAAAGAGTTGTTTCAGCAAAAGTCCACCATCTTGTCTTACTGCTTCTGAGCCATCACCATTGAAAAGAAAAAGACAGCCTACTTATTTGGGCTCTTTAGGTCAAAATAAGGAAGGAGTATTTTTCTCCCAAAAGATTATCCTTTTTTACTTTTGGAAGTATATTTTTTTTACTTTTCTAGAATGATGTCTGTGGGACTCTTCCTACCTATCTTTTGATAATACCTGTTGCTAACTTTGATAAGCAGAGTTTTATTACTTGTTAGTTTTATTAAGGCTAGACAAAAATTGTACATTTTCTATCTTGAAATGTCTCATTCTTTAATGAGGGCTATTCTGTCAAATGCAGGCTTTCTAAGTGAGAGATATTATGGGGATATTACTGAATTGGTACATAAAACAATTTGAAAGACTTTTTTTTAATTGACCTTGCTTCCTGACGTATATTTTCTGTGACTTGTTATGATTTCAGACATTCTACATTTGCTGAAAGCTTCTGAAAAAAGATTAATACCACTATGGTGCAATAAATTAGTGTTGTAATATATAAAGTGTAAGATAGCAGAGTAGGTCAGGAAAGATGCAAGTTAGGTTATGTAAGTAAGATGGTTTCCTTTGGGTTAGGTTAGATTCGTTGCTTGAGTTGAGTTTACATATATTGAGAAGATAGTACTATTAACTGGTAAAGAAATCCCCTGACATGTCTTCAAATACAGGGTTTCAGAAGCACCAGTTCTCCTGCACTCCCCTGACTAGGTTACCATTCTCAGCTACAGATTTCACTTTATATTTCAAATTAGTAGACTCATTAGTGCAGCTGTAATACATTTAGCTCCTAAATCCCGTTTTTTCTGTTAGAGATTTTAGTCTACACGATGTTCCTATAAGAAAGTCATTTTAAAATAGACATGAACCTCCCCTCTCTTCAATGTAAAAAGGACATCTTCTAAATTTTATATGCTTAATTTTAAATAATGGCAGACATTGAAAGGGAGTAGTAAATGAATTATATTTCAATCTGATTTATCACTTTGTTCTGAAACCTAGGTTTCTTTCTAGATATAGTTTATATTAATTTCTCTCCAAATGGTCAGAAACTTTAGCCAAAAAGAACTATGATATTTAGATAGTACAGATTGTATATGATATTTTAAATATAGTCATTTTAGCACTCAAAGGCTAAAAACACAATAATGGTAGACTCAAAAATATAAGAGACCATTTTAGGGGATTGATGCAATTTAAAGTCAACTGCACTATGTTGACATGACTAGAAAACTAATTTAGTCATTTTATCCAACGTTCAATTTAAGAAATTGCTATAATTTAATAATTTTATTTAAATGAATATGGTACCATTCACTGTTTCCTAGGGCTGAAAGGCTAGCTGTAAGGCATGGTAGTAGGCATCTAGACACCTTTTATAAAAATCGATTTATGTTACCACTTTGTCGTTCAGGAAAAAAGATTCTTTTCATAAAGCTATATTGTGTAAAATATTTTTTAGGGAATATGGGTTTCACCCTATGCTTTTATGCTTCTTTCATATCAGGTTTAATAGGGACCCGTATGGTATGATGATGGGCAGCAACCACTTAAAAGTCAGTGTCTTACCAGTGCCTGACATACAGCTAACAAGCCACAGCATTTAATGAATTAATGAAAAATCCTGTATTTCTCAGAATTTATGAGTAGCAGTGGCACAGAGTGGCCGTTGAGATCAGTGAGCACATGGCGATGGCTGTAATTGACTGGAAACTTATTAATGTGTCACCAACCACCTATATGACACTCACAATGTCAGGCACTGCCCCTGAGTACCCTTTAGCCTCACAACAAGCAGATGCAGTAGGTATGCTATATTACCCATTATTTGATGATACACTAAAATATTACCCAACCACCCACTTTACAAATAAGGTATCTGAAACCAAAGAAAAGAATGAATAAATTGTCCAGGTTCACATAACATTAAGATATGGAGCTTGGATTAAAACCTAGGTTCCAGGGTGGCGCCACGGTCCCCTCTATTAACCAGTGCCCAACATCAGTTATCACATATGTGATTTCATTACTTCAATTAGTTGAGATTCATCACCATCTCAAAGGAAACCAAGGCTCAAAGAATTTGTGTTTTGCCAAAAGATTTACACATAGCAAGTGACACAACCAAAATTCAAAAGCAAATTTGTCCTTCAATACTCTATCCTTCTCACTACTTTCCACTCTTTCAATTCTTTATACTAACGGCAGACGTTATTTCAAGGCCCATAGTTGATGCGCAGCATATGTATCTGTTGATTGGATGCATGTAAAGTGAAGGGAAGTGAAAGTCACTCAGTCGAGTCTGACTCTTTGCGACCCCAAGGACTATACAGTCCATGGAATTCTCCAGGCCAGAATACTGGAGTGGGTAGCTTTTCCCTTCTCCATGAAATCTTTCCGACCCAGGGATTGAACCCAGGTCTCCCACATTGCAGGCATATCCTTGACCAGCTGAGCCAGGAGGGAAGCCCTGAATACATGTAATAATGTGTTATTAACTTTTTAAAACTGAGGGTGCAGTAAGTTTGCCTGGAAGCAGAGATTTATTTGTGGGATTTGGGGAAAGAGACAAAAAAATAAAAGCCATATTTTACCAAGCCATTTTTGATATAGGAATGCAGCTTTGGTTTTTCCAGCAAGTGTTTGGAAGTGACATAAGTTGGTGTTATCTTCTTAATGAATTGTCACATTGACCTGAAATTCTGAAAAGGAGTCATTAGGAGGGCTTTCATTAGCATGTAATGACTTTAATGTGAGGTCTTTCAATAATTGTCTCAGATAATATATTTTTTAATATTTCTTGTGTCTGTTAAGTTATATTCCATGATAAGCTGAAGCAAACCACCAAAGTTATAGAGTCACAAATTAATCATGAAAATTTCAGACTGTTAGTAACATTGGTTCATTGTCCTTTTCTAATGAGTTCTTAGATCTTCTTCCTAATACCAATACCAGAAAAATGTAATGGAGTCAAGGCTAAAAATTGTTTGTAAATTGTATTATGTGCTTTATAACGATTGCACACATGTGAATATTTAATCTGGTACAGTCTTGCAAGTCTCCCTGGAGAAGGAAATGGAAGCCCACTCCAGTATTTTTGCCTGGAGAATCCCATGGACAGAGGCGCCTGGCGGGCTACAATCTATGGAGTTGCAAGAAACAGACACAACTTAGCGACTAAACCACCACCACCACCACAGCCTTCGCAAGTCTAGTTATATGTTATTTAGGTATTTTTATTGACATATTATCTGACTCTTCTTCTCTTGTTATCTTGCTTATTACATGGCAAAACTACATGGTTCACCCAGCTGCCCACCTACTCTGTGCCTGCGCCTCCACGTTTGATTTTGGCTGAAGAGAAACATGCATATGCGTGGATTGGTTCTGCTTTCAGTTCGTAGTCAGTAATATCAAGTGGGCTCTTGGTACATTTTTAAAAATCTATTTACACTTGAATAGATTATATTTCTTTTCTTCTCTTCAGACATCTTAGACCTCCTCTCCATCAACTGTGTTCTTGCTTGTATTTTTCTGAGAAAATAGAAATAATCGAAAATAAATTTCCATATACTCCACAACTACTTTTACAGATCTATCTGCTGATCTACCCACTTCCCCCTTTTCCTACTGAACTTGGGAATGAATTCTTAGTGTTCCTATTTAAGGTCAAGACCTCCGCACATCGAGGAACAGAACCTTTACCCTACTTAGGGACAAAAATCCAATATTTTCCTCTCCTGCATCATGTAATTTCTGTATCCTACTGTATGATTCTCATCAGCATATAAATATACTACAATGTAATTCATCTTAGAATTTAATCTCCTGTTGATCATACATTCCTCTCTTGCTATTAAACCAACTATCTTTTATTGGCAAAACTTAAGGTAACTTTTTTACATTTGTGTTTTTGAATTTTTAAAATATCCTTTTAGTATGACAAAGGGCTTCTAAGATAGGGGAAATGGTAAAAGTTTTATCTATTAAGAATTCAGGAATAAATTTACAGAGTTCTCTTATCTCTTCCGGTTAGATTCTCCAAGGGCTATGTGACCACTGAGTTCAGTGGCTACGTGAATATAGTATCTTTTCTCAGGAGACTCTTGAATGTTTGATGGACAGTTGTTTTCTTCAGAATCCAACAACTTTCTCCCTTTTGAAAGGATCTTGAAAATAGAATCTCATTGCTTAATGTCTTTTTATTCCAGCACAGGCTTCGTGGTAGCTCTTTAGATTTCTGTAAATAATTCCTGCCTAGCCTGGGCTACATTATGCCCTTTAAATATTTGTTCACGGCTTTTTATCCTCCTTACCATTTGGCCAGCTTACAATTGTTTAACTCTGTTAATCTTTCTGCATAAGTAAATGCCACCAGCAGCTTAATCGTTTCTGTAGCTTCAATTGTTCACTGATTACCTCATCCTTATTCCAGCAAATCAGATCACTGCCATTTGCATGAAGAAAATTTCATGCTGAGGCCAGCCTTGCCATAGAGAGCACTGAACGCATCTGCTGTCTCCCTTTTCTCTGGGGCTGGGGTCGGACTAGGAGGGAGGGATGGAGAGACTGAACAGATCTATGCAAGGTAGCAGGATCTGTCTTGGCTTCCTACTGGACACATTAAAGGAAAACATAGGGAAACTAATCAAACCTCTGAACCTGCTGGAAGTAGGGGTAATGTACATCCCATCTCTTACTTCTCCCAACCTCAGGATATAAGGGGCATTATTTTTATCTTCATGGATGAGAGAAAGTGAGGTAATTTTTCCGGGGACTTCTACTTGGCAGAAGGACTAACATCTTATGGGGGGGAAACAAAACCCGAATAAGCTTTTTGGACAACCCAGATATTTGGATGCTGATCTGATTGATACAAGGTGTATATTTTTAGAATGAACTCAGTTCAGTTCAGTTCAGTCGTTCAGTCATGTCCGACTCTTTGTGATGCGACCCCATGAATCGCAGCACACCAGGCCACCCTGTCCATCACCAACTACCGGAGTTCACTCAGACCCATATCCATCGAGTCAGTGATGCCATCCAGCCATCTCATCCTCTGTTGTCCCCTTCTCCTCCTGCCCCCAATCCCTCCCAGCATCAGAGTCTTTTCCAATGAGTCAACACTTCCCATGAGGTGGCCAAAGTACTGGAGTTTCAGCCTCAGCATCATTCCTTCCAAAGAAATCCCAGGGCTGATCTCCTTCAGAATGGACTGGTTGGATCTCCTTGCAGTCCAAGGGACTCTCAAGAGTCTTCTCCAACACCACAGTTCAAAAGCATCAATTCTTTGGCACTCAGCTTTCTTCACAGTCCAACTCTCACATCCATACATGACCATTAGAAAAACCATCTAGCCTTGACTAGACAGACCTTTGTTGGCAAAGTAATGTCTCTGCTTTTGAATATGCTGTCTAGGTTGGACAAAACTTTTCTTCCAAGGAGAAACAGTGGATCTCAAATAATCGTAGAATCTTCACTATATTCCAGTATCTTACTAGATTCATCCTTGGGCTGAGCTAGAACGTCGAGCACAAGGTTCCCTTTGCTCTTACTGGCTCTCTGTGTTCTCTCCTGGGCGCTCCAGCCGCCACTGCAACCAACAGTGTTGCACTCAGGGTAACCCCTCACTCAGAAGTGTGTCCCCAGCCCTGAGTCCTTGTTTCCGTCCAATGCTTGGAACACTGGGCACCAAGCTGAACAGAAAGGCAGAGCCTGGATGGGTTCATTCCATCATCCTTTAGACTTCCCTTTTAGAGGCAGCCATTCCCTGGCAGTTTAGATGGTAAAGAATCTGCCTGCAGTGCAGGAGACCCGGGTTCGATCCCTGGGTCAGGAAGAGCCCCTGGAGAAGGGAATGGCTACCCACTCCAGAATGCTTTCCTGGAAAATCCCACAGACAGAGGAGCCTGGCAAGCTAGAGTTCGTGGAGTCTCAAAGAGTTGGAGATGACTGAGTGACCTAACACACACAACTCCTAGCTAGTGTGGTGATGGAAACGTTTTCCTGGAAGGCTTGGAGTATTTTACATATGTCAGACTTTTATATACTTCATCCCCAGAACTTTGCAGTTTGGAAAGTTATAAAAGTGATAAAAGTTGTTGAAGTGTCAAGAATATGTGGTTAATAAGCAAACATTTCCTCTTCTCCTGCTACTGCTGCTGGGCTGATGCAATTTGTATCATGAGAAATGTCCCTTGTACCCAAATTCTCTCATGACTATAACCATTTTACTTTCTGGATCGTTCGTGGTTGTAGGGTGAAATGAAACTGAGACTTTGAGGACAATGGTAAGTGCTTTTTGGCAACATCTTTACACCAACTTAGTCTAGAGGTCAACCTTGATGGCTCAGATGGTAAAGAATCTGCCTGCAGTGTGGGAGACCCAGGTTTGATCCCTGGGTCGGGAAGATCCCGTGGAGAAGGGAATAGCAACCCACTCCAGTATTCTTTCCTGGAGAATCCCCTGGACAGAGGAGCCTGGTGGGCTATAGTCCATGGGGTCGGAAAGAGTTGGACATGGGTGAGCAACTAACACTTTCACTTTTTTTCTCACTTAAACTTCCCATATCTGCATGTTTTTTTTCTTTTGCCCCATAAGCAGCCAGGGATTGTACCACCAGCCATACACAGCCCCAAACTCCACACATCACACTACCCTCCATGGTGTGGTTGGTGATGGGGAGCGTGTGGACTCAGACCCTGGGCCTTGGGGCTTCACTATACCTCTTCTGGCTGAGCAAACTCTGTCTATATACAGAGACCTCTATGCAAGGAGCTGGCCCAGCAAGTTGGTTTGGAAGAATACCTTTTATTGGAATATAGTTGATTTGCAATGTGGTGTTACTTTCTGTTGTACAGCAAAGTGAATCAGTCTATACTCTTTTTTTAGATTCTTTTCCCATATAGTAGAGAAGGAAATGGCAATCCACTCTAGTATTCTTGCCTGGAGAACTCTGTGGACAAGGGAGCCTGGTGAGCTACAGTCTATGGGGTCACAAAGAGTGGGACATGACTAAGTGACTTTCACTTTCACTTTTCCCATACAGGCCATTACCGCGTATTTAGTAGACTTCTCTGTGCTATTGTTCTTCAGCCAAAAAGTTGTGTCTGATTCTTTGCAACCCCATGGACTATAGCACACAAGGCTTCCCTGTCTCCTGGAGTTCACCCATGTTAGTGTCCATTGAATTGGTAATCTCTGTGCTATATAGCAGGTTCTTATTAGTTATCTATTTTATATATAGTAGTGTGTATATGTCAGTCTCCATCTCCCAACTTATCCCCCTTATCCCCTAGTAACCATAATTTTTTTTCTACATCCATGAATCTATTTCTGTTTTGTAAATAAGTTCATTTGTACCCTGCTCTGTTTTTGATTCTGTGTATAGGTTGTATCATTCGATATTTGACTTTCTGTGTCTGACTTACTTTACTCAGTATGACAGTCTCTTAGTCCATCCACATAGCTGCAAATAGCATTATTTGGTTCTTTTCTATGGCTGAGTAATGTTCCATTGCATATATGTACCACAACTTCTTTATCCATTCCTCTGTTGATGGACATTTAGGTTGCTTCCATACCCTGGCTATTGTAAATAGTGCTGCTATGAACTTTAGAGTGTGCGGATACCTTTTTTTTTTATTAAAAGCTTTTCTTACATATACATGTATCTGTTATTTTCCACCTTCTTGTCCTATTTGGGTTGTTCCAGAACATTGAGCAGAGTCCCCTGTGCTATACAGTAGGTCCTTGTTGGTTATCTGTTTTAAATATTGCAGTGTGTGCATGTCCATCCCAAACTCCCACTCTATCCCTCCCCGACTCTTCCCCATATTTGTCTTTGGAAGAGTACCTTTAGCTTCAAGTTTGAGACAAGTTGTAGCTAAGGGTGCTTTTATCAGCTCCTGCTTCCCTTTCTCTTTGTGTCCAATTGTGAAAGACAGAGAAAATAAGCATTATGTATGAGTGTGTTTATGTGTAAATTAAAAGATTAACATGAAGCTTGTTATGTGATGCAGATATAACATGAGGTATAAAAACAAAGTACTAAGTGTGTTCAATTCCATATATATATACATATATATATATATATATACACTTAAATTCGATGTGCTTACACATGAATATGGAGACAAAATAACAGAGAAATCTGCTTAAGTCTCTACTAAAAGTTAGTTTAATGCCTCCCAGTACTTCTAGAACTCAATTTTTCAAACATCTTTTTCCTTAACCAACCTCATTATGTTTTTCTGGGATTGACATTTGCATAGAATTTTTTTTTTAATTCAAAGTTTTGATAAGACCTAGTAGGTACTAAGACAAAATCCATTTGAATGGAATAAAGTTGCAATGAAGAAATTTGGAAGCAGTGACAAGCCTGTAAGTGATACATGTTACTGAAATGAATTCACACACACACATACATCTCACAACCATGTTCTGCAACTTAAATGGATTGTTATGGTGCCCATAGGGAATTTCAATCTTCAGTTTTAAGTCCATTATATAAAATTGCACACATTTGTCAAGAGCAGCATACCTGGCCCCTAAATAGCAACTGTGAGAGAGTGAGAAAAGACAAACAAAATTGGAAAAAGTAATCTACACGGCAGCGTTGGTTGGGATAGAAAAAAATAAGACCATTGGATTGTAGCCAGTTGGAAATGACTGCAGCACCTCTTTCTTTGGAGGAGAGGGAGAAACAGTAAATCGGTGAAGTTCTCAATTTTAAGAAGCTGAATTAGTCAAACATAGGACTAAAGCTAATGGATTTGTATCAAAAGTGCTGGTTTTGAAAGTAGCATAGATTCATGCATTTCTGACTAGCAATCATCCAGGGAAACTTCAAGATTCTCAAAAACCGTGACAGAGTTTGGAAAAGGATAAACAGTCTTTGGTAAAAATCTCAGTAAACAGTAATTTTCCTAGTGAAGAAAGTAATTATAAGTCAAGAGGATTCCTTTGTGCTTCAGGGAGTTGGTTATTAGAGCTTGTATCCAAGGTGATTCCATTTAAAGGGTGCTTTATCCACGAGTGGCTTGATTAAACACACTGGTTTAATAGCTTCTGTATCAATATTGGATGCAACATCCTGTTTCATGCATATCCTGCTATTGGATTTCAAGTTGCAGCTAAGGAGCTACATAATACAAAAAGGAATTTGTAATACTTGTCTGCTGGGTTTATGTTTGAGAAATATGTAAGTTCCATTAATTCAAAATATGCCTGTATATGATAAAGAAAGTCTTAAATGTAAGCATTTGCCGTCAGAAAGCTAAAAGTGAGGACAGAACGAAAAGGACAGAAAAGGTAATAGAGAAAAGCCTCTGAATGTAGAAGGTACAATCATCAAGCAGAGTCTTGAAGGCTGAGAACTTGTATGCACTTATATGTATTCTCCTGGCAAAGTGGCTGTTTGTGTCTGGTCCTCTTTAAGCATCTGTTGCCTTGAGTAATTTAAGGGTGTTGCTGAAATAATAAATCTGAGACACCCCAATTGTTGCAAGTAAGTATAAGGCAACCAGTATCTTAACTTACCAAACTTTACCATTATCTACATTAAAATTCCAGAAACTCTTCAGACCACATTATGTCTAATTTTAAGTTAAAAATGGAAATTTATGGATATTAGTCATTTTTCCTGGGTTATATAGTCTATACTGTAGGAGTAATAGGATTAAAACCCTATAGTTTTGGATTTCTACTGTAAGATCTGCTCTTTTATCATATAGCTATCTTTCCCCCCAAAGTTTCTTGATAATGATTAAGAAAAATGTACACAGGACATTCTTCCCAATTAGGGAATACTTGCAAGTTTCAGAACATTCTTCCTAACCAGGGTTGGAAGTTACCCACTGGGAAATGAACAGGGGATGCTAAGAATTATGGCTTTACTTCATCTTCTCCCATCTTTTCTTTCTCTTCCATGCTTCTATTTAATTATGGACAATTCCAACTCCATTTTTTTTTTCCAGAAAGATTTTCTTTCATTGCTTCATAAATTTTGCAAGACAATAAAATCCAGGTGACAATCCAACCGAATAAATGTTCTTTCCCAACTTTTGGGAAATATCATGCCTTGTGCTTTTGTCCACCTTAAGCTTTTGCTTTTTCAAAAAGGCATTTGTTTTGCTATTGATTAAGAAATCCCCTCAGTATTTCTCATATAACAGTAGAGTAGAAGACATTAAAAATTTCTAGAGTTAAACACTTCCAAAGGCTTATTAAATGAACTTTAGATTGAAATGTATGTCATCTAATTCTATTTTATAAATTTTACAGCAGTTTTTACATTTAAAGCATATCTCAACTTTAGAATCAGTATTTTATTAAAGTATAATACATACATTGAAAAGTGCACAAATAGCATACAACTTAATGAATTTTCACAAGACGAATACTCTTGTATAAAGATCACTTGAATCTAGAATAAAGCAATGCCCTTGAAATTCCACGCACATGCCTTTCCAGTTAGTAAACCCTAAACATAGGCACTGTGTTGACTTCTAACACAATATAATAGCTTTCCCTGTTTCAAAACATAAAAATACAAACAGCACGTGCTTTTTGTGTCTGCCTCGTTTTCCTTCATGTTATATTTGGAGATTTATTGTTATAATCCCTGGGAGTCATTTATAATATCTGTAGCAATGTCTCCCTTTATTGTGATAAGGATAGTTTGTGCCTTTTCTCCTTTTTCTCAAATACATATGACTTGCACATGCAAAATACCCATTTTATTTATATGTACTATATTTTATTGGTCTTTTTAAACGAAGACACTTTGAAAAAAAAAGACACTTTGGGATTAGTTGATTTTTTTTTAATATCGTATATTTTTTGTTTCAATAGGTTCTGTTCTTAACCTTATTTCCTTCTGTTTTCTAAAGATTAAATTTGCTGTTTTAACTTCTTGAGAGTATAAAGTAGAAGTTCGTTAATTTAAGTCATTAAGGAATTTAAACACACTTAAGTTATAAATTTATCTGAAAACATGGGCTTGTGAGCATTTACCTTTGGGTATGTTACACAAGTTATGCTGTGTTATATATTCATTTTCCTTTCAGTAAAACATTTTCTAATTCCCATTGTAATTTCTTCTTTTACCTATGGTTATTTAGAGGTGCCTGTTTGATTTTCAAATATTTAAGGATTATCCAGTTTTTAAATAATTATTTGCTAAATTTCTAAGTCAAATCCACTGTAATCAGAAAACAAATGAAAGATGAAGATTGAAAGCAAAATATTTATATTTTTTGGTTGGCAAGTAGAACATTTTATCTGTATCAATTACATCAAGTTGGTTAATTATATATTTCAAACTTTTTCTGTTAAGAATTGACTTTTTTCTTTACTTTTGTCAGTTACAGAGACAGCTATGTTAAAAATCTTCCATATATGACTGTAGATTTTTCTGTATTCCTTTAGCTCCATCAGATTTTGCCTTTATTCTTTATAGGTTAATACAAAATTATTATATCTTACTGGTAGATATATACTTTTATCATAATATCATTTCTTTTCTTGCTTTAATGTATATTTTGTTAGCTATTAGGATAACTATGCCAGCTTTCTTTGCTTTAGTATTTCCATGGTGATTATTCTTCATATTTTTAACTTTTATATATCCTTATACTTAACCATGACATCGTATAACGTGTTTATTTTGTTTTATTTTACTTTTTGTTTTAAATCCACTGTAAATCTCTGCCTTTTAATGGGAATATATTTGGTCTATTTGCATTTAATGAAATTACTGATACAGTTGAATTTAATTGCACCATATTAACCTTTGTTTTCTCTTTGTCCAACCTATTCAATATTCCTTTTATTATTATTTCCTTGTATTCTTTTAATGTGTTAAGAATAATTCTCTATTCCATTTCCCCCCATTATTAGCCTGAGGTTTATACATCCATTACAAATATTTTAGTGATTGTCCTGGGTAATAGCACATTTAATGTTAATAGATTTTAATATATAAATTTGAATCCTTTCCACCTTTAATACAATATTAGAACTTTATTATACTTTGCCACATAATCTCTAGTGTTTTTCTTTACTATTGTCATGCTTTTATTTCTATGCATGAATAAAACTTACAAGAAATTTTCATTGTTTGGTGCACTCAATATTTGTTTAGATAATTGTGTTTTTCCTTGCTCTTTATTGCTTCCTACATTTTTGTGTTTCCATCTGGGAATTTCTTTTTTCCTTTTGCCTAAACAACTTTTTAGTAGTAGTGCTGTTTTAGTGTAGTCTATTGGTTATGAATAATCTCAGTTTTCTTTGTGTGCAAATTTATTTTGCCTTTTATTTTAGATAGTGTTTTTACTGATCATCAGTTCAGTTCAGTGGCTCAGTTGTGTCCGACTCTTTGCGACCCCATGAATCGCAGCACGCCAGGCCTCCCTGTCCATCACCAACTCCCGGAGTTCACTCAGACTCGCGTCCATCGAGTCCGTGATGTCATCCAGCCATCTCATCCACTGTCGTCCCCTTCTCCTCCTGCCCCCAATCCCTCCCAGCATAAGAGTCTTTTCCAATGAGTCAACTCTTCGCATGAGGTGGCCAAAGTACTGGAGTTTCAGCCTCAGCATCATTCCTTCCAAAGAAATCCCAGGGCTGATCTCTTTCAGAATGGACTGGTTGGATCTCCTTGCAGTCCAAGGGACTCTCAAGAGTCTTCTCCAACACCACAGTTCAAAAGCATCAATTCTTTGGTGCTCAGCCTTCTTCACAGTCCAACCCTCACATCCATACATGACTACTGGAAAAACCATAGTCTTGACTAGACAGACCTTAGTTGGCAAAGTAATGTCTCTGCTTTTGAATATGCTGTCTAGGTTGGTCATAACTTTTCTTCCAAGGAGTAAGCGTCTTTCAATTTCATGGCTGCAGTCACCATCTGCAGTGATTTTGGAACCCCCAAAATAAAGTCTGACACTGTTTCCACTGTTTCCCCATCTATTTGCCATGAAGTGATGGGACCGGATGCCATGATCTTCATTTTCTGAATGTTGAGCTTTAAGCCAACTTTTTCACTCTCCTCTTTCACTTTCATCAAGAGGCTTTTTAGTTCCTCTTCACTTTCTGCCATAAGGGTGGTGTCAACTGCATATCTGATTTGAAGATATTTTTGTTTGTTTTCTTGGTGGATTTTTTGTTTTATTTATTTATGTTTATTCTTTTGATGTGGACCATTTTAAAATTCTTTCTTGAATTTGTTACAATATTCCTTCTGTTTTGTTTTATGTTTTGGTTTTGGCTGCAAGGCATGTAGGATCTTAGCTCTCTGACCAGGGATCAAACCTGCACATATCAGAAGGCAAAGTCTTAACCACTGGACCCCCAAGGAAGTCCCTGGAAGTTATTTTCTGTCATCACTTTAATAACGGCATTGTATTGTGTCTTCCAGTTTCCATTATTTCCTCTTGAAAATTCAAGTGTCACCTAATTGTCACTCATCAGAAAAGAACATGCATTCATTTTTCTCAAGATTTTCAAAAAGGTTTTCTTGCCTTTTTTCCCCCTTCTCTTTTATTTCAGCAAGTTTATCATGCCTAGGTATAGTTTTATTTGTATTTCTCTTGCATGAGGTTTGCAGCACATTTTGAACCTGGGGTATAAGGTTTTAGGTCAGCTTCAGAATTTTTTAAAATTTTATTCAAATATAACCATTCTCTCACTTTCATCTTTCTAGGACTTCAGTTACCTCTATGTTATTGCTTTTCATTATGTCTTACACGTTCTTACTCCTTTTTCCAGATTTTGTACATTTTTATGCCCTCTTCTTTAGTTTGCAAATTTTCAAGAGTTCTTTTCCAGTTATTTAATCATCTCTTCTCTTTCTGCTAAACAAAAATCTATTGATCTTTTTCTTTCCATTACTATATATTTTTCAGTTTTAGAAATTTCATTGATTATTTCAGTTCTCTGGTTAGATAATCATTTCTTCTCTTTTCTTAAACATATCAATCACAGTTATTTTAAAGTCTGTGTCTGTTAACGCCAATATCTGGAACACCTAAAAATCTGTGTTTATTTTCTGTTTCTCTCTTGTATTTTGTCATATTTTCTTTGATACTTTGGCAATTTTTACTGAGCTTTGAACATTTTAAGTAGAAAACCTTACAGACTGTCTATGATTTTATCTTCCTTGGAGAGGATATGTATTTTTTTCTTTTTTCAGGTAATTAGAGTAAGGACTGCCAGTGCAGGAGATGCAAGAGACCCGGGTTCGATCTGTGGGTCAGGAAGGTCCCTGGAGAAGGGCATGGCAACCCACTCCAGTACTCTTGCCTGGAGAATCCCATGGACGGAGGAGCCTGATGGGCTACAGTCCATGGGGTCGTGGAGAGTTGGACAGGCCTGAGTGGCTGAGCATACACACATGCACAGAGTAAGGGCAGAAAACCCCTAATTATTCTAGTGAGAACTGCATTCAAAGCTGGTTTTCAACTGTATGTGTGTGTGTTAGCTTGTCTGTTTGTAGATGGTATTTTGGCAAAAGAGAACTTTCTAGGGGTTCCAGCTGAAAGCCTGGATGTTAACCAAGGCCGCTACTCCTTAGCAAGCCCTGAGCTCCAATTTCTGTCTCTTTAGTCTTGTGGACTACCGAAAGCTCTGCTCTGATTTTCAGTCTTTTTCCTTCCTCTGCTTCTGAACAGCAGATTCTGAGAGAACAAATGAAGGGCAATACCAGGCTGGTCTCCATGTTTCCTTATGGGATGTTGGCCCCTCCACTTCTGGTTGCCTGGGACGCTCTCCAGGGCCTTCAGACAAATTTCTTTTCTTTTCTTCTTTCTCTTCTTGTCTTTACTTTTTAGAAGTATCTGGCTTTCATATAGGGTAAATTTGGTCTTGTGCTGTTTACTTAGTTGTAACTAGCAGTGAAATTGGTTTCCTCTTTTTAATCCTAACTCACGGAGAAACTGGCAATTAGGAAATACTATTTTGCTTTCTTGGCTTCCCTGGTAGCTAAGCAGCAGTAAAGAATCCACCTGCCAGTGCAGGAGTTATGGATTCCATCACTAGATTGGACAGATCCCCTGGAGAAGGAAATGGCAACCCACTCCAGTATTCTTGCCTAGGAAATTCCATGGGCAGAGGGGCCTGGCGGGCTACAGTCATGGGGTCACAAAAGAGTCGGACATGACTTAGCAGCTAAACAACAAAAATAAATTTTGCTTTCTAGTCCCCAATTCCTGAATATAGAAAGAATATCAATATCTTGATGAAAGTTGACTGTTATTGGGATACATAGGTATGATCAACATTTCAATTACAAGTTTTCTTATAAGCCGATTGGTTTTGTTGTAAGACAAATTCTTGACAATCTTTTTTGTTTATTTCCTCTTTTGGAACATTACCTACTGGCTAAACGTATTTTCGGTTCTAATTTCTAGTAAAATCTGGAGCAATGATTATTTTTGTCAATAACTGTTTCTGGATGTAAATCTTTTGTATATTACTTGTCATGCTATTATATTGTGTGTATTGCCAGCTGCAAGTATTTTAAGGCTTTTTGTTATATTATAAAAATTGGGTTTTTTTTTTTCATTTTCCAAATCCATTCCTTGGCAGTTGCTAACAGTGACAAGGATGTAGATTATCAAACTGGCTTCCAGAATGTTATAAATTTCTGGACTTGCAAAGAGTAATATAAAATTTTGCATGTGTTCTAATTTTGGCTGAGTCCTTAAAGTTTACAAGAAAGATGAAATGGCATATCCCATGCTCCAGGTTGCTATAACTCCGGGAAACAGTTTTATTCTTATTTACAAACAACTTTAAAAGACTGGAGTCCACTTGACAAGAAGTCCAAATATTCTGGCTTGAATCCTATGGCGTGCTACAATGCTCATGCTAGTTTGGACCCCACCCTGAACTGCCTTGATTTTGCAGAGCTGTGTCAGATTAAGGCAGTGTGTTTTTGAATCATTGATTCAGTTGCTCTAATATTCAGTATTTTTATTTGTGAATTAAGTTATTATAATCATATCTATTTTGCTTATCTCATAAGACTCAAATGAGATAATACATGTGAAAGTGCTTTCTAAACTCCCAAACTCTATATGCATACAATGGGGGGCCAGCCCTGGGCCTGGATAAAACCGTTCAGAACATCTATTGATCAGGTCACTCCTCCTTTAATATTTAACAATATATCTCCCAGCACATTCTGTCTCTAATTTCATTCCCAGGAATATTAACATAAATTCTTTTTGGAAATCTAGATTGGGAGGAAAACGTAAAGTTGTTGGTTACCAACTTTTGCATTTCTTATCTTTTTTTGTGCTGTAGTGTATTTTCCTACATCTTTCCTTTGTCATGCTCAGTCGCTCAGTCGTTTCCAGCTCTTTGCAACCCCATGGGCTGTAATCTGCCAGGCTCCTCTGTCCATGGGATTTTCCCAGGCAAAAATACTAAAGTGGGTTGCCATCTCCTACTCCAAGGGATCTTCCCAGCTCAGGGGTCAAACCTGCATCTCTTGGATTGGCAGACAGATTCTTTACCACTGTGCCATCTGGGAAGCCCATGTCTTTCCTAGAAGGAATTTAGAAAACCTTCCAGTTCAATCATCTCATTGTGTAGATAAGGTAACTTACAAATATAAAGCCCAAATACGTAGGTTTTCCTATGAGGGTCTCATGGTTAGGCACTGCAGAGCCAAATAAGAAATGGTTCTCTTAGTTTGTTTTCTTGGTGTGCTATGAGTATGACACAGCATTTCGCCATTTCAGATACACACAGATACATACATCTGTGTACGTGCACACATATACACAGAGAAAGGAAAATAACATTCCATAGGCTGCGTGGAAGGATCTGACTTCATTTCACACCTCTTCCTTCATTCCAAAGTGGATTTTCTTTCCATTCAGATACCCCTGTTTCCAGGCATTAGTTGTTCCTCTTGGAATCTTTCACTGCCTCTCAACCGGCTCTTTTTTCCTACCTTGGAATCACACTGTGAGAACATCTGACTATTAGAGCCCAAAGTCTGTGAACAGGACCCATAAAATTATTGAAGAACAGTGTGATGGCTGGAGAGTAATGCGATTTATGCAGAAGTAAAAAAAAAAAAAAAAAGTGATTTATGCAGAAGTAAAATCCTCACAGGAGGATGAAAGTGGAGAATGAGGCTCTGGAATGTAGTCAAGGAGAGAAAGAAAAGACACAGCACCTTAGTGTGTGTGTCAGAGCTTTACATGGTGTCCTCCAGGCTGTGAGGAAGATCAGTTTGAAAATAAAAGGCAAAATATTTAGCTGAGATCGACTTGGTGACATAACACTCAGGGACTGTTGTTGTTCTGCCTCGATAGCAGGCAAAGTGTTTTCTGCTCACCACCATGCTTTGCAAAGGGGTGTGGATACTCTTGGGGAACAGAGCAGTACAGGGGGGTAAGAGAGCCCAGAGGTGTATCTTTGTGCAGCATCAATTTTAGTTAGTGATTAAGAATAATTGGGGCTTCCCTGGTGGCTCAGTGGTAAAGAATCTGCCTGCCAATGCAGGAGATGGGTTGAGAAGATTCCCTGGAGGAGGAAATGCCAACCCACTCCAGTGTTCTTGCCTGGAGAATCTCATGGACAGAAGAGTCGTCTGGCAGGCTATAGTCCACGGGGTCACAAAGAGGCAGACACACCTGAGCAACTGAGCCTGTAGCATAATTTTAGTGAAGCATTTAAAAATATTTATATCAACCAAAGCCAGATTATAGAGTGGAATAGATTATAGAGTGGAATACATATTTTAAAATTTTCAGTAGAATACATGATTCCAAAGAAACTCCTGCTTACTGAGTACTATTTGAGGGTTCTTTCCTCAGACCCACCAGTAAATATGACAACTTACTTTGCTCTGCTCTTAAAAGTGCTTAAGTAAAATGTTTGAGAAGCACTGGAGCATGTGTGTTGAATATCTAGTCACTTTTTATAGTTCTCACAAATCTTTCCTTTCACTTTCAGACCTTCTGAATGCCAAGTATCAGATGTTGTTGCTGTTTTTTAGTCTCTCAGTCATGTTAAATTCTTTGCGACCCCATGGACTATAGCATGCCAGGCTTTGATGTCCTTCACCATGCCCCAGAGCTTGTTCAAACTCATGCCCATTGAGAGTTGGTGATGCCATCCAACCATCTTGTTCATCCTCTGTCATCCCCTTCTCCTCCCACCTTCAATCTTTCCCAGCATCAGGGTCTTTTCCAATGAGTCAGTTCTTTGCATCAGATGGCCAAAGTACTGGAGTTTCAGCTTCAGCATCAGTCCTTCCAATGAATATTCAGGGTTGATTTCCTTTAGGATTGACTGGTTGGATCTCCTTGCAGTCCAGGGGACTGTCAAGAGTCTTCTCCAACAGCGCAGTTCAAAAGCATCAATTCTTTAGCACTCAGCCTTCTCTATGGTTCAACTCTCATGTGCATACATGATTACTGAAACACCCGTACCTTTGACTATATGGACCTTTGTTGGCAGAATAATATCAGATGTTGCCCTTTCTAGTAATAATTCCTAGTGCAAAGTATAGATGGTTGACTCTTTTCAAACTGATGTAATTGTCCTCCTACATTTTAATTTGCCAAACTTCCTCTCTTGGGCAGCTGTGTTTGTACCTCATGGCCCTTCTAATGAGAGTAATTATTTTTCATCTGGCTTTCAAAGATTTCACAAATTTGCCTAACATGAAAGAACATGTGATATTCACATCCGGGATAAAAAGGAAGCGTTTTTACTGTGTAAAACCAACTTTGAATGAACACATGGGGGAGGAAATAAAGGAAGCAATGGAGAAGAAATGCATAAAGTGACTCACCTGATAGAATTCTGCACTGAAATTGATGCCTGCACTTTGTAAAGGACTCAAAGCATTTGAAAGGATATTAAATTATCAGACTTCAAAAATTGTTGAAAATCTAATGGCTTCTTTAAAAATATGTACTTTGGAGAAAGTAAAAAGATCCTTCTCAAGTAGTCATTAGGAGATTAATGGCTTGTAAGATCTCTGAGTCCCATGCCCACACTAAAATTATGACAAAAGGAATATATTTAGACCTGAATTTAAGAAAACTCAGAGAGAGAGATGTTAATATTAACTGTGACTCTTCAGTTCAGTTCAGTCGCTCAGTCATGTCCCACTCTTTGCAACTCCATGAACTGCAGCGTGCCTGGCCTCCCTGTCCAATACCAACTCCCTGTCTAATACCAACTCCTGAAATTTACTCAGACTCATGTCCATTAAGTCGGTGATGCCATCCAACCATCTCATTCTCTGTCATCCCCTTCTCCTCCTGCCTTCAGTTATTTCCCAGCATCAGGGTTTTTTCAAATGAGTCAGTTCTTCGCATCCGGTGGCCAAAGTATTGAAGTTTCAGCTTCAGTATCAATCCTTCCAATGAATATTCAGGACTGATCTCCTTTAGGATGGACTGGTTGAATCTCCTTGCAGTCCAAAGGATTCTGAAGAGTCTTCTCCAATACCACAGTTCAAAAGCATCAATTCTTCAGTGCTCAGCTTTCTTTATACTCCAACTCTCATATCCATACATGACTACTGGAAAAACCATAGCTTTGACTAGAGGGACCTTTGTTGGCAAAGTAATGTCTCTGCTTTTTAATATGTTGTCTAGGTCGGTCAACTTTTCTTCCAAGGAGCAAGTGTCTTTTAATTTCAAGGCTACAGTCACCATCTGCAGTGACTTTGGAACCCCCCAAAATAAAGTCTGTCACTGTTTCCACTGTTTCCTCATCTATTTGCCATGAGGTGATGGGACCAGATGCCATGATCTTAGTTTTCTGAATGTTGAGTTTTAAGCCAACTTTTTCACTCTCCTCTTTCACGTTTTCAACAGGCTCTTTAGTTCTTCTTCACTTTCTGCCATAAGGATGGTGTCGTCTGCATATCTGAGGTTATTGATATTTCTCCCAGCAATCTTGATTCCAGCTTGTGCTTCATCCAGCCCAGCGTTTCTCATGATGTACTCTGCATAGAAGTTAAATAAGCAGGGTGACAATATACAGCCTTGATGTGCTCCTTTCCCTGTTTGGAACCAGTCTTTTTTCCATGTCCAGTTCTAAATGTTGCTTCCTGTGAAAGTGAAATGCTTTTGGTAGGAGAGCTACAGGCCAGAATACTAGAGTGGGTAGCCTTTCCCTTCTCCAGGGGATCTTCCCAACCCAGGAATCAAACCCAGGTCTATGGGGTTGCAAAGAGCCAGACACAACTGGGCAACTCTCTCTCTCTCTCTCTCTCTCACACACACACACACACACACATACACATCATATGTATCTGACAATCAGTCCAGCGACCAGAGCAATCCTTTATTTATTTTTTAAAGGTTTTTTAATGTGGATCACTTTAGAGTCTTTATTAAATTTGTTACAATATTGCTTCTGTTTTATGTTTTGATGTTTTGGCTTTGAGGCATGCAGGATCCTAGCTCCCTGACGAGGGATTGAACCTTTATCCCCTGCATTGAAAGGTAAGTCTTAGCCACCGGACTGTCAGGGAAGTCCTGGAGAACCATCCTTTAAATATCTGCACAGGATTTTGTCACTTGCCTGCTTTAATTTCCTGACTTGCCATTAGTCAGTTCAGTCACTCAGTCGTGTCCAATTCTTTGTGACCCCATGGACTGCAGCATGCCAGGCTTCCCTGTCCATCACCAACTCCCAGAGCTTGCTCAAGCTTATGTCCATTGAATCAGTGATGCCATCTAACCATCTCATCCTCTGAATATGACCTGCCATATTCCCAGGCTAAAATTCATTTTTTGCACAATTAATCAGAACTCCCAAGATCTGAACACTTACCTATCATTTCTTGATATTTCTCTTCACTACTTTAAGATAATGCTTCCCTGATGGCTTGGTTGGTAAAGAATCTGCCTGTGATGCAGGAGACACAGATTTGATCTCTGGGTTGGAAAGATGCCCTGGAGAAGGAACTGGCAACCCACTCCAGTATGCTTGCCTGGGAAATCCCATGGACAGAAGAGCCTGGCAGGCTACAGTCCATGGGGTCCCAAAAGAGTCAGACATGGTTTAGTGACTAAACCACCAATTTAAGATGCTGTCTGAGGTTCTTGTAGCATCCTCTGACATTGGTTGGCCAAGAGTCTTTATATGCACTATGTGGAGAGACTTGGGAGGCTGTGGTTTAATTCAAACCACACAGCTAGTAAGTGCATGACCCTCCTCACCCCCTCTGTCCAAGTGTACAGTCTGCTCCTGGAGGGCTTGAGTATTCAGAGCCAAATCGCCTCACTATTTTCTACAAATTTGTCTCCACTTAAACCAGATAATACTAGGCCTGGGGTATTTTGGGGGCATGGTAGTGAGTCATAGCAAGTTTAATTCCTTTCACTTTACGTGTTCAATGGCTCACATAATTGCAAAGTATAGACACTTCCTCTCTGCTGTTAAAAGAATTATCAAGTTAAGAAAAGTCTTGATTCTAATTAGCTTTTCTGATGCCCAAATAATATATGTGGCTAAATAGTAAACAATTAGGGTGAGGATAATTTTCTTTTGTTCCTACAGCGCTTTGTTTGAAAGAATATGTAAAGAGAACTCATATGGAAATCTTCATAGTAAAATCCTTTATGTAATAGTGTGGACTGACATGAAAGTTCTTTCAGGTTTTTCTGTAACATCTTACAGAAAGCTCAGATGAACTTTCTGGCCAATCCATTCTCTGGCACTTTTCCTTAGGGGAAAATTATGAGTTTGAATAAGGGACAGCTTTTTAAAAGCAGTGAATAAATGTAGAAAAGAAAGTATTTCTTTTGCATCTTTGTAGTGACGGTGAGTTGTTTATTTCCTTATTTTCTTTTCCCTACTGTGCAAAGTCTAAATACCTTACAAGTTAGCCACTGATATTATTAACCATTATCCTGTGCATGCACGCACGCTCAGTCATGTCTGACTCTTTGTGACCCCCTGGACTGCAGCAGAAGAGGAGGACCATTGTCTCTGTGCAAGAGAGGTGAGGAGAAGGAAGGATGTATTCTGGCATTTCTAGGCATGTGGGTGCTTTTGGAAAGGAGGCTGCTACGAAATACTGCCCTGGGCTGCTCCCATCTGAACGCTGGGAGTCAAGGGGCTCCATCTGGAATTGGGTTATTTTCTATGCAGCTGGGGAGTGGGGTGGGTGAGGGCATTGTGAGGGTCTAGGCATCTGGGGTGTATGACTGGAGAGGCTCTTGTGAAAGAAGAGGCTCAGAGGAAAGGGCAGAGTGTTTCCCCATCTTGCTGCTTTACTGTTTCTAGTTTCACCAAATGTATCAGCGACGTCACTTTGCTGACAAAGATCCGTATAGTCAAAACTATGGTTTTTCCAGTAGTCTCATACAGATGTGAGGGTTTAACTGTAAAGAAGGTTGAGAGACAAAGAGCTGATGCTTTTCAACTATGGAGCTGGAGAAGACTCTTGAGAGTCCCTTGACTGCAAGGAGAAAACTAGTCAATCCTAAAGGAAATCAGTACTGAATATTCATTGGAAGGACAGATGCTGAAGCTCCAATACTCTGGTCACCTGATGCAAAGAACCAACTAACTCATTGGGAAAGACCTTGATGCTGGAAAAGATTGAAGGCAAAAGGAGAAGGGGGTGACAGAGGGTGAGATGGTTGGATGGCATCAGTGACTCAATGGACATGAGTTTGAGCAAATTCTGAGAGATAGTGGAGGACAGGGAAGCCTGTTGAGTTGTCCATGGGGTCGCACAGAGTCAGACACAATTTGCCATCTGAGCAACAACTACAAAAAGCAGAGATTGGGGATTCTAATTTAATTCTAATGAAAGAAGCAGAAGAAATAAATAGTGGAGGGGAAGGAAAATTTAACCTCTGCCTGGCCTCTGCTGAGTGCCAGATTTACATCTGATCTCATTGGTGGCCTCACCTTGGTGGTTTGACATTATTCCATGTGTGTTCTTATGGATGAGAAAACACTCTGGAAGGTGAGGTGCTTACTCTGCTCGCCAGTCAGATGAGGTCCCCGTGGATAGGTCTGTGGTCATGAATGTGCAGAATAGGAAACTCTTCTCTGGGAAACATTTTGTGCCAGCCTGTAGCTTGTGTGGGTGTAAAGCTTTGTGTTACAAGTCATATTGTTATAACTTATAGTATGCTATCCTCTCAGAGATTTGAGGGTTTTGGTTCTTTTTAGTTCCAATTGTATTTAAAGCTTTGCCTTTCTGCAATGACCTTCTTAACTATGGATCCCATTTTAGTTGAGGGGCTTAAATAAGCAACGGCCACCAAATGATTCTCCCTGGCACAAAGCAGAGCAAAACAGATGGAAAGGTTTCATACAGGAGCCCTGGAAGTCAGCACTCATCCATTTTACAAGGTCAGTGTTTTCTCAGGCGTGCCAGGAAATACTTTTTTGAATGGAAGATACTGATATCCCACAGATGTAGGGTGATGAGGATAGAAAGAAGCCGTCATACAAGAATGCCCCACACCCTCTGCCCAGAAAAGCTCTGAAACCCACATATCAGCACTTGCTTTGTGTTATCTAAATAAACTGAGCATTAAAATGTAAAAAGTGACTATATTTAAAATATCAGCAGATCACCAACAAAGACCTACTGTACAGCACAGGGAACTCTGCTCAATATCTATAATAACCTAAACGGGAAAAGAATTTGAAATAGAATAGATACGTGTATATGTGTAACTGAATCGCTTAGCTGTATTCCTGAAACTAACACAGCTTTCTTAATCAACTATACTCCAATATAAAATAAAAATTAAAAAAAAAAACTCAACAAAGATGATTTAGTAAAATATGCAAATCAAGGAAACAAAGACTGTTTCCCCACAGAGAGAGTAAGAGAACATTTTAGAAACAGGGGGATGTTTCTAAACATCAAGGCCTTGCCTTGATGGACAGTGTTTTTGACAGGTGTGGAAGAAGAGGAAGTAGTTTGGATAAAGATGTAGATGATAAATACCTGTATATGTAACTGAAGTGGCGACAGAAGACAAAGACATTTTCAGATCCCAAAACGTTTTAGGATTTAGAATCAACTTCATCTCTCACCAACTGGGCAAGAGTGGGCAAACGCTGTGTGTTCACAGATTCAAGTTTTCTTTGTGTATTATACGGGTTAGGCTAAAGATTTAATTAAATAATATGCACTAAAGTTTCTAGGTCAAATACGCACATGTGCGTGCGTGCCAAGTCACTTCAGTTGTGTCCAGCTCTTTGCGACCCCATGGACTGTAGCCCGCCATGAGATTCCATGGACAGGCTCCTCTGTCCATGAGATTCTCCAGGCAAGAATACTGGAGTGGGTTGCCGTGTCCTCCTCCACTATTCATGACAGTTAAACTTTATTTTTTATTTGATATTCTCTGTGAGGCTTTCCCATTATTGTACATAAGTGAGTAGAAATATATGTCTTAAGATGTATTTTTTTGGCTGTTTTCCATGCAAAAGTAATATCCAAAAGAAAACATGGCATTTTAAAGTTGTCTGCCTTTGAATTGACCAGGGAGATACTAATATATTTAGCTTATTTATATTAACACATTTCAGAAAAATATTGATAAGGACTTAGACATTTTTTATTAATGATTTTATTACATTTCCCTTCATGAAACTACAGAGTGAGCTTGCCTAAAATATTATTTAAATGAATCCCCTGTGAAATGTCAGTAGGAATGATCATGAGCGGCCTAAAGTCACAGCATTTAAAAAAACCTACTGTATATAGTACAGGGAACTTTGCTCAGTGTTATGTGGCAGCCTGGATGGGAGGAGAGTTTGGGGGAGAATGGATACACGTATATGTATGGCTGAGTCCTTTTGCTGCCCACCTGAAACTATCACCACATTGTTCATTGGCTTTGCTCCAACACAAAATAAAAAGTTTTAAAAAGTCTTCCATTACTAGACTACAACAGCCTTTAAATTTCATTACACACACACGCACACAGCTAACTTGCTAACATGCGCTACAGCAAAGCTTAGAAGTTTATAGTCAGTTCAGTTGCTCAGCTGTGTCGGACTCTTTTCAACCCCATGGACTGCAGCACGCCATGCTTCCCTGTCGATCACCAACTCCTGGAGCTTGCTCAAACTCTTGTCCATCGAGTCGGTGATGCTATCCAACCATCTCATCCTCTATTGTCCCCTTCTCCTTCCCCCTTCAATCTTTCCCAGCATCAGGGTCTTTTCCAAGGAGTCAGTTCTTTGGATCCGGTGGCCAAAGTATAGGAGTTTCAGCTTCAGTATCAGTCCTTGAAATGAATATTTAGGACTGATTTCCTTTAGGATCTAGAAACACAGCCAAATTAATTTCTCAGATTAAATTTTTTAAAATTTATTACCCCAAGCTTTCATTGTGCATGAAGTAAAAGTCTGCAGTTGATAGCATTCTCTAAAATGTTACAACATCAGATCACTTTTCAACTAAGAAAAAACAAAACAAATAACAAAAACAAAACCCAGAGCATGCTGACTCTCTCCACTGATGAATGTGCCTGCTGCTCACCTTGAGTTTTCTGGATGCCCAAAGCTGCCTGCAGACTGCAACCAGCCTTACCCACCACCGGCCCTACAGCCCCCAAACCCAGCCTGTCAGTCAAAAGGTCTTCACAAATTTGTACCATCATGGCCTTTTCCTGACTTGAGAAGCCCGTGTCTCTTTCCATCCCCACATCCTGTCCATCTCTGATTAGCCCACACCTCACTTTCTCTCTGAAGTCTTCCACTAACCACGTGGATTTAGAAGGACAGCTCTTAGTGGGTAGGATGCATATCTCCATCCTACATCCTTCAGCTAGTGAATCAAGAATGGCCATCTTCATTGTCCAGTGGCTTTCATAAATGACTATTAAGTCTTTTATTATTGTTGAGATGTTTGCTGTCTAATCTCTGGAAAAGGAAAAGCCAACCACTCCAGTGTTCTGGCCTGGAGAATTCCATGGACTGTGTAGTCTCTGGGGTCACCGAGAGTCAGACGTGACTGAGCAAATTTCACTTCACTTTTGCTGTCTAATCTACCTTGAAATCCATATAACACTGTAAATTCTCTCAGGAAGGAAGTGCCTTAAACTCCCTAGTAAATTTGGGTTCTCATATTGTCTTTCACACAGAGTTGGAATGGAATGAAGAGTTTTCTGTTTGTTTCCATATCGGTGGGCTGAGGGACTGAAGCTGGTTTTTAAAACTGGTAAAAATGTTGGAATTTCTAGGCTGCGTGAAATCATCTTATAAAAGGAAAACAAACAAACAAACAAGCATGTGTTTAAGCGGTATTTCTGAGTGTAGTGATTTCAAGCTCAACTTCTTGTTTTGGTTGTGCTGTTCTTTGTCACCTGAGACCAGGATCGCTAAGCGGTGACTGCAGACTGTCTGGATCATGTTCTCCTTTGTGGCTTCAGGCTCCTCGACTTGTCTGGTTCTTCTCCAGGACACTGTGCCTTTTTTTTTTTTCCCCCAGGGGGTGGAGCAAATCAGTTACAGGTCAGAAACGCTTTGGGGTGAAGAACTTCGTGTCTTGAAGAAAGCAAAAGAGTGGATGTGAGAGCATAGCACCAGTGGGGACGGGCGAGAAGCAGTTCTCAATCCCGTCTCTAAAGGACTTGTGCCAAAATGCACTGAGTAATGCCTTTCCCAGTGGGTTTTTTTTTTCCCTTCTTTTTTTTAGAAATTAAAAGTATGAATCTGATGCCAAAGCCACAAACCACAAATCCAATTTAAGCAGAGGAAATCAGGACTTAAGACTCAAGCGTGCATTTGGAAGGGTGGGGGAGGGCGGAAGGAGGCTGACTCTCAACCAACTTCTCACAGACTTCTCTTCCTCCTGCCCACTCGGCGCCCCGAAACATGTCCAAACTGCAAGATTGCTTATTAAATTAGCACACTATGACTCTATAACTCTGTGAAGTTGAACAAAAAGAAAATGGAAATACAAAAAAAAAAAAAAGAATAAAAGGCGTAAGTCAGTGCAAATTTGCTCTCAGACTTGAGTGGACTAAACTCCCTCTAAAATGTGCCTGGCTTGATAAACAACAAGGACCTACTGTAGGACTTCCCTTGCGGCTCAGCTGGTAAAGAATTCGCCTGAAATGTGAGAGACCTGGGTTCGATTCCTGGGTTGCAAAGATCCCCTGGAGATGGGAAAGGCTACCCACTCCAGTATTTTGGCCAGGGAGAATTCCATGGACTATACAGTGGCAACGAATTGAACACGACTGAGTGACTTTCACTTGCACTAGAGAGCACAGCACACATTTAATAACGTGTAATAACCTATAATGAAAAAGAACCATATATATACATATGTTGTTGTTCAGTTGCTGTCATGTCTGACTCTTTGTGACCCTGTGAACTGCAGCACGCCAGGCTTCCCTGTCCTTCACCATCTCCCAGAGCTTGCTCAAACTCATGTCCATTGAGTCAGTGATGCCATCCAACCCATCTCATCCTGTCATCCCCTTCTCCTCCTGCCTTAAATCTTTCCCAGCATCAGGGTCTTTTCCAATGAGTCAGCTCTTTGCATCAGGTGGCCAAAGTATTGAAGCTTCATCTGCAGCATCAGTCTTTTCAATGAATATTCAGGATTGATTTCCTTTAGGATTGACTAGGGATTCCCTGGTGGCTCAGAGGTTAAAGCGTCTGCCTCCAATGTGGGAGACCTGGGTTCAATCCCTGGGTCGGGAAGATCCCCTGGAGAAGGAAATAGTAACCCACTCCAGTATTCTTACCTGGAGAATCCCATGGATGGAGAAGCCTGGTAGCCTAGTTCGTTCTTGCTATCCAAGTGACTCTCAAGAGTCTTCTCCATCTCCACAGTTCAGAAGCATCAATTCTTCAGCCTCAGCCTTCTTTATGGTCCAGCTCTCACATGCTTTTTAATATGCTTGTTTAATATGTCTTGGTTTGTCATACTTTTTCTTCCAAGGAGCAATCATTATATATATATATATATATATATATATATATATATATATACACATACATATGTGTATATAGGTAACTGAATCACTTTGCTGTACACCTGAAACTATCAAAACATTGTGAATCAACTACACTTTAATTTAAAAAAAAAATACACCTGGGTTGTCTACAGCTAAACTCTAAATTCAAGACCAAATTCTACATCATTGTTCATGGAACTTCCACCTTGATTTCTCAGAGACTGTGTCTGTGTGTTTTAATTTATTTTCCTAACCACTGGCTTCAGTGTTTTCCCTCTCTAGTTAAAGGTGACAATGTGACTTTACATGATGAATAAGTACCCTGAATGCCTTCTCCTTCCTGCCTGTGACCCTGCTGCTCTGGAGTTTCCAGGAGGACTAACATTGTTAACAAAGGGGTTTTTACAACTTTGATCTCCTCTGAGAAAGTAGCTGGGAGACAAAGTCTGAAACAGAAATTTTAGAAGGAAGCAGACCTCAGCTATTTGCATCTTCCTTAAATAGAAGTAAACCAAGTATTTACTGGTACCATTTTCATCTATTCTTACAACTCTGCCCATTACATAGAGTTACCTCTGTAGTTCTAGGTATAAACAGGCAAAGTGGGTTTTAAATATCTGCTCTGAAACACTATTCTAAAGTGTGAACCTCAACTCTGGAGAATGTATTGATCAGTCCTTGTTACCTACAGTTACTTTTTACAACTTTCCCCCTGTCCTGATTATTTTCTTGGCATAACACATTTAGGGAAATGCTTCCTGGCTGTAAAGCAAATGTGTGCTAAGAAATGGAAAAGACCATTTTTTTTTTCATGCGAAATTGCCAGTTTACTGCTCTATGCCTTCTCATAAGAAAGCTAATAAAACTATACTTCTGCTCTAATTCCTGTATTTATAGTTCATATGAATATGACACATCCTAATCCAATATAACTTTCACAAAAGGCTTTGCATGCTGAGTTTTATTGAACAATGTATGCTATGTCTGACTCTGTGACCCCATGGACTGAAGCCCACCAGGCTCTCCATGGGGTATTCCAGGCAAGAATACTGGAGTGGGTTGCCATTTCCTTCTCCAGGGCATCTTCTCAACTCAGGATCAAACCAGCGTCTCCTGCGTCTCCCGCATTGTCAGGCAGGTCTCTACCACTGAGCAACCCGGGAAGACTCTATTAAACAAGAGTGCACTTTAATTTCAACAGATGGCCTTGGATTCTTTAATAGCTTCCTTTTTGTTATACTAATTCTCAACTTCTGATAATGTAATGATGGCTGGAGTGCAAATTTGTATGGCCTGCTATAAAAAGTCTTTGAGTGAGTCAAACAGTTGTTGCTTTTCAGATTTCTTAAATTTAGAGAATCCCATTTCTAGTTTCTGAAAGAAGTGAATCATACTTTCTAGTGAGTAACTGAATGTGTTAAATTTAACATATAATACTCTAAGCCTTAGAGTTTGTTTTTTTTTTCCTACTTTTTCTCTCTTTTTGAGAATACAGTTGAAATTTCTGACTTTCAAATTAGATTTTTGTATTTCTCCCTCAAATCCTATTGGTTTCTACTTCATGTATTTGAAACTCTGTCAGTAGATGCAGAAACTTTCAAGACTGTTATGCATTCTTCCTAAATTGACTTATTTATCATCAGGAAATGATCCTTCCTTATGTATTATCAGATTCTTTGCCTCGAAATCTATTTTGTCCTTGATTAATATTGTCTGATTATTCCCAGCATGACATACTGTTACTTTGATTGTTAATAACTCTGCTAAGGTATAATGGTCATAAAAATCATCTCTATTTAAAAATGTATAATTTTATAAGTTTTAACATATGACATCATCCTCATACTCAAGGTTATAAATATATCTGTCACCACAGAGGTTTCCTTATGCCCTTTTATACTCCTGACCCCTGATCCTCCCGACCCCTGATCCTCCCAGTCTCTTCACCAGTCTCCAAGTAGTCACAGATCTTGGGGAAAGGCAATGAGCTCTTTATCACTGGTTTTAAGTACTTTCAATACAATGTGTCTTTGTATCGTTTTCCTCATGTTTTCTGTCTTTGGAATGTGTTAAGCAGTTTGGATTTTTAGCTTTATTGTTTTCATCAATTTGGAAATTTCCAAACATTGTTTCTTCAAATATCTTTCTTTCTTGCCCTCTTTGTACTTTCCCCTGGAATCTCCAATTAGACATATCTCCAATCATTTAAAGTTATCTGACAACTCTGTTAATTTCTTTTAAAAATTCTGTTTTCTCTGTGGGTTTCATTTGCAATCATTTCTATTACTATGTCTCCATGTTCACTCCTGTTTCTGCAATTAGTCTAATCTGCCATTAATGCCATTCCGCGTATTTTTTTCTTCATTTCATGAAATGTAGCTTTCACCCATCAAAGTTTGTTCTGGGCTGTCCGTGTCTGTACTTAACTTTTGGGATGTGTGGAAGGTCTAGAGTAGTAAAGACTGTTTACATGTCCCTGTCTGATATTCCGACATCTGGGGCAGCTCTGGGTCAGTTTTGATTTACTGATTCTCCCTTTTGTTATGGGTCAGATCCCCCTGCTTCTTTGCATGCCTTATTGCATTTTCTTATTGGATTCCAAATACTTTTAATTTTTCTTCCCTGAATGTTAGATATTTTTGTATTCCTACAAATGTTCTTGAACTTATTCTGGGATGCAGTTAAGTTACTCAGAAACAGTATTCTCTTGCTTTCAGAATTTGTTAGGGGAGATGGAAGCGTTGCTCAGACTAAGCTAATTCCCCTCCTACAGAGGCAAACCTCTTATTTATACTCTGCTCAATGCCCCATGAATTATGAGTTTTTCCAGTCTGGCTAGCAGGAATAGGCATTGTCCCCAGTCTTGTATGTGTCTGAGGCACTGTTACCTCTATTCCTCTTGGATGATTTTTCCCAGACTTGAGTGGTCTCCTCATATGCAGTTGTCCATTAGTACTCAGCTGAAGACCTAAGGAGACCCTATGTAGATCCCAGAAATTCTATCCCTCTGCAGCCCTCTCCTTTCCCTGGATCAACTTCATCTCAACTTAGAGAGTCCACCAGGCTCCCCTTCCTTCACCAAGTCCTGGAACATCTCTAAGCCTTTTAATCCGGGAAGAAAAGAGCTCACCTTATTTCTTTTCCATCTCCTGGAAACCTCTGTCCTTCATTTCCTGGTATCCAGTGTCTTGCAAAATTCAATTTGTCCTTTTTTGTTGTTTCATATTAGAGAGTACGTCTGGTCCTCATTATTCTTTCTTGGTCAGAAATAGAAGTCATTTTGACTTTTAAAGAAATTCTGCATAATTATTAAGCTCTCTCAGATTGTGGTATATAGCTCATATAGCATTCACATTCTTTTTCAGTCACATTTCCAGCATTGAAATTTGCTCATTATGGTGTTTGACTACAAAATATTAGCAAATGCTAATAATACTCTTGGGCCTTTGTTCCTTAAGCCATTCAGTTACATTTGATTAGTCTCAAACTTTATGAAGAACACAGTAAGAGGCCTGATTAATAATATGCAATTATATTTTATATTATAATAAGCATAAAATGGCTTTTGTGTTGAGCAGTAGAAAATGAAAGGATTGTCCATTAAAAATAATGAGATTTTGGCCACACATATGGCGAAGTGAAAACTTCTTCACTCTATGCTGTTTCGGATGTGTGTGTGTGTGTGTGTGTTTATTGTGCCAAAGTATCATAAGTTAAACACAAAACTTGGGAGTGTTTCAAGATGCTGCAGTTTGCTTTCAGAATCCATCATTCCAGAGGTTTGCAGCAGTTTTTCCCATGGTGGTTTTCTTAATTGAAAATAATCCCATCATAAAGAAATAGAAAAGAGGTTGTTAGTAAATATTTAGAGACTGGCTGAGTAAACATGGAATGTTCTAGTAACAATATATTTAGTAATATGTCCTTACTGAAATTATATTGCTAAGATTTTGAATGGCATTGGAATGGGGTGCTTTTCTAACTGAGCTTCAAAGATATGCTTCTTTCTGGAATTTGTAGACCCTGAATATTTGAAAAGTTCAACATTGTACCAGGAATCCCTAGATACCTAGGTCTGCTCAAGTTATGTCTGATCCTCAGAGCTTAGGGTCAAATATTAAGCAGGATCTTTACTGCTTGCCTTTCTTTTAATGATCTTCTCAGACATTTCCCCAAGAAAGGCTTTACCTACTATTGTTTTTTTAGTATATTTTACCTAGAGGGAATTTTGGGGCCAAAATAATTTTTGGAAAAAAATAAGTGCTTAAAATTTTAAGAACTGACATTTACCTTTACCTTTATCTCAAGTATACTCTACTCCTCCAAGTCTTAAATAAGATATAGAAAAATGCATTTTGTCTTGAATTCCATTTAGAACTTATCGATCTGAAAAAAACCAACAGAAAATAAATTCAGTTCAATATATATTTGTTGAGCAGCTGTTCAGTTCAAAGCATAGTGACAGGCTACTTTGAATAATACATGATGCAAATTATTAAAAGATGTATAATGTATTTGCTGGGCAGACAGACATGTAAATCCAATAATTTAACTCATGATTAATTGGTGTAAATTCGTATTATGAGTTCGCCTCTTCTTTCAATAGACAGCAAGCTCTCTGAGCCCAAAAACTATATTTTCAGGCAAGACTGTATCCCTAATACCATCAGGCAAAGGATTCTGGTTAAGAAGATACTGTAGACTGTAGGATCAGCAGTTAAAATTCAGCAGACATGATAATGCATTGGATTGGGGTGGTGGGTTGAGCAGCAACTCTGAAATAGCTGAAACAAGGTTCCTAGGGGAGTGGGGCTCTGAAGGTGGCATTTCCTTAGTTCCAAGAGGAAAGTGAGTACCATTCTCAGAAATTAACAGAAAGATATAACAGATTTTCCCACCTTTAGTTTTCTTTATCATTTTCCTTAATGCTCTCACCTTTTTTTTTTTTTCCCCAGCCCTTTGGAAGAGTTCCTGGGCATGTTTTATTTTTATGATTGGACTATATGATAATTTATGGATTTGGATAAATTATACACAATACTATTTTCTGCTGCTAGGAGTGCCAAAATCTAATTAGATCTACCACAAAAATGTATATTCCCAAAATTGCCTTTTACCCTGTTTAAAAAAAATGTGATTTTCCATAGCTATAGAGGAGTGATGCTGAAGAACCTATGTTGATAACTAGTACCATGGTTTATGAGTAAATAAATGTAGTACATGTGTATATACATTTATATATTTGCCATATAAAAATCCATGCCATATTGTACATTTATTAGTTTAAATGATTTAAAATGTATACATCATCTTAAGAGTTATTCTGATTTCTCTTTTGTCAGTCAGAACATTTTGTGAAAATAATTTGTGACAGTGATTTATTTAGATGAACCCACTTCTGAGAAAATGATTGTTTTAATTAAAAATGTTGGCTATTTTTTCTTTGCACCTAAAGGCAGTTGGACTGACTTGCGTTCCTTTCAGTTCTAAGTGTTGAGGCTAATATATTATGAAATATCTTTTTTTTCCTCTGCATATACATGTGTATTAGTTTTCATTATTTCTATTTTAATTAATATCAGAGAATATAGTTAGTCTAGAGTTTCACACAAGGAGTATCCTCAGGACATTTTCAGTGAAATGGCCAGGCACAGCAAAGAGAAAAGGCAGAACAAAAAACATAATTAATAAAGGCTAAGTTTTCATATTATCTTGAGCAGAATAAGATGCTCTGGATGCATAAGTATTTTAAAAGAGAATAAAGATCCCTAACAGTTTTTTGAGTTGGAAAATATTTTGCATTTTTATATGGCTAACTAAAATATAGGTGTAGAACTTCAGATACTGATTCATCCTTCAATTATTAATTGAGAGTCCAAGTTATAGGAGTTTGGGCTATATCATTATTGAAAACAAAATAACTGTTTTTTTGTACTTCATCATCAAATCTTCTTGTCCCATTAGTTTAATGAAAAAAGTGAGCACGCATCTCAATATAAGTTTATTTCATACAAGCAATACTTCCACTCTTTTATGTCTCAAGTCATAACACTTATTTAGGGTGACACTCCATTTTTATTATAGTAGATGTATTTTACATTGTCTTCTAAACACTGTTAAAATCCTTTGGCTGAGCTCATGTGAGATCTGAATAGATCATCATTGTTTCGATTTCTTATTTTCATGCTTGCTTTTAACCACATAATCCACATAGAATATACATCATCTTCCTTATTTTCTTGATGTTAAGCTTTAGCTTGTTTTTCTTATTTTTTAATTTCACCTCTGGCCCATACTATCTCTGGGATTTTTTTCCCCTCAACTATCCTAATTTTATTTAAACTAGATAATATAATCTATAAGCCGCTTAACCAGGAACACGTGAATTTCAACCTATGGCAAAGCATTCATTGGGAACAGTGGCTGAGAGGCAGGGTCACTGGGCCAACCCCTCAGTAATATGGGATGGCCCACCTGTCCCACATACTTCAAGGATCTAATGTAGCATGTGACACGTGACATTGAAGATACCAATGTCAATCCATGCTTGAGCTCTTTGTCATTTTTGGAGGTAATAACAGCAGTAAGTTCTACTACTGGGTCTTCTTCATACATGGCCGTTTGCTGTCTTGCAAACCTCTGCATGGGGAGAAGCACCCCCCACACACACTTTGGATGCTGTTTGCTTTAAATATTTGCAAAGTCTGGATCCTGTCCATTCCTGCAGTTATGTGGGATTTTTGTGTTTCTTTTTTTGTTAACTGTTCTCTCAAAGAGTCAAGATGGGTTCAGCACGTATTATTATAGATGGAAGCTGAGACTTGTACTGGAAGTAAAGTAAGAAAATGAAGGGTTAGAGCCTTCTTGCACAGAGATCTAGAAGGTTGGTCATACCTTTGTCTGACTGCACATACTGGTGTGGTTTTCTCAGTAAAATTGTTGTTTTGTTTGTTTTTGCTGTGATTTTTGGTTGCATATTTTCACTCTAGGATTAGGGAGAAAGGGTTTGTTTTAATTATTTGAAAGACTGACTTTAAGCTGTACAGGGCTACATTGAACAATCGTATAAATGAGTATCACAGGAAAGCTTTTATGAACATATGATTATGTACAATGAGAAAATACTAAGTGGAATTCTTGAAAATTTGGGGCAATCAGTTAATCTACAGCAGTAATAGGTGTCCAGTTTATTTGCATATACATATGTGATCTTCCTTGCAAGTAGGTACAAAATATATTTTAACTCATTCTTTCTCAAAGGCATTCAAAGATTTATTATAGTTTCTGCATAAACTAATAACTACTGCATTTATTATAGTTTAATATTATAGCATTAACATTATAAAGTTAGCATGCCATCATGATTGGACATTTTACAAATAATTAATATTGAAAAATAATATTCTGATAACCATCAAAATACAGTTACATTTAACACTTTGGCATATTGTCTCTCATTTTTCCTATGAAGAGTATTTTTACATAGTCATGCTCAAGTTATACACACAAGTTATTACACAAAACTGTAAAACACTAAGGACTTATTTTTAACTTGGAATTCTAAAAAGTCAAATTACCTAGTCAAAAATTGTGGACATTTTTAAGGCTTTCCTATGATTGCTGTTTTGGTTTTCACGTGGTTCCAGTTTTCACTCTTACCTGCAATATGAAATTACTGGAAAAGTTACATCTTTGTCAATATTCATTCACAAAAGATATAGTGCATAGCTCTCATTTATCTAGACCCAGGAGGTGCCATAGTGAGCAATGCTGTACATTTCACTTTTCCTCATGAAACTCACAGTCCAGAGTTTCACATCTCTATGCAAGTGGGCGTATTTGAGACAGGTAAGCAGGGACATTACTTTGCCAACAAAGGTCCATCTAGTCAAGGCTGTGGTTTTTCCTGTGGTCATGTATGGATAGGAGAGTTGGACTGTGAAGAAAGCTGAGTGCTGAAGAATTGATGCTTTTGAACTGTGGTGTCAGAGAAGACTCTTGAGAGTCCTTTGGACTGCAAGGAGATCCAACCAGTCCATTCTGAAGGAGATCAGCCCTGGGTGTTCTTTGGAAGGAATAATGCTAAATAATGCTAAAGCTGAAACTCCAGTACTTTGGCCACCTCATGTGAAGAGTTGACTCATTGGAAAAGACCCTGATGCTGGGAGGGATTGGGGGCAGGAGGAGAAGGGGACGACAGAGGATGAGATGGCTGGATGGCATCACCAACTCGATGGACATGAGTTTGAGTGAACTCCAGTAGTTGGTGATGGACAGAGAGGCCTGGTGTGCTGCGATTCATGGGGTTGCAAAGAGTCGGACACGACTGAGTGACTGAACTGAACTGAACTGAACTGAAGGTTATGGGAACGGAATCAATGTGGGAGATTATGGGATGTTTGTAGGCAGCCCATAGTGTGCTGTAGTCCATGGGATTACAAAGAGTCAGAACCACCCAATGACCCAGGTTGGGCTACATGCTGAAGATGGCAGGGGAACTATAGAAACCAAGGTCTGGCGGGTAAGATGGGCCCCTGCTCCTGCAGAGTGAGACATTTGGTGGGTGTTGGAGAGCTGCTGCTTATTTCCTGATCTGATGGACAAGAACAGCACTCTGCATGGCCTGGGAGAGGCCATAAGGGGTTGAACACTTGCTGGCAGTGAAAATAGATAAAGGGAAAACAGTGAGAGAGATTTTGAAGACAGTGTCTGTAGGAACTGGGCAACTCATTGGATGGAATATAAAAGGCAAGCATGGTGTTAATATGAGGGGGTTAACAATTAACATTAGTGGTCAATTAACAAAGTGGATCTTTGACTGAAGTTGATGGAGATGGAGGAATTGAAGTGAAAATGATATTGTAGGAAGTTTAAACTTCAGTTCAGTTCAGTCGTTCAGTCGTGTCCAACTCTTTGCGACCCCATGAATCGCAGCATGCCAGGCCTCCCTGTCCATCACCATCTCCCGGAGTTCACTCAGACTCACGTCCATCGAGTCCGTGATGCCATCCAGCCATCTCATCCTCGGTCGTCCACTTCTTCTCCTGCCCCCAATCCCTCCCAGCATTAAAGTCTTTTCTAATGAGTCAACTCTTCGCATGAGGTAGCCAAAGTACTGGAGTTTCAGCTTTAGCATCATTCCTTCCAAAGAAATCCCACAGTTGGTCTCCTTCAGAATGGACTGGTTGGATCTCCTTGCAGTACAAGGGATTCTCAAGAGTCTTCTCCAACACCACAGTTCAAAAGCATCAATTCTTCGGTGCTCAGCCTTCTTCACAGTCCAACTCTCACATCCATACATGACTACTGGAAAAACCATAGCCTTGACTAGATGGACCTTAGTCGGCAAAGTAATGTCTCTGCTTTTGAATATGCTATCTAGGTTGGTCATAACTTTTCTTCCAAGGAGTAAGCATCTTTTAATTTCATGGCTGCAATCACCATCTGCAGTGACTTAAATTTATGATTTTGATGAGGATTTCATGCATGGAGATTTATTGGAAATGTGGTCAATGGCAAAGTGGGACAGATCTTAGAAGAGATTTTCAGGAAATTTGGTCATCTCTAACTTTATGTTATGGCTTTACATTATAGATTCAGCTCTAGGTATGCAGGATTAGAGGGGTTAGACACAACCCAAGATAAGCTTTGAGAATCTAGTTTTAAAGAATAGATGTTTGCATTTCATTTTAAGTTGTTTAAGATAGTTTAGTCTGATTGTTCAGTTTTTACAGGCTACATAATTTAGTGGTTAAGTGGGCAGGATCATGTCAATCCAGCTTTGCACTTATTAGTTACTTAGTCTGTTTGTCACATTATCTCATTGTGCTATGTCTTTACTTTCTCATTATCCAAATGGGCTTCCCATTTTTTAAGTAAACTGTGCTGAAAATCCAGTGAGTTAATTGTGGCATCTGAGAAGAACAGTCAATATAGAAAAAAAGAAAAAACAAATACTGTGACAGTGGATAAATAGAAATTGGTTTGGTTTTCTTTTCTTGAAATTAAATAAGAACTCAAAAATACAATTTTGCATTTTACTTGTAATTTCTTAGCAGGCATGAGGTGTGGTTAGAAATTAGGTCCCTAGGGTAATGTCCTCCAGGTTCAGTCCTGTTA
This sequence comes from Oryx dammah, assembly GCF_014754425.2. Taxonomy (NCBI): domain Eukaryota; kingdom Metazoa; phylum Chordata; class Mammalia; order Artiodactyla; family Bovidae; genus Oryx; species Oryx dammah. The sequence continues at coordinate 76,521,818 of NW_024070208.1, read as the reverse complement.
TCACAAATAGCAGGATGTCCTTTTTTATGACTGAATAATATTCCACTGTGATTCTACACCACATATTTCTGTGTCCATTCATCTGCTGATGGACACTTGGGTTGTCTCCACGTCTTGGTTGTGGTAAATGATGCAGCAGGGAACATGGGGGAGCAGATAGCTCTTTGAGATCCTGATTCCATTTCCTTTGTGTATATCCCCGTAAGTGGGATCTCTGGAGCCTATAGCTCAGTTTTCATGATGGTCAGTTTCACTCATCAGTTTTACTCATCAACATGAGTAACCTCCATGCTGTTTCCTGCAGTGACTGTACCCATTTACACCCCCACCAACCATGCACAAGGGTTCACTTTTCTCCACTTTCTCTCCAGTGCTTGTTCTATCTTTTTAATAGAAGAAACAAAAGAGAAGGGGGCTCTCTCTGTAAGTGTGAAGGGACTTGTGAGGGTCACGTGTCTTCTCACTTTCTTGCCTGGTATACTTCATTCAAGTCCAGAAGATATCATAGCTAAAATATAGGACTACTAAAAGTAAGTGATCCAGAACATAAAGCTTTTGCAGAAAAAATTTTCTGTCTCTGAAATGCTCTGTATGTTTTCATGGCAACTAGGAATTCCCGCCCCTATCGCACCTTTTCACTTTTGCTCCCTTCTTTTTCTGTGCTACCTATTTTCAGTGACAAGCGTAAATATAATACAGCAAAACTAGGAAAAAAATCCTCAGTGCTTAAAGGTTCAATAGTACTTATTGGGTGATGAGCAGAGTAAGGTTCACTAAGGCAGATAGGATTATGTGATTTTTTAAGTTATATACTGCAGAGTAAGGAACATACGGGGCTTCCCATGTGGCATTAGTGGTAAAGAACCCGCCAGTGCAGATAGACATAAGAGACGTGGGTTCAATCCCTGGCTCAGGAAGATACCCTGGAAAAGGGCATGGCAACTCACTCAAGTATCCCTGCCTGGAGAATCCCATAGACAGAGCATTCTGGTGAGCTACAGTCCATAGGGTCAGGCACAACTGGAGCGACTGAACACACACACGCCCAAGGAACATTCGTGACACAATTGTAACAGTCACTTTTAGTGTGAGTGTTAGTCACCCAGGCATGTCCAACTCTTTGTGACCCCATGACCTGTCCATGGGATTCTCCAGATTCTCCAGGCAAGAATATTGGAGTGGATTGCCATTCTCTTCTTCAGGGGATCTTCCCAACCCACGGATGGAACCCAGGTCTCCTGCATTGCAGGCAGATTCTTTACCACTTAACAATCACTTAGATGTTTCTTTCTAAAATCCTACTCCTCCAAAAACTCTAACATGCTTGATTACATGAATGTTGTCATGCTGTGGTTTTCATGCATTATTTTCCAGATTCTTCAATATCACAAGATCTTTGAAGAAAATCTGTGCCATGGGGCCATTTCTCAAATGATCAGTTACATCAGATGTACACAGAAACAGATGCTGTCATTCTTTTTAATTTCTTGAGAACTAAACAAAAGGTTGAGGATATTCTGTTTTGAACAGCTTTTTCGGTTTGCTTTTGCACATTTTTTTGAGTGTGTTCACCTGTTTGCCATCCATCATTTTTTGATCAATTACAACATGCTCGGTTTCATCATTCTGTAACAACTGCCTGTTTGGACAGCATGATCATATTTGCATGTCTCATTCAGGGGTTGTGGAGACATGCTAGTTGCCATGGGGAGGATTCTGATGTCTCCCATCAAATCTAGTCATGAGATGGTGGTGACCTTTGAAAAGCCACATGCAAATATTTATTTTCGAAGGTACAGTTGGCTCTTTGTGAAGCACTGGATCACTAGACCGGCTATCTCTTCGATGAATCATCTAATGAGAAGTCTGTTCCCGTGTAATTTCCCTTTTGATTGTAATAAACTTCCACTGTCCTTGAGCTTAAGCCATTTGAGACAAGAATAAAAATCCATAGTGTATAATTTTACTATCCCTTGTGGTTATATAAATTATATAGGATTATCTGTCTAATTCATCTACTTGGTCTGGATTATGGCCAGAGATTATTGGAGATTCAGCTGGAGCTGAATGCAGGGTTGAATGCAATACAGCTCCAGTACTTTGTTCACCTGATGCGAAGAGCTGACTCACTGGAAAAGCCCCTGATGCTGGGAAAGACTGAGGGCGGGAGGAGAAGGGGGGACAGAGGATGAGATGGTTGGATGGCATCACCGACTCGACGGACGTGAGTGTGAGTAAACTCTGAGAGTTGGTGATGGACAGGGAGGCCTGGCCTGCTGCAGTCCACTGGGTTGCAAAGAGTCGGACATGACTGAGCGACTGAACTGACTGACTGACGGCCAGAGAGCTTAGGTTTTACTGTGTCTCCCCCTGAATCCAGAAGTTGATTTTCACATTTCACTGGACATCACATCAGTGTACACAATACTTCTGTGCAAGTTAGGGTAACTGTTTAAGCATCAAGGAAACACCCTCCGTATCAGGGCTTTTTCTGAGAACGTGTACCAAATGTTAGTATGGCTTTTTTTTTTTTTAATAAAAGTTTTGCACATTTAGGGATTACTTGTCAAATTAAGTGAAAAAAATAATTCCGTTAAAAAGCCTTTGATATGGTTTCTTAAAGCCAGGTGTTTGCAAAATTCTTGTCCAACCATCCTGAATGATAATAGTTTAAACTATTAAGCTAGTTAGTTTAGGACTTAGCTAATAGCTAAATAGATTAAATAGTTTAATCATTTTAACTAATTATGTAAATACATACATGTCAGGTTTTTTTTTTAATGACCTGTTATCTAAAGTTTATGGCTTTACGACTTTACGTCAAAATAAGTTTATGACTGCATTTTCTTCACCTCCTGTGATCAGCATCTTCCAGGTTTGAGAAATGCAGGGACATTTCTGGGAAACATAAAATAAAAGGTGCTTCTATAAAATGTTTCTATAAAATACCCTCTTACTTCTGAAAAAGAAAGAAAAGAAACAGGGAAGAAAAAAGAAATTCTATTGCTATGCGTTGTGAGGCTTATGACCTCTGTGTTTGCCTTTCAGATCCCCAGCTCAAGGGTATAGTGACCAGGTTATATTGCAGGCAAGGCTACTACTTGCAAATGCACCCCGATGGAGCTCTCGACGGGACCAAGGACGACAGCACTAATTCTAGTAAGTGACCACCCCAGGCTACCGGTTCACACAATTGGTAGAAGAGATGCTGCTGCTTAAATGACTTTACAAATACATTTGCAAATATTGGGTTACAAGCATTCATTTTTACAAATGTTATACCCTAGAATGCCATTGACAATTCTCCTTGGACCACCGGAAGGAAATATTCATAGAGCCACAAAAGACACCTGTCATTTTAAGAGAATTATTCATCTTTTCAGTTTTTTCCCCAAGCAGTTGTCATATCCGGTGTTATTGTTACTTGAGTCTCGTTATCATCAAAGTAACTGCACTAATGCATTCAGATGAAAGTTGATTACCTGTTGATTACCTGTTAACTTTGGAAGTTTTATCTTTGTGAGACTTGTAGCTTCTTTTTTTTTTTTTTTGTAAATTATTTATTTTAATTGGAGGCTAATTACTTTACAATATTGTAGTGGTTTTTGCCATACATTCACATGAATCAGCCATGGATGTACATCTGTGTAGCTTCTTAATGATAACTGTGTACATTCAAGAACAATAAGGATTAGTTATTTCAAATAATAGAAGTGTTATTTTTCAAATTTTTTGTGTTCAACAAGATAATATTTTCTTTATAGAGGGAACATGAAGGCTGTGTACTTTTTAACGCATTGTATGAATTATTTATTTATAAAATTGGATCTGTGCTGTTTTTTTAAATTAAAAAACCCACCCACCTTCCATTGTTTTCATGTCTGTCTTCATTTTACTATTTCTTTATGTATAACTTTTCTTTGTATTTTTACTCTGCCACTTCTCTTCAACTTTCTGTATTTTTGTTTGCTATTTTCTGTGCATACTGGCCTCTGATTCCCTTTAATTTAGCACATCAGTTCGAAAGTAGACACTTTTCATTGCTCAGGAGAATGAGTGAAAAGCAAAAATCAATTTTATTGGAAATATTTAATCACAAGTTACTAGTGGATATGAATCTTTTCATCGATTTAGCATTTATCCTTCACATAACAGAACATTATTCCATGGGAAGAAGGAGGTTTTGAATACATATAACCAAATTATAGACAGCTCCTGTTTTAAAGTCTAGTCATCAACTGTTCAGATACACTGATTCTGAGAGAAGCTAATAACATAAAGTAGGCTATTTTTGCATTTGGTGTTTTTAAGTGAAATATCATTATTTTCCCAAACATTATGTTTGTATTTTAGACTTTGGATGTTACTTCATTTTAAAATTTTTCTTTCAGCTTTAAATATTTTCTTCATCTATATTTTCCTCCTATTCAATTTTTAATCTTTTCATCTCCTTGTTTCTATTATGTCGTCCTTTTGTACTTTAGACTTTTCTCTGTCATATTTGTTCATTGATGTTTGTTTGCTTTATTTCTGCTTGATTTAGAAAAAGGGAAGGTAAAGCAATTCAGACACAGGGAAGAAAGAGAAGACATTTTTATTCATAAGACTGGCACCAAACATTGTTTACCTGTTGGGATTCTGATATTAGGTTGAACTCTCAAAATCATCAGCACTTAACCATCTCTGACCTACAGAAGATGTTAGTTTCTTCTGATTCATGTTAATATATATTATATATATATATGTATGAATATATATATATATATATATCTGCTAATTTTCCTTTCCCTACTTTAAACTCCTCACCCACTCTTTGACAAAAGGCATTCTCTTTTTCTTGTGTGTTAGAGTCTTGAGGGTCATGGACTTTAGATTCCTAAGTTCTCATGTCTTCAATGTCTCTGATTGGCTTTGGCCAAAGTCTAGTAGAGCATGAAAGCAAGTTTTCTGTAAGTCTGATCACTATAAGAGCTATGATACTCTAATTTATCAGACTAGAGGCTGATGTCATCCATCAAACAAAAATTTTCAAAAAAAGAAAGAAAAATTATAGCTATACAAAAATGCTGCTTAGCTGGACTTCTTGAAAAAATAGCTTCCTTCAAGCAAATATTTTATGAGTTTTTTCCCTACCTTCTCCTTTTGTTTTTGTAGCATCAAAAAAGGTTTTTTTTCATGATGGAATCAATATCAAGTTAAGAAGTATCAGTAGACACTTTTTTTTTAAGCGTATTGCATCACAGTTGAATAGTGTTATAGTGTTAGTCGCTCAGTTGTACCCGACTCTTTGCGACCCCATGGACTGCAGCCCTCTGTCCATGAGATTTTCCAGGCAAGTTGAATAAGCAGCACAATATTTTCTAAATTATGCAAGTGCAGGTATAGAAATTATACACACACATGATTATATCTGGTTATCTGCATAGTATTAAACACTGGACTGGGAAGCTGAGATACTAAAAGATACTAGACCTTCTGTTCAGTAAATGTATGAGGCTTTTTCCCTGGATGAGAATCTTTGTATGGCTCTTGAAATCCTTTCTAATCCCCCTCAATGCTGGTGAGGAACAGTTCTGGGAACCAGGCAGGAATGGGAACCCCAATGGACAAGCAAAGCAGAACCAAATCATAGTGACTGGCCTGCAAGAGCTTCCATTCCTATGCAAAGATCTAGCCCACAGCTTCTTTTCTTACAAGTTACCACTGTGTTTTCTGTGCCCTTTAAGTCAGTTAGGTTAGTTTCCTTACTGTTTTAACATTTGCAAAGACAAAGCAGAACAGAATAAAACAGGTTGAGATAGATGTTCCCTCCTCAAAAGGTTATGAAAACTGCATGACTGCAAAATTTATAAAACATTGCAGGATTATAGCAGCTTTGTAAAAGCAATGGGAATTACTAATTAACTCAACTTTTTCATACTATCACCATCTTAACTGAAAAGCACAAGCTTTTAGGATGAATTTTAAGATATTTTCTTTTCTCTGGTTCATCACAGTAGTCTTATACATTCTGGGAAAATCATTAGCCCTGAAAAGTGATCTTTAGAAATGAAGGTGAGAGTGTCAGAGATGCTAACAGACAGGTCCTCAGTAGAGCACTGCCCTCTTTGCTTGAGCTAAGTCACTCAGTCATGTCTGACTCTTTGTAACCCCAAAAACTGTAGCTCACCAGGCTCCTCTGTCCATGGGATTCTCCAGGCAAGAATACTGGAGTGGGTTGCCATTTCCTTCTCCATTTCACTTCAGAGTGTGATGTAATTGTTCACAAGCATTCCAGTTTTTTGCTATTTCTCTGAATACGAAACAAAGATTAGTCATCCATTGGCAGGAAAAATAAAGAGGAATAACCTAAAAGTCACCCTGATGGCACCCTGAAAGTCACCAAATGAGAGAACTGAGGCTTGAACCTGCATGACTGGAGCTCATTGCTAGCCCACTGGTAAATATGAGATTACTTAGATCTAGGTAAGGGCTTCCCTGGTATCTCAGCTGGTAAAGAATCCACCTGTAATGCGGGAGACCTGGGTTCGATCCCTGGGTCAGGACGTGGATGCAGTCCTGAGGAGGGCCTGGCAACCTGCTCCAGTATTCTTGCCGGGAGAATCCCATGGACCAAGGAACCTGGCGGGCTACAGTCCACAGGGTCACAAAGAGTTGGACGTGACTGTGACTGAGCGACTAAGCATAGCCCAGCACAGAACTAGGCAAAGTCAGAACCACCCTGCTAAGCTTTCTTGGTCAAAAGATTTAAATGCCTTGAAAGGGAGAAAGGGCAGCAGGCAAACCTAATGCCCTGACGCTGGTGCCCTCCCAGGATCACCAGCTGAGATCTACAACTTTCTAGGCAAGAAAATGGGGAAGGGTGGATAATTGGTGCTAACTGAGAGACTCTGAAGCAACTCACCTGCTTACCCAGGCTTCCAGTGTCCTGGAAACATCTTTCACAAACGGAAGTGAAATCCCAGGATACTTTATCATCACACTCATTTTACAGAGTGCGTTGTTTTGAAATTCTTAGAGCTTCCCTTCTATGCACCAAAGATAAGCATTACCATGACTACGGTATTTGATTAGAAAATGATTTTTTTCTTCAGTTTACTTTTGGCAAGTGGCCAAAAGCTTGGGATTTTCCTGTGCTCTTAAAGGTCACTGTTCCCACTACCAGATACTGAATGCAGAAGATGGCTATAGAAATATTCATGTGTCAGTCTTTATTACTAGATTAAAGCCCCACCCAAACCTATCCCTCTTACCTTAGAGATTCCCAACCTGGTAACCTGATATATAAAACCAGCTGTTCCCTCACAATGCTCACTATTCGACAGGCCTCAGGAAAGTGGTTCTTACCTTGTCTGTAGGCTAGGATCGTTTGAAGAGCTTTTTTGTAAAAAAAAAAAAAAAAAAAGTTATTGATACCCTAAACCCACTCCCAGGGACTGATTTAATTTCATCGCCCTGGAGTTGGGCATAGCCACCCTGTTTTATAAGCTTCTCTGGTGGTTCAGACAGTAAAGCATCTGCCTGCAATGCTGGAGACCCAGGTTCGATCCCTGGGTCAGGAAGATCCCCTGGAGAAGGAAATGGCAACCCACTCCAGTTCTCTTGCCTGGAAAATGCCATGGACAGAGGAGTCTGGCAAAAAGTCAGACACAACTGAGCGAGTTTACTTTCACTTTTCACTTTTTTTCATCCTGTCTAGCTAGTTTTAAAGTGCAGCCAGGGTTGAATGAAATTCACTATCATATGGAGACTGGAATGTTCCACAGAATGGACAAAGTAGCATGAACATCTTCATTATTCTTACTTCCCCAGGCCTTGTGGGATTGCTTTATAATTGTGTTAGACATAAAAAGGCTGAAAACCCATAATAATGTTTCAATTAATGTGAGTATCTGTTGTTATCACAAGCACCATGGATCCGCCATGGTCAACTCTGAGTGGGCTTCTGCATTGCAGTGATTCTGTGGATTCATTTTCTGTTTTCCTCCTATAAATGATAAGAACTATTATTTTATAATTCAGGTCTCAGTCAAAACCCTGTGAAGGGGAAAAGTTTTTTTTTTTTTTTTTTTTTTTTAAATACAGTGCAGGGCTTCCCTTGTGGCTCAGCTGGTAAAGAATCCGCCTGCAATGTGGGTGACCCGGGTTCGATCCCTGGGTTGGGAAGATCCCCAGAAGAAGGTAAAGGCTACCCATTCCACTATTCTGGCCTCGAGATTTCCATGGACTGTATAGTCCATTGGGTCGCAAAGAGTCGGACATGACTGAGCACACACACAGTACCATCAGACATATATAAAGGTTAGAATAAATACATTTGAATAGGTTCAGATAGAATAGTTTGCATGGGCAGATGCACAATTATGGTTTTCCCTAAAAACTTTTGCAAATAAATCAGGAATTATCCTATGGTGCCAATCCTTTCAAAATATTAGCAAAATGGGACAGTTCAGGTGATATAGAAGAGAGTGAAAACATCCAGTGACTTTCTTCCATGAGGAAGGAATACTGAGCAGACCTCCCTGGTGGTCCAGTGGTTAAGACTCTGCACTTCCAATTCAGAGAGTGTGAGTTCAATCCCTGGCTGGGTGACTGACATCCCACCTGCTGCAGAGCACAGCCAAAAAATTGCAAAAGAAATGCTGAAAGTTGCCATGCTGCAAATATTCAATAACTCCACACTCATGTTTAATATTAAATAATATAATAGAAATAAGTGAACATATGCCTCATTCCTCTGTAAGGGTATTATAAGCCCCTAGAATCCTACAGAAGACAGTTCAATGCTAGTTTGCCTCCTGAAAGTGAATATCCACAAAACCTGATGCCCCTGAATGTTCTTGTAGGGATAATTCTCAAGGGTCACAGCCAACCATTCTCATTTCATCATCTGAGTAGTACAGACATCTTGAGATCCCAAGATCAGTAACATATAGTAATTGGAAGAGAGGGTGTAATCTCCCCTGACTCGATCAGAGAAAACATGTGCCTGGGAATTAAATAGAACACAATGTAGAAAGTCCATTTAAAATTATATACTGAGTAGCCCCACAGATTTAAGTCAAAATTGCCCACATCTTTCTAATTATTTGTTCTTCGTGGAATACAAGCAAGAGCCTCTTCTGGGCTAGTTCTCTTACTTAATTCTAGACTTGAATTAAGAATGCAAATAGGAGCAGATAACCTCTCATAATTAACGATAATCTTATAAATGTGTCTATAATAAAATCTCCAAGCAGTCATCACCAAGAATGATGCTAGACACTTCCTAGGAGATTCAGTGGTTAAGACTCTTGCACTTAATTGCAAGGGATGAGGGTTCAATCCCTGATCTGGCCAAAGGGGAAAAATAAGAATGATGCTAAAATGCTAACTACACAGTCATATATAACCCTGGCAAGGAAATGCATTATTAAGAATGTTACTTAGGACTTAAAAAAAATCAATGATAACATTGCTATCTGCAGTGTGAAACTTACATATGAATACATTTTTGGTCAATAAAGGAAGAAACAGAACATTGAAACATTCTTATCTCATCAGGGGGTAAATTGAACGCTTTTCCCTCTTTGTTTTAGTGTTCACTCATAATTTTATGAAATATTAATGAAAAAAATTCCCTCTCTGAAATTCATATGCCATTCAGTGTGATTAGTTCTTTCTAAATTTAGCATGTGGGCAGGTACACATCTTTTCTGGGCTCTGCTGGCATGTCATGTTGGTTCTGCAAGAGTAATTTAACTTTGGAATTACCTTTTTAACTTCTTGCCTGTATTACCTTGCAGTAATGAAGCAAACCTTCCACCTAAAAGACACTCAACTTGGGCTTTTAAAATTCTCCTCTTTTAGGGTACCTCCCTGGTGGTCCAGTGGTTAAGACTTAACTTTCCAATTCAGGGAGTATGGATTTGATCGCTGGTCGGTCAGGAAGCTAAGATTCCACACGCCTTGTGAGAGAAAAACCAAAACATAAAACAGAAACCATATTGTAACAAATTCAATAAAGACTTTAAAAATGGTCCACATTAAAAAAAAACCAAAAATCTTTAAAATAAAATTCTGCTCTTTTAAAGTCTTCCTAGCTGATTTTTTCTGGTATCAAATGGTATCGGAGACTGTGATGCTGGAGTTGTGATTACAGGCTTGATTCTGTTTATTATCCCACTGTTCAGAATGCTATAGGGAGCCCGCTAAGGTCTACAAATCAGAGCTCAAGTGCTATCTTTACTCATAACAGAAAATTCTTAAATAGAGAGATAGAAGGTAATGGAGTGGACCCTCTCAGAAGGTTATAACAGACATAATGTCTCTCAAATCGGATCAAAGACACAGCAAAGTGATGGGGGTAGGTACTCTGCTTCCCCCTGCCCGTTGGTGACAGACCGTCTTTCTCTTTGCAGCCCTGTTCAACCTCATACCAGTGGGACTGCGCGTCGTTGCAATCCAGGGAGTGAAGACAGGGTTGTACGTAGCCATGAATGGAGAAGGTTACCTCTACCCATCAGTAAGTAACACATCCAAGGTATTGGCCATCCATCGAAGGCCTGCAAAACAGCCATAGCAGCCACCACAAAAAGGAGAATGCCTTCAGTTTCGCTTTAGTGTCTGACCTTTCTGACAGTGCCTAGGAGCTGTTAACTCACGATTCAGCAGTGTTTGATAATGTGTCAGTGTATCAAGCAGAAGAGGAATATTACCTCTTAACGTTGTGTGTTTGCATATTGTTATATGTCCCAGTTCATCGAAAATTGAGAAATTTTGAAGGGGTTGACTTTTTTTTAAGAGATCTTATCCACTTTATTCAAATATTCCAATTTTTAAGTTTTCTGTTACGTGGGTGATGTTATATAAGCAGATCGTTTTCTTCTTTTTAAATGTAAGGCAAAGAACACAACAGGCTGATACTTTATAGGCTAAGAAAAATGCAGTAATATCTGTCCACTTTTAAACCCAAATGAAATTTTATGACCTAATTGCTATTAGAAAGGATTGATATTAATGTAATCTTTTTCTATTACTATTTAGAAATGTACTTTTGTTAGGGAGTTTCTTGTGACAGATTATTTTACAAAAAGAAACAGAATAAATGTAATTCTAGAAGACAAAATTTAGGAGAGAGTAGTTCTTTTAAAAAACAAGAATTGAGATTGAGTAAGTGTTTTACTGGGAAAATATTTGTCATATCAAAATGTATATCGCATTTAAATGTAAGCAAGTCTTAGTTTTGTATTAATGTGTACTAGCATCTGAGCACCTTTCCATTCTCTTCTGTAATATTTACTGTTTATGAGTGATTCGCATTCGGATGTGCTGTGTACATATATTATAATGCAGTTAGAATTCATATCTGCCACAGGTCCAAGCAATAGAGACTCAAGATGGAAATACTTCTTTCCATTATCCCTTGAGCAAAAGCTGACAGATTAAAGTCATGGAGCCTCAGAGGAGATTCTCTTATTTGGGTTTGCCTGTCATCTTACTATGAATTCTTTAGAAGAACTCTGTTGTTAAACATTGTCATTAAAACAATGTATATATAACATACATTTTACACACACACATACACACCGCTAAAACTTAAGCAGAGCAGAAGGGTTCTCTAGGGACTCCCATGAAATGTAATATATTTTCTTCAGCAAAATCTGGGAACATCCTGTCAAGGAAAATAAAATGTGAGCCGTGGATTCCCTTCCTGTTGAGCTGAGACATGCTCTAGTCTTTCTGAAAACTTCTTTCTCATTCCCTGAAGGCCATTCCTGCATGCAGACCTGGGCCCTGCATTATGCAAATTGCATTCAGTTGCCCAAGATGAATATTCAACATATTGGGAGCCAGAAAAAGCTGGAATTCCGTATCTCCCCTTTAGAAACGCTCTACTCAGATAAAGATCATTTCCTAGAGATGCCTTATCTCAAATGAAGTCAGTTTCATTGATTTGACGTGTGTGCTCTTATTTTTGTTTCTTCGTCTCCCCCGTCATCTCTGAGATGCCTAAAAGTGATCAGATGCAGTTTCTGCCATCGCCTCTAGTTCTGATCCTGCGGATGATTTTATCATGTCTTCCTGCTCTAGTGTAGGCATTGATGTCAGGGGGAGTATAAATGTTTGTTTGATCTCTTTTGCTTCTGAGATGCTGTTTTCTTGTGATGAGGTTGCACCTGGATGATATTTCTTTTTTAAAGGTAGAGAATATCAGAGTGAGTCTGTGTCTTAGCTTACAATCCAAGTGCTGGTTATGTTCGATGCAGTTTAAGTGGTGGGACATGAATAGAGTGAGGACAGAGCCAGCTGCCTGGTTCAGTCCTCAACTCCTTAAATAGGGTCTTTCTACCCAAGAAGCACATCTTGGGGGAGCAGCACGCACCAGGATTTGTCCCGGGAAGAGCGGCAGGCTTTTCATCCGACCTACTGTTTTCTGCCGTCACCTCCCAGGTTCTCCAGTTATTTGGTTTTGGGCCTTCCAGTTGAGGTCGTTGAGTTTCTGATTTGCAGGACTTGGGTTTTCTCTTCTTCTCAGATTTAACTCTCTGCTCTGAACCCAAGACTTAGGAAGGAGCACTCTATTCACCCAGCTTACCCCTGCCCAGGCCAGGCCCTTAGAATCCTCAGCATCTTATAGAAAAAGGATTTAGACCCAAATCAAGTGTGATTTCCAGTTTTTACTAATATTCTCTAGTGAAAGTGCTCTGTTTATTTCAAGGTAATGGAATTTGAACTTCAAATACTTCAGGAGAAAGGAACGTTTTCCCGCGTTTAGTCCTTTATTCCATAATTGGTTTCTGAGAACCTAGTAAAATAAGAATATAGCACAAGACAACATCACAGTTACCATAATATATAATGATAAATAATGGTTAATATTTACCTGGTGCACTCTCCCTAGTACTGTTCCAAGTGTATTGCAGTCTTAGCTCATTTAATCCTCCCAACCAATTAAGCAAATACCATTAAAATTATCTTAGGGATACACAGAGAGCCTAAAGAGTCATCAGTCACCAGTAAAAAGAGAAGATAGGATTTGAGCCTTATTAGTCAGACTCATTAGATCACTTTTAACTGTTGCACCATAAGGCTTTTACGCACCAGACATTTTTCATAATATGGTCTGGCACCTATTCTAGCAAGAAGTTATAAACACAAGATGATGTCATAAAAATCTTTAGGGAATTGTTACCTAGGGATTAATTTAAAACATTAAGAAGTATCATTTGAAACATAATCTGTTTCTTTTGGGGAATCTCAAGTAAAAGAAAATCAGAAAATATTTGTCGGAGGGGAAATTTAGATATCATATGTGTACATACTCATTCAGTCGTGTCTGACTCTTTGGGACCCCATGGACTATAGCCCGCCTGGCTCCTCTGTCCGTGGAATTTTCCAGGCAAGAATACTGGAGTGGCTAGCCATTTCCTCCTCCAGGGGATCTTCAGGACCCAGGGATTGAACCAGAATCTCATGCTTCTCCAGCACTGGCAGGCGGATTCTTTACTGCTGAGCCACCTGGGAAGTATATACTGATATTAACACCACCAGGGAAGTACATATTGCTATTATATACTGGGTGTTTAATATTCTTAAAATGTATTCCATGTAACGTTTGAGCTTAAACTTTAAAGCTAACATGGGTTAACCTAACCAAGAAGTTTTGAACTAAGCTGAGTAACATTTTTAAAAGGAAAACTCCACTCAAGCTACGATTTAAAGAAAAAATTTGATATAAAGATTGAAGTCTGAGAAGTGAAGGAGTCTATTTTGTACCCACTTTTAAAAGATCAAATTAGACTAGTGTCTGACATGAGATCAGTTTTATTGAGGATCTATAGATTTGGAAAATAGGCAATGAAATACTGAGATCTCTCAAAGTGAGTTCCATTAAATGAACGTCACTCTTGGAATCTGACTTGAAACTCTCATAATCCCTTGCCATCCAAATAAAGATATTTCATTTGTCAGATAATTTCACCTCAGGGGGATGAAAGAAGGAATCTTGACTGAGATGTAAGCAATCACATTTCCGATGCTGAAGGCACTTGCTCCCTGTGGAATCTTTTCATCAACATGACAATAGTCATTTCTTTTGTGGTCATAACGGTTCTAATATGTTACTTGAAGAGGCCTCCCAAGAGATTTGATGTCAGATGCAGTTTGCTTGAAGGTAGAACAGAGGCTGTAAGGTCACAGAACAGAAACTGACAAGGATATACTTTTTAAAAGAATTAGTTTAAAATAATGTTTAGGAAACAAAATGCATGTTGACCAACTCCAAACTATTTATAGTGCTGTGAGGAACAGTCAAGGGTGGGTTTCTTTTTTTTCTTTGTTTGTTTGCTTGTTTTTTTCCCTTCCAAACAACCTACAACTTTGAAAGACTAAGTTAATCCTCCATAGAAAGTTAAGGTTCGAATGTAAATTCCAAACACTCAAGAAAACTTGGGATGAAAGAAAAATAGCATTCATCAGTTGGGCAGAAATAGAGAATAGTTGAAGCCAAAGGGTGTTTCTGATATAAGAAAGTGAGGAGGGGTTGTGAGGGAAGGAAAGAAAGGAGACTGATGATAAAATGGATAAAACCCAAGATCTTGGATCTAAGGCGGGAAAACATGTTCCTTGGATGCTTTAAGATGATTGAGGGTGTTAAAATTCTGGTTTCAATCTAGTTGACTTTTCTCAATGATGAGGTAAAAAACATATACATAAAATGTATAAAGATTCATTTTCATTGTCTTATCACAGGCTGACATTTATATGAATATTGTTTTCCAAAGTGGGGCTGTAAATGTTTCTGTTACCCCTACTGCTGCTGCTGCTGCTAAGTCGCTTCAGTCGTGTCTGACTCTGTGCGACCCCATAGATGGCAGCCCACCAGGCTCCCCCGTCCCTGGGATTCTCCAGGCAAGAACACTGGAGTGGGTTGCCATTTCCTTCTCCAATGCATGAAAGTGAAAAGGGAAAGTGGAGTCGCTCAGTCATGTCTGACCCTCAGTGACCCCATGGACTGCAGCCTTCCCGGCCCCTCCGTCCATCGGATTTTCCAGGCAAGAGGACTGGAGTAGGGTGCCATTGCCTTCTCCTTCTGTTACCCCAGTGCAGACATTTGGAGAAACAGTGAGCCCTGGTGTTCTCCTGAAATCTGTATTTCATCTGAGTCTCTTAACCAAGTGATGCAAATGGAGAGGAAGACAATTCCTTTCCATGTAGATTTTAAAAACAAACCAAGAAAAAGCTTTGTCGATATCAGGACTCATGAAGAGTCACATGGACAAATGGGAAAAATAAAGATTCCTTGGGTGAATCTCTAGATATTTCAATCTGGGGGGAGGCCCAGGAATCCACAGTTTAATAAGAATCCCTCCTTCACTGGTGGGTGATTCTAAAGCTTGTAGCCCAACGACCAACCTCCACAGAACAAGCATTGCTTCCATGGCTGGTGGGGGCGATGATGGTAGCTTTAGACCAAAATGATGAGAGTAGATTTGGTGAAAATTGGTAGGCAGACGACCCAGGCCCAGAAATTAACACTGGGTGAAATAAAATATTTGATTTCCCTAACTTCATCTGCTGCTAAGTTGAACTTTGTAGAAATTTGAAGCAGTGCTGCACGCTTCTTCGCTCAGGCCCTGGGGTATCTGGACGCTGAAACTATACATGCACACTGATTGTGTGTGTTGGCATGGGGCAGCGGGGTAGTGAAATAGTAATTAAGGAGGAGGAAAGCTAAATGCTATGTATTCTGAAGTTAAGTATTTTCAGGGACCTCAAAGCCTTATCTAGTTGGCCTGAGATGGTTTTTCTGATATTACAGTTGTCTCTTTCAGAAACAGTTTCATGACCCTCTCTACAAAGGGGGCCCCACTGTCCCTGCTCTGTGCCAGTGGGCATCTCTCACTTACGTTTCTTTTTTTGTGTTGTTGTCTGTCCTCCACTTAATACGAACACCCAGACAGGCAAGTCTCGGACCTCCCGGCCACCTCCTACCATCAGTGCTACATCCTTCCGCCCAGTCCTCAGCTCTAGCAAAACAAGATGAAACAGCGTTCATTCCTTCTTGACGTTTGGCCCTCTGTTCATGGCTCAGGTTTGGGCATAAAGATGGAACTGCTTTGTTATGTCGCAGAGAGGTATCTAACTTCCTCCAACACTTTGCCTTCTTGCCTGGAAGTTTCTCATCCACAGGTATACATGATCCCTCCCCTGTATTCTGTGCCCAGGGAGTCTTGTGTGAGTTCTTCCTTGTACCTCTTGTGTGAGTTCTTGCATGAGAGAAGATACCCGTCTTGCTCTGAATGACATCTCTGGACACCCATCCTCAGGAAGTTCAGTTCAGTCACTCAGTCGTGTCCGACTTTTTGCAACCCCATGAATCGCAGCACGCCAGGCCTCCCTGTCCATCACCATCTCCTGCAGTTCACTCAGACTCATGTCTATCGAGTCCGTGATACCATCCAGCCATCTCATCCTCAGTCGTCCCCTTCTCCTCCTGCCCCCAATCCCTCCCAGCATCAGAGTCTTTTCCAATGAGTCAACTCTTCACGTGAGGTGGCCAAAGTACTGGAGTTTCAGCTTTAGCATCATTCCCTCCAAAGAAATCCCAGGGCTGATCTCCTTCAGAATGGACTGGTTGGATCTCCTTGCAGTCCAAGGGACTCTCAAGAGTCTTCTCCAACACCACA